>NC_081518.1:14977829-15296996 GCF_030273125.1 Centropristis striata
CTGGCCTGTGTGCTGAGCCGACTGAAAATAGATATAGAAAATAAATCGTTTCACGTTGTTACAAGTTTTATAAAGCTCAACATTCATCCCAAAGTCTGATGTGATGTTGTTTTCCTGTGCACTGTTTGGCTCACATTATCTGGGCACAGTAAAAATATATTTTTTAAGTATCAAAAGAAAAGTCTCACACAATTAGATTATTATTACTGATGCATCATGTGGGAGTAGTCATTTCTTGTTGAGTTAACAACTTGAGTTGAGTTGACTTAAAAAACAAATTTTGCAGTTTTTCCCCCTTTGTTTCCTTTTCTCTAGTCCTGCTTTTATTGTGAAATATTGAATGATCCATCCTGTTTGGGCCTTAAACAGTTAATTCAAATGTAGCCATCAGAGAAGTTTAGAAAATAATTCTCTCTTTGGTGGTCAAAAAGACTGGATACCAGTGTTTTATTCTTTAACAATGTGTTTTATTGCAATAGCTGATCATATATTTTTAAATGTAAAATCTTTATCTGAAAATAATCTAGTAACTACAGTTGTCAAATACATGTAGGGGAGTAAAAAGCACAATATTTCCAGGTAAAATGTAGTGAAGTAAATGTATAGAGTAGTATAAAATGGAAATACTCAAGTCAAATTGAAAAAAATACCTTGTTTCACCACTGGATGTTGATAAAAAGTTGTAATAAAACTACTAACTACCAACTATTAATTTTAAAAAAAGCATTACTATTTTAATGAAAATTGTGTCACACCTCAAATTATTTGTGAGTGCTGATATCTCCAGATATCTCCAATATTTATTTTTCAGACAAGATCTACCTCTGTATTGACATTTAGAGCTCCTTCATGGCTTACGGGGGGAACCTTTCCTCTTAAATTGCTTTGTTGTAGGATATGAATTAGCATTACACTATGAGCTGCTGACAAATACGCAGCCTCCCCTGACACACACACACACACACACACACACACACACACACACACACACAAAGCTCCTCCTCAGAGAGAGAATCATTTCTACTTCCCTGGGTTGCCACTGCTAGGTTGACCTATTTTTGTCCAGACCTCTCTCTCTCTCTTTCTGCCTCCCTCTCTCGCTCTCTCGCTCCAGCCCCATAATTCACCCTGCTTAATAATTCACTACAGCTTTATAAGCCTCTACTCTACTAAATGACAGGCTCAGGAAAACAACAACAGTTTTTACAGATGCATTTTGCAAAGCCACATAAATAGAATAAAGTGCACATATATATGTGTGTGTGTGTGTGTGTGTGTATATATATATACATATATATATAGTATACAAAAGGAAGGGTACAAGGATATGAGTTACTAGTAGCTGTCAGAAGTCGGCAGGTAATTTACATTCACCACATGCCATTCATCACTTTTGGAGGATAGCAGTGAGATATGAACGTAGAACGAAAAGGGAGATAATGGTGGTGGTGTTATTGTAAAACTGCAGATTATTTGCAAGTCTATGCACAGACTCGCTCTGCCTCATGTGATTGGATGGCCGGATTGGGCAGGAACCAATAAGGGCACCAGGAGAGAGAGAGCAGGCACAGAGAGTACTCTTGCTGATGCTGGGCACACCCTGTAGCCCTCTATTTGTGTGTGCGTGCCAGTGCCTACATTAATGTCTATTCTAAGTTTGTGATTATTCATATATCTTGTGCACATGTTTAAAAGACGAGACATTTCCTTTCAACTGAAATTTCCAGCCTCCTTTATTTTACATCTGCCCTGCCCCCTTTTTAAATCTCCTCCCAGGAGCTGATGCAGAACAAAGACAACAAACATAATATATTCTGTACCCTTATTGTCATTGCATTATAAATAACACTCGCACCTCTGCAGCTCTTTGCATAAGCCTGTGTACCTGTGTGAAGCTTTAAATTGGACACTGTTATTTATGAATTTCCTACTTGGTCTATTTTTAAGAGTTGCGAGCTGCAGCACACAAATCAGGATGTAAGGGCTTTAATGGGAAGAGAAAGAAGGTTGGCCAAATGTTCTAGCCTTAAAGGAATAGTTCAACATTTTGGGACCCTAATTTGTTTTCTCACATAGAGTTAAAAGAGAAGAATGATGCCACTCTCAGCCAGTTAGCTTAGCTTAGCATAAAGACTGGAAACAGCTAGCCTGGCTTTGTCCAAAGGTTTAATAAAATAAATAAATAAATTAAAGCCTGCTAAATTAATTAATAAAACCTTTAAAGCTCACTAATTGACACTTTATATCTTGTTTGTTTAACCTGTACATCAGGATGCAATTTGCCGATTTGATTCTGAATCATTTCGTTCAGTTCACTTCAAAGATTTGATTTGTCACTGACTGTATTTTTACAAGAAACAAAAACTGTTCATAAGATTAATAACTCAAAAAAAAAAAAAAAAAAGTAACATCACCTGTCACCAGTTGTTACCTGGTAGAACCTGAGAAGTTTTCACCTGTTTGTAAAAGGGCAGGTTATTTTTTTTAAAATGGCAGCAGGTGGTTGGATCAACCAATCAGATCAAACTTTTGCTGAAGTAAGAGCGAAAACATGTTAGGAGCTGCCATTATTGCTTTGAACAGTCACCTCGAGTCCTCACACACCAAACTCATGCCCGTATCTGCCAGTGGTTTCTTTCTGGATGGATTTTTGTGTGATCTTGTATCTTGTGATAATGTGAGAATCTAGCTACTGGTGATCTGGTTTGAAGTCTCTCTGTTAAAGGTCACTTTGTGCATTTACCGAACACCTCTGGCTCTGTAAACATAAAGATATAAAGTGTTATTTGCTGAGCTTGAGAGATGCTGGTAGGTGGATATATTTTACCTTTGTACAGAGCTAGGAAAGCGGATTCCCTCTGTTTCTGGTCTTTATGCTAAGCTAAGCTAACCAGCTGCAGACTGTGTCCATCCTCTCATCTAACTCTCTGCCAATAAAAAGCGAACAAGCGTACTTCCCCAAAATGTCAAACTATTCCGAAAACATTACAACAGCCTCATTGCTTCACTTTCACGCTTTATATTCCACAGTGGCACTAATGAGAGCAGAGAAAGAGCAGGAAGGGTGTTGGGTGCGTGAGTGTGTGTGATGCTGTCGTCTGATCAATGTGACAGTGAGAGTGAGTCTCCTCGAAGAACCCCTGCCTTATTGCTTTCCTCTTACACACTGTCCACTCACACACATAACATACTCTGTCTCTCACTGTCTCTCTCTTACACACACACACACACACACACACACACACACACACACTGTACAGTGGCAGTTTCCCTCCCTTCTATCTCCTTTTGTCATCTTTTCCCCTCCCCTTATCCTTTTATTTCTTCTTCTTCTTCTTCTTTTTCCTCACAAACTTCAATCATGACTGCATCCCGGACACCAACCAATTGTAGCGACTCCTTTGTATCCACTCCACCTCATCAGCTGACCAAACACTGATTTTAGATATTAGCCAATCAGCATCTCGGTGCTGAAAGTAGAGTGCTAGTTGGAGCAAAAAGATGCAACCGCTAACTTTCACAGCTTTATCATTGAGTTGGCATCCAATCAGTAGCTTTCTACAAGGAGGCCGCGTCATTCCTTACATGGACAGATAGTTGTTGGGTGGCACACAGTGTGACACAGCCGAGTAGTGTATTAAATAGGGGTGCCACGATACACTCAGCTCACGAGACGAGACGAGACACGATACCGGGTTCACAAGAACGAGACGAGACAAGATTTTAAGAAAACTACAATGACACAATATGAATGGACCAACAGGCTTTTTTTAACCGAGTTGCACATGCATTATGAAATGTGTTATTATAACTCTTTACATGTATGATGTAAGCATGACTTTTTAATAAAGTTCTTCCGTCACAAATTGAAACTAAAACTAACATTTCTAAAAGGTTTTTCGATTGTCGCGTAATCGTTTAGCGACAGTTTCGACTGTGATCCCATAAACCATGGATTAAACACAAGAGAAGCAACTGTGGCCGCCGCTGCTAACTGTGCACAACATCAGCAGCTGATCAAAACATAGCAGCATGGCTAATTAACATAAACATAGCAATCTTGAATTAACAGGCATCGCTAACTGTGCGCAGTGTCCGGTGCTTGTTGTAAACAAACAGAGATAGCTAAGTGAACACCTCCTGCAGCAGCACCACATACACACTGTAATGCTAAAAAGCTAATTGTTAGCCTATTAGCAGGACTGTGCTGCTTTGATTCGTTCTTACTCTTCCTTAGGAGCCGCTGCCCCCTGGGGTGAAGAGAAGTTTGGATAGCTCACAAATATCGCGAGATTAAACTTGACGATATTTCTGGTTGTGTTGAAAATCAGTCTCGCGTGGCACGAGATCTCGTCACACCCTTAGTATTAAATATATGCTATAAAAAGTGAGAGTATTGAAATGGACAGTGGAAGATTTAAGTATAATAAATACATTTAATGTCATGTTCAAGGCTTGTACAAAATGTTTCTGAGGGCTGCCATCTGCCTCCAGTCTGCACTTTGACCAACTGAATCAACTAAATCATCACAGCCTTCACTGAGTTCAAGCTCAAATTTAAAAAATGCAGGAGTTGATTACCATAATGCATGTGTGATAAAATATTTTAAGCTTTCAACTGTCAGTGTATTGTACTTGCTCAGGTTTCATCTTTAGCCATCCATTTGCTAAAGAAGGCCATGAGAAACAATCACTTGATTAATGGTTGATATAAAAAACACTATAAAAATACTACTGCTTATCTCGGTGAACTAGCTCACATAAAACACATAACTAAGTATTTTCTTTTGCTGATTTGCTTGAAATTTGTACTACATTTGAATGTAAAGGTGGATTTTGTCACTTTGTTCTCACATTGTCATTTGACAAACTGTCAATTTTCAATTTCAATCTTGAAAATGTTTGGAACAGACTAAGAAGTCTGGTGTGAGCACAGCATCACAGAGTAAGGCTAATAGCTTTCTTTTCTGCCTTTCCTTTTTATTTTTTTATTTGTGCTGTCTCGCTACACAGATTTTACACAGTTTTTGCTTGATTTGTTGTGAGAAATCAGGCTCTGATGTATCAGCTTCCAGCAGAGGAGATGGACTGTAAAGTAATTGAGCCGAAATACATCTTGCTTAATGTTGTTCTACTGTACACACTCTACACTTTCATTAGGGACACAAGGAACCTAAGATGACCAATCTTGTAATGTGTAATGTACAGCAGCAATCTGGCCTCACAAATCTGCATACAACTAACATGATGTTACACTTTCAAATTACGTGCAATGCATATGCCAAAATCCAATTTGGCATGCATATTATACGCATTGGAGCATTTCTAAAAAAATAGTGACCCTACCGGCAGCAGGACATCATAAGGTACGCTGTTGTAAAAAAAAATATAGCTGCAGTTTCCTTGAATTTTGCTATAAAACCACATATCGGGTTAGAGCAAAAAATTCCTGGCTAGGCTTATAAGGGGCGCTTTCACAACCCGAAGTTTAGTCCGTTTTAATCGAACTTGGTGCAGTTTAATCCTTGTTACGGTTCATTTGGTTGCTTGTGAATGATCCAATCATACTCTGGTGCGGACCAAAACAATCTGTCCGAGATCACTTGGGAGAGGGTGTCTCGGTCTGTTTCTTAATAGACGTTAGTGCGGTTCGATTGCACTGTGAACGTAATCCCACCAGAATCCGACCCAATTAAAGGAAATGAACCAAAACTCTGAGCTAAAGCTAATTTGTCATTGCAGAATTATCAACGTATTGCTTAAAATAACTTAATATTTACCTTTTTGGTAAAAGCAGATCGTGGTAGGAGCATCAAGGCTCGCCTTCTCTGATCATACAGGTGTCTGATCGCAGCACATCGTCTGTGGAAATAATGGATCAACACATTGTTGACGACCCGGAGCCTCAACATACGCTCCTTCTGTGTGTTTCTCCTCAAATTAGTTTGGTCGGAACACCAGAGCAGGATTACGGCCAGTGTAATCAAACATATTCGGGTTTGTGCTTGGTTCCATGTTGCTTTGTTTATTTCTGTGTTTACATTTTTCACCACCAATGTTTCAAACAATAAGAAATAATAGTGTGAGTAGATTTCCAGCCCTCCACCTTCGTCACGCCCCTTTTCAAATCTTTTTTTTTTTTTTCACATTTCTGCACTGTGAAAGCAAACCAGACTAAATACAAAACGAACCAATTGTATCAATTTCACTCTGATTCGAAATAGCCAAACAGACTTGAGTTGTAAAAGCGACCTAAAAGACAGTTTAAAAAGTAAATAATTGCATGTAAATACTGGAAATGAAGTAGTTACGAGGAAGAAATAACTATCACACGGGACCCTGTTTTCCTGGGTGAAATCCAGGATTTGTTTGACACATCCACCACCCTTCTCTCCCTTACTGGAAACTAACTAACTAACTAACTAACTAACTAACTTACTAACTAACTAACTAACAAATGTAAATATGGGGACGGATTGGCGTATCATATTTACACAAAATTTAATTTCAGTGTATGCATTGCATGATTGCATAATTTCAAAGTCTAAACTTGTGTTATACGCAGATTTGAGAGAATGTGCTGACAGCAGCTATGTGTGTAAACTCCTTGTTTTAACCCTTTAACCTGAATCTATAAATCCCTTTTAAGGGGAAGAAAATCTATTTTTGGATTTTGGGTGAACCAACCCTTTAATGTATTTATCTGTCCTTAAAGATTGTAGGTCTGCTTTAGCTGCTCTCCAAGCAACTAGCTGTGATTATACAATATTGTTAATCTGTCAGTCAAGATTAAGGTCCACTTAAGTGGGTTACAGAGGCATAGTGATAGGATTAGCAGATGTCCTTTCCGACACTGTTGCTAACCGTAGAGCCAACCAGCTTTTTAGCAAATTTAGCGGGTTGGCTGGTAAACTGTCAAATGTCCAGAGAAACAGAGAATGAGGAAGCAGCGGGAACAGTGTATGATACAGTGTTTGGTGCATTGAACATAAAGCATGTCTAAAAAACATTTCAATCTAACACCTTTTTATTGCATCATAAACGCGCCATCAATGTGTCATCCATGTTGAATCTTACTAAGTAAAGTTGTTTCATAAAAATGACAGCATTTTCCTTCAAGTTCAGATGAAAACAAAGTTTGAATCTGTGAAGAGGTGGCAGAGGATGGCCGCATGGATAATCACCTCTCGGATTGACTGAACGATTCTGACACCTTTCAAGAAATTGGAGATACAAACACAGATCATTTTAAACCCCACCAGGGGATTTCACTTGCATTTAATCCCTGTGGAGTTCAAGTAGGTTTCAGTCAAGTAAAATGTGTGTGTGGGCATGTGAAAAAATCCATAATGTTGAGGAATGAATTGCGCAGCTATGAGGGGTAAGAACACAGCTTTTAAAATCTGACCCAAATCAACAAAATCGGGTTGAAATGTGATATGATTGAAAGCTGCATAAAAGCTACTAAATGGAACTTGTATGATAGACTTTATTGCTCCAACGGGCAAGAATCAACTTTAAGTCTTAGAAATGTTCAAGTCATCCTTAGTCAAAAAGTTATGGTTTGATTAAGGTAACAAGTCAAAAAAGCATTAAAAAAAACCCAAAAGGGACAAGAGCAGCTGACCGTTCAGAAGTTAGAAAAATGGGGACATATCTTTTACTGCATATACCTTGGTTATGTATATGTATCATATTTATTCATTCTTGTCTGCAGTCTTGGAGAGACAGACACCCTGTTAACATCTGGCTAGAATGCATCTCAAAACACTTCCAGATTTCAGTCCATCTTGAAAGCATTTACGTTTGGCTTTTTTGAGATCAGACAGCTATCGGATCCGCCAAATGTGTGAAAACTGGATAAGTGTAAATGGGGTCAAAATTGTGTTATGTTACAGGATTTAAAACCATTATTAAATATGGCAGAACATGTGAGCGTTGTGGATTGGGGAGAATTGCACTCCTTGCTCAAGGAGCTGTTCGTTCCCTCTGCTCCCCCACTTAAAGCCAGGCTACTTCTTTCAATATCACTACACACTCGACTCAGATTACTCAAATTGCTCACCGCTGCATTGGAATCACTCACTTAATAAACAAATGCATTCTCAGTTGGACTCGGGCAAGCTTTGAACTCATGGTGTGAGCACTACTGGATAGACATTGGAGTGGGTTATTGGGAGAAAAAGGTGCAATCAAACTTTTTTAAAAATCTGCTTTTATGCAGTGCTGATGCCACTAACAGGCATGAACTGAAATATTGTTGCAATAACTGAAAATGATTGTACAGTAATGCCAAATTTAGAATAATTCCCACAAAACCAGGGTTTATTAAGTAAACTGCTTTTGTGCATAAGAACAAGACTTGAATTTAAATGAAAAAGGAAGAGAAATTGATATAAATGGTCTTTGTGTTACATTAAAACCACCATTTACTCAAAAAATCATAGAATAGGCCTCAGCAGTTGGTACCACACCCCTCTGCACCTTCTAAGACTTGAATCAAAAAACTAATGCCATCAAAGGTATATGACCACTAGTTTCAATTAAGACATCAAAGTATCTAAACAGGAAAAAATGTACGACCTCACGCAGTAAGCTTTCATGCAGCTCGATTAACAAGCTCTGAACTCAATCCTGCTCTCAATCCTGCTTCTCCTACAAAAGGACATAACATAACGAGATCAGTGTCAGCCCTATCCAATCTATCTGTTTACTGTGGAGTTAAGCAAGGTATTTACCGTCTAAATCTGTTCAAAGGCTTTGGAACCACAGCGCTGCTTACATACGACAAAGGCTTTGAGAACATACAGGAGTACTTCAAACATATGGAGTCTATGAATTTTGGAAAGCTAATGTGATTATTTTACTAAACTACATAAATCACTATTGAATCATATAAAAGTAAAGAAAAGCAAGTCATGACTAAGATTTATAACCAGTAGAAATACAGCAATTTCTCTCACGTGCACAGAAAAGTTAATTTCCAGCATTTGTTTGTTTGTTCTAAGCTGCTCCTTACTTCAAGTCAAGTCAAGTCAAAAACAAACAACCTCAGTTGACCAAAGTGCCGTACAGTTATTAAAATACAATAAAATCATACACAAATATAGTAATAAATAAAATAAAAAACAGTGAAAACAATAAAGTAATACCAAAACAATAAAATAGTAATAATAAACTCAATTTAAAAACAGAGTTAGAGTTAAAAAGGAAATAAAAGAGTAAAAAGTAAAAAGCCAAGGATTCATGCCAACTATTATACAACAAAAAACAATATACAACTATTTAAAGCTATCAAAAATACTGATCACCAGTGGGGACAGACTATGTATGTGCCGACAGTCGGACTCTCCCTGCACCTCAGCTCCAGGTTTACAATTTAACAACCATGATGTAACCTGACCCCTTAACTGTGTTGGCAAAATGTCTTGAAGGGGTGAGATGATCAATTGCAATAAAAATCACGTGTAACTGTAGTGCTATAAATCAAGATGTCTGCCAATAATTCCCCTTTATGGTGAATCATGGTGAGAAGATTTTTTCTTGGGACACCCTCCATGAGAACATCGATATACAATGATGGGGATTCTGCTTTATCAATGACATTGATATATATATATATATATTTAACCAGTGTTGGCAATAAACTGCTCCGAGTACTGCTCTGAGGCAAATAAAATCAATTATAACAATTAAAATAACACAAAAATAAAATATCAGATGATAATATAAGATAAAAACAATAACAAAAACCAAGTGATAAGACAAAAAAGTGTGCTAAAATTTATAAACAGACTTTGTAAATAGACAACCAGATGTGTCTGATTCTGCAAGTTGCAAAAATTTTAAAAAACCTACTCATTTAATACTAAGAGTCCAAATACCTGGAAATTGTACTTGCATACTGCACTTGAGTAAATTGACTTTCTCCTAAAGGGCAAGGAAACTTAATTTGCAGGTGAAGACAACATGTTTTATTTGCAGTTTTGCTCTGTGTGTGCATGAAATATTTTTAAAAAGTGAACTTCGTATTGAGCAGTACATCTATCTACTATCTCCTTCTACTACTATTCCTAATACCAAGCGGAAACCCATTTGCATAATGTTAATTTTAATAATCCTAAAGTTTGAAAATCCTTCCCTGATTCATCAACTTCTCTTTATCTGCGCCCGTGATGGGTATAGACTTACTGTAATAAATCAGCAAGGATTAATGGCTTTTACCTGGATTCACCTCATCAGTGCATTTCATGGAATGAGAAAGATATCCTGACAGCCTATACACTCAACTGTAATGTGGTATAAATAATGAGCACACTGTTCGCTGCGGTCATAAATATTAATCTGAAATTACAGAAGCAAAATGCAGGGGGGAAAATGCACTCAAACAACTGCGATAAACCACTTGGTCATTGTGACTGAGCATCAGTGGCATCTGTACGAGAAGGGAAAGCATGTGACAACACAACCGGATAATCTTTTCAGAGTTACACTTGAGTGAAAACTATGGGGTTATGTAGCAAGCGTCGTCTCATTAGAAACGACCTGTTTTTAGGCAGAGGCTCTGACTGTACTATAATGAGCAGTTGAAGAGAGGAGAAAATGTATAATGCATTATCTCCCCTTTTATCCCGAGGATGAGAGGAGGGCCAGTTTCTGTGGGACGTCCAAGTGTTGGTCATGGATTTATGCATCTGTGTGTTTTTATCTGAACGTTTTCGTGCATGAATATAGTCTATCTGTATTTTTATCATTACTATATCCGTGTGCAGAGAAGAAAGCATCAAAAGCTCATGTCATCTGGACATCATTTTTAATTTTTTGACACTGAAATTATTCTTAAATTTCCCTCAGTACTGAGCACGATGCAGGCACTGAAATGCCAATGCTACATTAACATGCATAAGCCGTTTACCAAATGTGATAATGAGCGATGTGATTGTGTGAGATCAGTGCTATCAGGGCTGTGACCACGCTGCAACGATAAACATCAGATGGTGTAAATGCGCCGCACAAAGGTTCAGCTGGGGCCGTATCATCCTCAGGATCAGTGCTTCTGATCCACTGCAGAACCATATGGCTCCGCTTCACTTTAACACGCATGGATTAAAGGTCTGGTTTGCCCGGACGTTGACACTTGCTTTAAATCTGTCAGTATCACTGTATGTGCAGCTCTTTATTTATTTATTTTTATAAATGTGACAAACATGCTTTTAATGAGGATGTGAATTTCCTAGTCTTACAAGTTGCATATGAAGTATGCAACACGAATAATCTTGCCTTAATAATAACGTTTTATGGCACATTTAGTTACATAATGCCCTAGAAAACAACTGTACATAAAAAATGAACCATGTGCCAATTTTCTGTGATTAGTTTTAGATTATGCTGAAGGTGACACAGAGGAGCTCTGAGTGGTAAAGAAGTCGTCAGCTGTGAGATATTAACTGATTAAACACTGATACAAGGCGAAATAATAGGGATTGTGACTTTAATATGTTAGGCTATTAATCTGCTATCACATGTCATCTGTAGGGACTTGGCCTCAGCGGAGTAATCTGCTGGGAAAGACACACACACACACACACACACACACACACACACACACACACACAATAGTGCTAGGGAGTCCCCAGTAAGTCACACAATCGGTTAATTGTAATTTTCTTGCTACTGTAATTATTCGACTGTGTGGTGATAATTACTAGACCATAGAATGGGAGCAGAATCTGTCAGGATACTGTAATTATTTTACACATGTTGTATCTGGAGTATTAGTACTGTATAATGTTGGATAAACAACCCTTGCTTTTTTTTAGCCGCAGTCTGTCTGTTGTTTTGGCCATCGCTTCAGTCCGGACGGAAATATCTCAGCAGGTTTCGAATGGATTGTGATGAAATTTTTTGCATGGACGCTCATGGTCCAGAGGATGAATCCTTATGGTTGTTATGACTCTTGACCTTTCCTCTAGTGCTACCATCAGGTCCAAGGTTTCTTTACCCGATGAAATACCTCAGTATTCATTCAAAGGATTCGCATAAAACTGTGCATAGGTTCATGGTTCCCAGAGAATGAATCCTAATGATTTCTGGGTTAAGCACAACTTTTCCTCCTGTGCCACCACCAGGCTAACATTGGGTTTCAGCATTAAAATGTCTAAAATTGACTCAGTATATATGTGTATGTACCGTATATACAGTACTGTGCAAAAGTGTTAGACAGGTGTGAAAAAATGCCTAGAAGAATTGATGGTGGTTTGAAGGCAAAGGGTGATCACGGTAAATATTGATTTGATCTAGATATTTCTTCTGCACTTTGCATTTTGTTAATGCATAAAAAATAAACTATTAATATTTCTACTTTTTAAAGCATTATTATTTTATAGTATTTTTTAACACCTGCCTAAGACTTTTGTACTATATATATATATATATATATATATATATATATATATATATATATATTAGGGCCAGGACTCGATTACAAAAAAATCTAATTAATCAGAGGCTTTGTAATTAATTAATCGAAATTAATCGCATTTTAATTGCATATAAATATTTGACCTAAGAACAGTGAGAAGTAATTTATTTCACATGGATTTTTAGTATACCATTGAATAATGACTGAATAAAAAAGCTTAAGCAACAAAAATATTGTTTATTTTTGTTCAAGTCCAACAGACCAGTGCAATTTTTGCCATTAAGTGTAGCAATAGCATATTTAGAAATATAGTACATTTCAGAAATTCAGGTAGCCTATAGGCAGGTAGACCTTATAGCTAGCTGCTATGTTTTGCATTGAGGTGATACTTGAGGCTCGATGTGCTGCGGTGATATGCAAATACCTTGTTGCATAACTTGCACACAACCATGCTCTTATTGACGCTTCCATCCGTTGTTTTTTGTAACAAAATGTCCCATCATCCACGGGGCCAACCAAAGCGCTCTCATCAGCTTCTTCCTTCATGTCCATTGTGGTTTGTTGTTGTCTGAACTCATGAACGCTAGTTGGTGCTCCCGTATAATCGGTCCGCCTGAAACTCATCCAGTGAGAAACTTTCCGCGGTGCAAGTCCCAGCCCTAATATATATGTGTGTGTGTGTGTGTGTGTATTTGTTGAGTTATGTACTTTCCAAACCAAGAGTAACACGTAATTTTATTCAAGGTGGCAGTTCATTTTATTACGTCGCCTGCCAATGGCCTCATATAATCTTTACCCACTCTAGTTGTGCTAACTTCCAGGGGAAACACAGGGAACACTAGCTGATACGTCAGCGAGTAATTGTAAATGATACAATGTCAAAGAATCCATTTTTCTGCCACACAACAGCAACTTTGTGTTTAGTGCTAATTAGCAAGTGTTAGCTTGTGTAGTAAGTGTCAGCTTAACCAAGATGGTGAACATCTTTATCAAACATTATACCTATAAGCTGTTTGCTTAATGCACCAATGTGCACCAAAGTATGACCTCACAGAGCCGCTAGCATGTCTATAAACTCTTTGTCTTTTCACTGTGCAGTTCAACAACTTCCTTTAGTCGATCATTCTCTCCTCTCCTCTCCTCTCCTCTCCTCTGTAACAGCTGTGGTTGCCTGCAGCGTTTAGCTAACGCATCTCTGGCCTGTCATCCAGAGGTACATTAGCGCACTCATCAAGCCGGACACAGTACATACAACACGCATGCAAAGCCTACACACAGTGCATACTCACACTGTTATGCTCACAGTGTCACTCGTCACTGTGCACCCTTTGTGTGGCTCAGGTATGGAAATCCTGATATCAGAGGTTCCTACAAAAAGGGAGTGCCTGTTTGTGAAGGAGATACGATTGTAGTTGTGAAGAGCGCATGAGTGTGTGTGTGTGTGTGTGTGTATACATATATACATGTGTTTGTGTGTGATGCAGAAGAAAGTGGTTGGCTTTGGTAGGCTCACTGATAGAATTGATAGTGACAGATATATGGCTAATTAGTGCAGCCTTGGCTCGGCTGTCCTCACCTCTCACCAGCCCGCTGTGAAATTGGATTAATTTACCTCGCCTTAATACACTGTATCAGCCGTGGAATTCAACCAATAGCAAGTTTCATTAATGAGCACAGATTTGTTGCTAATTTGGAAAGCATGTTTAAAATTTTGTTTAATCCACAATGCATGTTCTTTAATGTTGAAAACTGTACCACAGCACTCTCTTACACACACACACACACACACACACATGCCTGCACAGTATGGCGAGCACTTTATTGCTAGTAGTCCAATTAGGTTAGCTCTTCTTTACGGTGTGCTAAGGTTCTTACAAAGACAATCTGTTTCTAAGGAACTCCTTAAGAGCAGCTCAATCCTTAAAACAAGCAGCAGACAACCTCTCCTAAGCTTTTTTTCTGTCTCCATCTGTTTTCAACTTGTGCTGGTAGTTTACTAAGTCCACCCAGAAGCTCTTATGTTGAAAATCATCTCAACTGTCCATGCTTTGCCCCTAAATCCCCAGTTGATACTCATAATCTCTGCTGTCCATATTCTGAACCCTGCTCAAGCACATGGTCGCAACATTATTGATATAATTGGCTTCCCATCCTATTTTTGTCATCTGCTAATACCAGGCTACAACAACTGACAGCCCTGGTCATTCCAGTATTAACAGCACTGGCACTTTTATGTGAATTTAACTTATCTGGCATTAAGAAACGCAGATAATCAGGATTAAGTTCAAGGAGTGCTTAAAAATGACTTCATCATAAAATCTTATGTGTTCTTTTCTCATCAATAAATCCACTTTTCCACACATTCTTATTTTCTTGAGTCTATTTTGCATCGCTCTCTTTTTTTTTTTTTTATCCTTGTCTGTTTTAACACAACTACTCTTTGCCAACAGCACCCCTGCGAAGTACAAAAATGTCCGTCTGTGAGAGCCTCTGCGTGGGACTTTTGTTGTGATGCTGAGAGGAAACCACTGAGTGAGTGAGGGAATGAGGGATGGAGAGAAATGAGTGTGAGTATTTGTCTCGTGTAACTGTTTGGCCCTCAGAAATACTGTCTACTGTACTTTTTATACAGGAAAAAAAGGACATTTTCTGATGTATGGACTTTGGGTTTGAAGCCATTATCTTTGCTCTCATCGGACTAATCATACTCCATTGACAAAAAAAAGTAATTTTACCTCGCAGAACATGGACGCTGCAGGTCCACCACTGCCTCAAGCGTTTCATTTGTTTGTTATTTTGTAACTTTGTTGAATCCAATATAACCCCTTAAGCACTGCTCTCTAATGCCCCCAACTCTAATGTTTCTCTATTCTTCTCCTGAATTGAACTCAAGCATTTCAGCTATGCTAAGACGTTTTAAAGCGTAGATATAAAATCTGACCATCACCTGCAATCTGTAGATCACAGGTAAATAAGTAACTTTAAATGTCTCATCATAAGTCGTCAAGATATCCTGTTTACAATTCAAATAAATTACTTAAAATTAATAATCCATCCATTGTAGGCAATTTATGGTCAGTTGAACCTAAGCTGCATGTCTTTGGACTTTGGGAGAGATTGGACCTGCAACCCTCAATAGATGCTGATTCATTTTCTGATGATTTATTAATCGTTTAAGCTCAACTCAATACTTTTCATCATTTTGCGGCATGGGTAAATCTTGTTTACAGTTCTCATAAAACTATACCTCAAATTGTTAACTTAGGTTGGCCAATATAAAGCCATTACAAGACCTATTGTTTACACACTCCTGTTTCCTTTCTGTCACTTGTTGGAAACGATCAATGACTTTGTTAATGTTACATTTCCCAAACCGACAACATCTGCATCTGTCTGATCGCATCTTTCCCTCACACAAGAGAAAAAGTTACTCATTGGTGCTTGTGGATTTACAGCACTAAACACTCTACTATATGCTGAAGTTACTAGACCACAGAGGCGAAGAGGCGTCCACTCAGTGTGCAGAAACTGACGGACACACACACACACACACACGCTGACCCAGAGAGATTGCTGAGTATGTGCATTTTTTTGGTCCCCAGCCATCTGTCAAAGGTTTTTGGGGGAATGGCGATGATGATGGGTTCTCTTGACACAGATGACAGCAGTTCAGGACAGTTCAGTTTGCATGTCACAGGAGGCTGACACACAAATGTGTGCACATCGGAGAGGCATTTATGCATGGACAGACATATTGGATACACACACACACAGACACACAAACACAACAGGAGCAACACACTGAGCTGCAGTGTCAAGTTTTACTAGGACATAGAACTTCAATGCAACAAGGTTGTCACTGTCTCTTTTACACTCAGATTGTTTGTAGTCAGCAACTGATTCTGTAATTTTAAAGAAACATTTGTGTGATTTAGGATAATACTTAAAATAATCATGTAATTAAGTGTTATATGTTTTCAGTCCCTGGAGGATATATCAGGCGCTCTAGCTCACACACTTTTAATGTTTTAAGATTCAACATGTTTTCACGTCGCCAAAGTAAAGGTTAAAGGAAATGTTCAACACTTGTTTGTTTGTTTTAGAATCAGATAAGATATCACTATCATATTGACCTGTTAAATATGAAGCTACAGCGTCGCTGTAAACGGTAGAACAGCTTGCTAGGCTATGTCTGTTAAGTACTTCAAAAAGGAATGGCAGAAACCATAACAAATAAAACCAAAACTATCTGCTCCGTTCCGCTCAGTAAATGAGAATTCATTTTTTTATTTGTTGAGCTGATATTTAAACCTTTTCTAGACAAAATAACATAATCGTGTTAGTGTTGCAGCTATAATTTGATGAAGTAAATTTATGTACAGGAATAAAAAAATAATTTTTAACAGTTTTTTTTACTAATGCTGGAGGATGGACAATATTTCCCCTTATATGAAATACACTTACATGGAATCCAGTCTGAACAGAAACAAGTTTACAGATAACTCTGTATGCAAGGTATGCAAATATGTACAATAGGCTTTATGATATTATAAATCTGGCCCGCATAACTCTTATGTCACCCGTGTCTGCATATTTTAGGAAACGGCACCCTAGTCTCTCTGTAGAATCCTAAACTTGTTAGACATTGTAAACCTCAAGTTCACTCATGTTTCTGACTCTATATACAAACAACTGCTCATAAAGATGAAAACATGTGGATGTTACAATAACAACAATAGCTTGAAAGAATCAATGCACTTTATGTGTGTATTCTAAAAGTCAAAGATGCTCATTAAGCATTGTAAAATTGCAAAAAATCTATCTTAAAGGGACATGAATATATTTAAATAAAATATAGCTAGTAGAACTCTATAGTAAACCTGCAGTAAACATTATTCATACATGAAAAGTAGGAGTAATTATGATGAAATGTCATCAAATTAATAATAATAAATTCATCTGTAAAACAAGAATGCATAGACCTATGTTTGCAGGTGTATGTTACCACACATTTAGTCTGTGCTTCAGATAGCCAGTATTCTCTCCTTGATGATACAAGTCAAAAGGACCAGTTTGGGTTCTTCAAGTTTTGTTTACTTTTTGGCATAACTGCTCAGCTCTAGCAGAACTACAACAACATGAAAAAGCCAGAGGCCAGTTTGCACAGAGGAGGGATCGTCTCCAGAAAGCGAGCGCGGCAGCCATCCAGTCGGCCGAGTGCTGTGATGTACAGACCAAGAGGTTCTGCATGCATGTTTTATTGCAGGCTGCAACAGCAACAGAGACATGGGCACTTAAAGCGGAATTTCAAATGATAACATGAGAGACAGAAAGAAGTGGCTTGCAGAGTTCAGCGGGTTGTGAGTGCGTGTGATGCCTGTGTGTGTGTGCGTGTGTGTGTGTGTGTGTCTACTTTCATGTGTGTTTATGTTTGTGTGAGTTGGTATGTGAGTGTTTCCCTGCTGGTGTGGGAAGGCTGATCTGAAAGCATGTCAACACCGCGTTTGTGTATGTGTGTGTTACCGTATATGAGGCAGTGGAATCACTTGAGCCAAAATTAGCGTAGCGGTAATTGGGCCATGAGAACAGAAAATTTGTAGTGATGATTTTTACTCTCCATGACATAAGATACTCTGAGGAGGTGAATAAAATAAACTGTGTGTGTAAGTCAAGCAGAGCTGCAGTTGGGTGCTCTGTTGTATTGTGCACATAATAGTAACAAAGTTTTTTACTGCATACGTTTACATCCCTGCGCACGCAATGCCATCACATCCCTCGCTCCTGAACTCCCCACTTGTCATGCCCACATGTTTCTGCAGTAACGTAAGTGGACATGTGCTGACCATATGTTTTGATTTAGTCGTGGCAGTTTGTGTGGACCTTACTTTCTTTCTGACTCTGTCATGCACAAACATAAACACAACAAAAGAGAACAGAACAGAGAAAGACAGACAGACAGACAGACAGACAGACAGACGGAGAGATTGTCTCAACCCTGTTGTCTTGATCAAAATGTAATAAATGATTAAATTCCTCTCCACTTCAGCCTACACAGCACTGATGATGGGAACTTTGTCTCAAAATATCCTCTTGTACACAAAATTATCAAAACTAATGTGCTGTGTTAGTGCGATCATTAATGAGGACGTTCATTATTAGCAGAGGATGATCAGTTTTTCGCTCGGATACTCCCATGCATGCATTAAACATTAAAAGAAGTGGCCTGTTCATTTCAGTTAAAGCTGCTCACCCAGTGCACACATAGATCAGTGTTTTTCTGTGGCACTGATTGGCAGACTGCCCACAGGAATGAATGGTTTCCTTTGGCCTATTGGTCCAAATTGTGAAAGCTTCAGGAGTAGGTTTTTGAATGTGCACATCACATGAGCCTGCAGTTTGGATGGTGGGCATATCAGAATTGCTCCATAGACAGATACTGTTAAGTGCTATCTTTAAATAAGAATATTGACTTTAAAAGTTCTCAGCACAATCATACTCTCAAGGGGAAAAACCTTTTTGAGCATTATGTTCAAACTGTGAACCGTTGGGTGATGGCTGAATGTATGTGGTGTTGATCATAGACAGTCTCTTTGACAGCACCCATAGGTTTCTGGACAGCCACTGTGAAGCTCAGTGTGGTGCTTCTGTGGTTACTGGTTACTGACTCCTGAGCTGGAGCTGTTGCGAGCCGAATGGGACCTGGTTGCTAAAACAACAAGGCTCAAGTGTGACTGCACCCACCTGCCACTCAAAGCAGCCACGCCTTTAATTATGCCTTAATATAATTTAAATAGGAAAGTTATGTAAAAAATCACCCTATGTACAGTTGTCATAGGTTTTAGAAATTTGCTGCAGAAACCTTAAACTTTTTTAAAAATGTAAACATGTTTATTTCTGCTGTAAAATTGGGCATTTGACCATGGGGCTCTATGGAGATTGACTCACTTAAGGAGCCTCAAGTGGCTATCTGAGGAACAATAGTTTCGCCACTTTGTGTCAGTTTCAATTTTCATCCCCAGAGGCTGCTCCTTGGCGTGAGGAAAGCTAGATATAGTGTTTGTAATGGTATTAACCAATCACATTTGAGTGGGCCAAACGCATTGGTGGAAAATGTTATTTTGGATCCAGTTAGCTATTGTCTGACAAAAATGTTGTTGAGGAAGTCTTGGACCGCTAGCATCACCAGAACCCACGAAATATTGGTCTTTAGAGGCTAAATCATCATCACACCCATAGGTGGTTGGTAAGCTGTAGTTTCTCAAGGCCAACATTTCAATTTGTCCAGTACTTTTTGTATTCTGTCCAAATTCCTGCAAGACTGACACTCCCATGAGCCTCTGCTGTACTTTCATGTTTAGCACTCATTAGCATATGCTGTGAATATGGTAAATATTACCTGTTAAACAGCAGCATGTTAGCACGCCAACATTAGCATTTACAACTTTCCGAATTTTAATTTTTTTACCTTTCACATCAGAAGCCCTAAACTGCCAGGGTCTTCCTTTATTTTTTCTCTTGTCTTTATCTTGTGTCTCATCCTCTTTCTCTGTTATTAAACTCTCTCCTCTCCTCTCCTCTCCTCTCCTCTCCTCTCCTCTCCTCTCAGGCTTGTAAGTGTCTGGGTGGAAATCAAAGTGCATTAAACATTAAATATGCTGTCAAGAGGCAGAAGTCTCTCCATGCTGATGATGATGGAGAAAGTAGGGCAGTGAGGAGAAGAGGTATGGATGGAAAAGAGGAGGAGGAGAATGGACACAGATATGCAAAGATGGAGAGAAAGACAGATGGAGATAGAGACACTGAAGAAGCTGTGAGAGACACACAAGCGCACATAAACCATCACACATGCATTTGGAAAACATTTGAATCGATGCTCTTGGTGTGAGGTGTGTGTGTGTGTGTGTGTGTGTGTGTGTGTGTGTGTCTGTGTGTGTGTGTGTGTGTGTCAGACAGGACTTGCCTGGACAGAGTGTGTCGTTACCTGCCTCGTGTGGTTGAAATCAGATCCCAAAACCTCTCATAGAAACGCACACTGGACAGATAGAGCCTGTTGGCCAGTTGCACAATATATAGTTGGTAAATATGTCTCTATTTCTGCTTTTACTGTAGGAGTTTGTGTGTGTGTGTGTGTGTGTGTGTGTGTGTGTGTGTGTGTGTGTGTGTGTCTGCGAGTGAGAAACAGAAACAAAACACATTTACTTCTAGGCCACTGAGGCTCTCCCTGTGCTCTCTCTCTCTATCCTTCTTTCTTCTTATTTTGTCCATAAACAGTTTCAACAACATGAAGCATGCTGCAGAGCTGTTGTTGTACTACAAGAAAATGTATGACCAGTGAGAGAGAGAGAGAGCGACAGAGAGAGAGACATTGAGTCAGCTGAAAGGTTAAAGCAGGCCTCACTCTCTCTCTCCTGTTACTATGCAGACTAGCGAGATAGAGCAGTCCCCCGCTGCCACAGGCCATACTCTCTCAAATTCAAATTCAAAGTCAAATTTGCTTTAATGGCATACCAGGAAGAAACCAGTGTTGCCAGAGCAGTACAATATATTTGCTACAGACTAATATTTTCACATTAAAATCCCTTCCACCTTGTGTGACTGAGTCAGTGTGTGTGGAGAGTTGGTGTGTGCGACTGAACCCAAACCTGCTCCCAGACGGTGAATGTTGGCAGACTTTTATAAGTAAGTAATTAATTGTAGCCTAATTTACGCGACTTAACATAAAGATAGAAAAAATAATTAATAACAAGCCGAGGCGGACGCTAAACCTTCTGTTATTCTGACTTTCACACGTTATTTCAAGTTGGTTCCCCCTTTGCTTTCCTGTAGTCACACCAGACATTAAGCCTGAATTTGCTATTTGTATCTTGAGTGTCGTGGATATTGTGCAGATTTTTTTGTGGCTCATTAACAAGTTAAACCACAAAGAGTATATACTTTAGAATTAGCTTAGTAGACTGTGTTTGCATCAGTATTATGCTATTATTTGGATGATTGAAGCCATTTTACTTCTACTTCTGTTCTTTATTTTGATGTTTAGGTGGTAGATATCTTCTGGTCTGTACGTGAACACAACATTAGCTCAGCTCAGGAAAGACAATAGAGGCAAGAAAAACAAGAGTCTCCAGCCATGGTAGTAGATCTGCATATACCCTCCACTACACTGTTGCTCCCCAGGACAATGCTAAAAACTGTAAAGCAGGTAAATTAACCAAGTCAGAAAACTTGGTTAGCCTGTTAGCGTGATAACATTTGAAACACTGCTTTGGCTAATCATATATATTATAATATTGGACAAACAGAAATTTTTAGCTGATGATGCTAAATGAAAGGCCTGCATATCAAAGTTTGTACGAATCGTCCTCTTGGAGACATTAATGTCTGCACCAGTGTGAGATAGTTCAATAAAAAAAAGTCCACCTCATGGTAGCGCTAACGGTAAAGTCAAGGGGTCACCATTGTGTCTTGTGTACTTACAGTAAGTAAGTAAGTAGAAACACCAAACAAGTCTCTGTGGTTTACTGAGCAGCTGTACAATCCGTATATTGGCTGTTTGGGACAAATAAACAGACTGTAAAAAAAAACCCTAGTCGTCAAATTTTCTTGGTTAGCATCAGGCTAAAGTGTGCTTCATGTTCAGTTTGAACACCCTTGACGGCCTTTTTAAATTTAAACTGCAATTCTTGCATGGTACCAAGAGAAGGAGTATGAGAGAAAGTTTGGACCAAATAAATTTGCTGGTTTTATTGGCACTTTTGGGAGCAGTCACATGTTTATTTCATGACCAATAGCTTATGAACTGATGGGTTTAGAGTTTTTTGTTGCAGACTGATGACTATAGTAAGATTGAACCATGCAGTCATTTCTATTGACAGTAGCATCAAAACAGCTGCAAAGAGGCTAAAAAGCTGCTTTTTGGGATTGTTGACTGAAAAAGAGCAGTTTGGGTTCATAATGGTGCCTTAAAAATTAAATACCATCCTATCCTCATGCTGCAACATTGTATGTTGTATATTATATTGTTTTTTTGTGCTCCATCCTCAGTAGTTTGCCTGTTCTATTAAAGGAAGACGTTTGAGGAAGATTATTAAGACACAATGCAGATATCAATACATTTCATGTGATTACGTTTTGTGATATGGGGTCCCACTGCATGCTTGGTTAAACCTGAAGTATTAGGTCCAAAAAACAGGCTGGTTGCCAGATATTCTAAAAGGAATGATCAATATATGACTTCTCTGCACTGCACACTACAGTGTAAGACTTAAAAATCACCATTTGTGTCCTTCAAGACAGACGTTGTGAAATGAAAATGCTTGATTTGTATAAAACGACTCATCAAGCTGAAAGTTTTGCTATAGTTGACTTTTTTACCGCCAAGTGTCAATGAATAGCTACTATTGTCACGACTGCTACTGCGAACAGATGACTACTACAATGGACTATTTGAACAAGTTTTGATAAATTTCCACCACAACACATTGTTCTCCACGAATGTGACAGACACAAACTGTCTCAACACCATCTGAACACTGCCTACTGCCACGATCAGGATCAATCCAAGTTAGCACCATATTGACTGCCTTGAATCTTGATACACTCTACGGTGAAGTGAGGAAACTCCGTTGTCGCTGACATTCAATATCAGTCTGTGTGTACACACAGAGATATTCAGCTCCTCGGGGTTATCGCTGCCATTTGAGAGCAAGAGGGAAGATAATAGCACTTTTGAAAGCTGAATAAAAATAGCAAAAACTTTGGTGGGCATCCAAGTATGAGCACTGGTCTACAGAGGACTCAAGCTCTCCCTGCAACCAAGTTGAAGTCCCACACAGACAGCCGGAGAGTATTTTCTCAGTCTACTCAGTCATTTTTCCTGCAAAATGTGTTGAATGAAATATTGAATGACCAAAATAGAAATGAAGGATGAATGGAGATCCCAGCTGTTGACTTGCCAAATCATTATGCTGTTAACTTGACTGACAAGAACAAATGCAAAGCCTCAAAAATCACCATGAAATGCATGCAAACAACAGCAGCATGTCTGTAAAGGCTCATATAGACTGTGTTCTTAGAATATCACACTATGCGAGATTAATCTAATAAAATCTGTGGCAGACTGTATGATCAATTTGGAGAAATCTCAGATTGTGTGATGGACTTTTTGAGAATCTGTTGTGATCTAAATAGGAAAAAGGAGGAGATTGTGAAGCTTTATGCTGAGTCCTGTGTTTGTATTCATGTGTTGTAGCAGCAGTCCGTTTCTGACACTGCCTGAATTTTGGGTTTGGTTTGGGTTCAACAAACCTGTATTGCTATTTATAAATCAAGATGGTTTCGAGATTTTGCCCATGGAGATGTCTGCCATTTCTTTAATATAATGGGACTATATTGTACTTTACTTGTGGTTCTCAGAGCACCAAAAAGAAAAAAACATTTTCAAAAGCTCTGCAGCCATGTCTCTTTCCAGAAATCATGAACCAGCTACTCAAGATAATCCACAAACCTTGTATTGCATTTTCATGTAACTGTTTTCTTTCTAGGATAGAAAAATCATGTTTTTGGCATTTCGAGCACCACAATCAAAGTGCCATATAGTTTCATACAGCTTAGAAGACTTAAATAGTCACATGATGTCCACTCTTATCAACCCACAGGCCCCTGAATTGAATCGAATCAAAATCATATAATGGCGGACTTTGTGATATCAGCAAATATCATTTTTTTGTCCAAAGAATAGTGAAAATATCGTATTGTGAAATTTGTGATT
Organism: Centropristis striata; assembly: GCF_030273125.1. Taxonomy (NCBI): domain Eukaryota; kingdom Metazoa; phylum Chordata; class Actinopteri; order Perciformes; family Serranidae; genus Centropristis; species Centropristis striata. The sequence continues at coordinate 15,002,018 of NC_081518.1, forward strand.
TACACCCCTTATAAACAGCACTAAAGGAAAGACAACAAATATTTAATCTTGATTTGTGTCCACCTGGTGGACCACATTTGTGATTGTCACATTTCTCTCAAGAGTGTAAACTTTTGACAGGGACAGCCCAAAATCACAGTTTAAAGGGTAAAACTACTACTAATCTTTCACAAGATTTAAGAAAAGATCTGGAAAAATATACATCATTTTATGTATGTTTTTTTTCTAATTTCCTGACGCTCAGTTTGGTGACCACTTGTTTAGAGTATCCAAAAGTGATTGCATGAGCTTCACGATGGCATTCTTGGATTTGAGATTTGCAAAACTCTTCAAAAAGCATGTGTGGAGTGATCCTTGTCTTGTATGTCTTGACTGGCTGCAGGAATATAGAGGCACAATCCACTCAAACAAATCAATATTTCAGGGTTTTCTGAGCACAACAGGTGTAACAGACAGACAGTTTCTAGGTTTGGCGTTGCTGACAGGTTAACGGAGTTCACATTAGCGAGATGTCAGTGTACTGTTGTGTGTTTGCTTGCGGAGACAATTGGGACTGTTGTATGTTGTATTGTTTAAGGACTTCAACGTAGAAATTCAAATGTCTGGACAAAATGCAAACAATCTTTCTCACACTATTTCATTCCAAGAACCAATGTGTAGTCTTTGACATCAGAGCCTCATTCATCCAGATCCACAGCAAACAACAGTAAACAACACAGTGAGACTGTTTTATGTAATAAAGACATCCTCGCTCAGACATATGCTCCAGTGTGTGTGTGTGTGTGTGTGTGTGTTGGGGGGCGGGGGGGTAAATCTAAAGGAGTTCATGAGCCTACAGTAGCTTTAGGCCCCCAAATGCTCTTTGGTTGTCCCAGATTATGATAACCTACAGCAGTGATGAATCCCGCTGCACAGAATTGGACAAAAATCACTGAATGGATTGTCTAAAATCAAAAGCCTCACACTGAAGGGACTGCAGAGGACATAAATAATATGTAGCTGCTGTACAGAACGCGCTGTTACATTGAGTTGCAGAGTCTCTCCTTGGTGCCAATCAGGCTTCTTTCTTTTGTAAACGTGATCTGTCCGAAGCCAACACCTGAACATGTAGTCATGATCAGTTCAGCCTGCAACATGGACATCTGGATTCATTATTGATGCTGTGTTGGTGCCGCTGCATGTGGAAAGGGTGGGTTTGGCGCACGGGGAGTCGCCTCTGAAAACCCCAACACACACACACACACACGCACACACAAATCAAAATCCCTTTAAAAACAGATTCTGGACTCTGATCGCCATGCATTCACATATTAATGAACGAGGCGGTGCTTTTTTTGCAGCCCAGAAAACACCGCCTGAACATGCTTCAGGTGTGCGCTACCCGCAGTAACAAGACTGCGATGCTGAGCCAATGCAGCGGCAACACACGCCCCTCCGCTCCGCTCCGCGCTGCCTGCCTGCCTGCTGCCTGCCTGCACCCCCTCCCTCACCACCACCAACCCCCGATCCGCCGTCAACGGACACACACACACATACACACACATCCAAGTCTGGACCGCCAAATGAATGAGCAGTCAACACATCCTGCACTGTGAAAAAGCATCTCGATGTTGCTGGATGGCCAAATGTGCAAACGCAACCGTGTGACACATTTAAATGGGGGGGATGAGAGCGCGGCCGCGTCTACGGCGGGCGTGCGTGCAGATGGGTAAAATATATTTTTTTAAGGTGGGCGCCCTTCGAAGCATGAAACCACACATGTAGAATATGAATGAATAAAAAATCACATTGCTCAGGTGTAAATCATGAGATTATTTTTTTCTCAAAAGGGGGCACATACACTTGTGGTGGTCTACTTACGCACTGCCTCCTTTTTAGGGTCTAGGGCACTGGCAGTCTGCTGTATCTGGCCTATTTTGTTCTGGAGGACCCAGACCCGCTGGTTGGTGCTAATGATGTCGTTTTCCAGCTCCTGAAATAAGGAGCAGGCGTGCCGGGCCAGGTCGGACAGCTGTCGCAAGGTCCGGGACAGAACCACGTTACTGATGGCACACAGGTCCTCGAAAAGCAGACCTTCATCGTTGGGGATCTGGTGCCTGCACAGAAGCTGCGGCTCCACAATCCTTTTGGCGAATGGCATTTTGCACGCCAGAAATAATAGGAGTTGTAAGCCAAGTGTAAATTCCCACTGCCTAGAAGAAAAAGGGAAAAGGGGGAAACAGACAACATCCAAATATATAAATCCACGAGAAACCCGATGAGGTTCAGGCCGACCGCGCGTTATCCCCGGGCGTCAATCCAAAGTTCCCAGATTCTCCTTGAGATCCTCCATCCTGCTTCTGGTTTCTGGGGGATCACTCACACTCCCGCTCACACACGCACACACATGCACACACATGCAGGACACAGCTAAGCCCAGGTCAGTGGTGTGAGGATGCGTGTTGAGTCTGCGATCATGGGTTGCCTCCGTGCAGCGTCAAACCAGCGAGAGAGAAAAGGAAACGCTGCTCAAAACTTTCAAAATAAAAACCTCGGGGTCGAGTAGAATTCTAACAAAAAATGACGGAGGAGAACTCTGCAACATTGATGGAAGATACACAAAATGTAGGCGTTGATAAAATATATAAAAAAACATACAGACTATCTTGAAAAAGTCCTTCTTTACATACACACATATTGTTTCATACTCAGTCTGCACACGTTAAGCTTTTATTTTTTAAGTGTGTGGTTGCGTTTCCGGTCTTGTTGTGCTTGTTTTTCTGGGAATTGATGCAGCCAGTCTCTGTGGCCTGAACGCTGTGCATGCTGAGGGGATGAGAGAGAAGAATGAGGTAAAACACGAAAACGTGGATGTGTGTGGACAGGGAGCAGTCATAAAAAACAACGTACAGCTACCAGTTTCACACCATGACAGAGGAGCATTTTATTAGAATGTATTCAGACTTTGATGTTTGATCCCAGATATGGGCGTTCCAGTAACACTCAAGACTAGGACTATGATCCACATGTTCATTTTTATTCATTTTCAATATAAAACTGCAAGTGATAACCCCTGAACTAATGGAGGTGCAGGGCTGCAGCAGCAGGTTATAATCTAGCTAGACTTTAATTTTCACTTGAAAAACGTCTCAGCAATTTTTGGGTTGATATCATGCATGAACTTAAACACTTGACAACTTTCGGTAGTTAAGGAAATTTTAACTTTTATTAGCTTTGTTGCGTTTTGTTTTTAAAGGATTTTAAAAATAAAATCGTGATCAGCATTTGATAGTAAGTTAGTATGGCCTTGATACTTTTTGACATTCCGACGTTTAGGATAAATTCTTTTAAACATGATTTTTTTAACCAATAATGCATTTAAAATGTCCGCTACAGAACATGATTCCTTACTTCTGTAGACCCCCAACCGTGGAACACTGGATATGTAATTTTGTAACAGTTTATTCATAAATGGTCATAACATCAAGTCAGAAACTACAGGATGACATAGTGAACTTTTTTTCAAACTGTATGTGAATTTACTTGTTGGCAAACAAAATTAATATATATTTAGTTGTACTTAGCCCATATGACATTGAATATTTCTTAATTTGGTGTAACATAGGGTGGCCCTTAGGGTCAAGTAAGAAAACAAAAAGAGTTTGACCCTCAAGGCCGCCGTCGAACTAATGTGATCATTTCTATATTTTGTTATCTTCAGCACATGTGCAGTTTGTGACAAAAGGGAAGATTACAACATCAATAATTTTGGACATGTCATATATACATGGCTGCCTATGAAGTTGGAATAATTTTGTTTTCAGACACAATCCTCTGTTAATTGTGGCTTAATTTTCATTGTGATATGTTTGGAAGAGATTGATTAATACAGTTTTGAGAAGATATACACTTTATTAGTCAATAATAAATCAAATTGTCACAATCATTTCATGGAAAGCGGTAAAAAATATTGTCGTCCAACTTTATGGGCGACCGTGAATTCAATAGAACAGAAGAAGAAAGAAAAAAATATATTAAGCAAATTACAAAAAAGGCAGATTTTTCCTCATTTTACACATTCAGTTGTGGAATCCCAAACAATGAAGACCTAAAGGCCAATAACAACAAAACACTAGTATTGATATTCTTAAGGCTCTAATTAAGAAGCTGTCAGCATTTATTTCTTGACAGACTCTTGACAAAGCTCAATTTTGAACATAGCATACAAGCTGATTATAGAGCAGTGCGTGCAGGAAAATATAAAATGTATTGCAACACATGGCAGTATAAACCATTGGAATCTAATGTAGTGTACACTTCACTGTACAGCGTGTACACTCCTGTTTAAACACTGAGGCTTTAAATTAAAAAGAAAAGAAAAGAAAAGAAAAGTTCACCTCCAACAGGAGCCTATACTGTATAGCTGAACAATGTCCAGTGCACAGATTTTTTTTTTTTTTGCTGAATGTGAGTTTCCAGGTTGCTAAGCCTGGCTGTTGTGTGTTTCATTCACAGTGATTATCCTATAGCCTCTAGGCTCAGTCTGTATATAGACATGTCTGCAGTAAACTTGCTGCTGCAGCAGATTTGAGGCAGAACAGATTGACAGTAACCTGTCATGCACTTCACTCCGAGCTGCCGGGAAGACAAGTGTGACCACAAATTAGAAAATGTCCCATGTTTGTCTCCGAGCAAACAATAAACCACACAGTGATGAGCCAAGAAAACCTGACATTAACAGGAGTGAACAATAGTGTTGGCTGTTTAGAAAGACAGTGTGCCTTTTTTTATACATATCTTTACATTTTTCCACAACTTAAACTTTTCCAGCTTCTTTCTTCATTATGATTTAGATGCATTAAAAACAGTTAAGATCTATAAAGAGACATTTCACATTCCACTGTCTTAGCTGAGACATGTAAATCTCAAATCTACAGAGAGCTCAGCAGTGGTGGAATGTAACTCAGTATATTTACTGAAGTACTGTACTTAAGTACAGTTTTGAGGTACTAGTACTTCACTTGAGTATTTCCACATATATCACTTTATACTTCCACTTCACTACATTTTAGAGGCAAATATTGTACTTTTTACTCCACTACATTTGCTGCCAGCTTTAGTTCCCTTTTAGGTCATTACACCTAACCAGTATATTAAGTAGTAAAAATTAGCCCTACCCTTAGAAAAATTAAACCGTTGGTCACATAAATGCATCAATAATAATAATATGTATAACAATGTTAGTGGGGCCATTCTGCATAACAAGTACTTTTACTTTTGATACTTTTAATCAATTTTGATCCTTTTTTACTTTACTTTCAGTAAGGTTTTGAATGCAGGACTTTTACTTGTAGTGGAGTAATTTCACAGTTTGGTATTAGTACTTTTACTTCAGTTAAGGAGCTGAATACTACTTCCACTGAACACTGAACAAAACAAACAGAAGGGGAGAAAGATGTCATTCAAGTGCAGTTTATACACGCCCAAACAACACAGGTGAAAACATCTGTGTGGGTTGACTATGGAAAAACAAACATTTAATCCAACTTTTTTTTATATGACAAACTACGATAACTTAAACGCTCTTCCTGTAAAAGTATTTCTCAATAGGCTCATTTGCAATGCAAACTGCAAGTATTTTAAAAACACCAACCTCTCTAATAGCAGTAAGTAAGTGCAGCAGAATTTGGGAAAGTCACACAGCCAGCATTCAGCAGACGCAAACATCTCTGGTATACTGAGAGATAATGAGAGGCGGTGATAGGCCTAATCAGCATGGTGTGAACTCATTTGGCAAGAACCATATTAAGAAGATATTGCCTTACCGTTTAATATAGACAGGAAGAACAATTACAGAAACCAATAACGCTTTTAATACACATATGGGAATGTAAGAGTTGTTTTAACAGTAAGATGGAAATGTGAACCTCACTTTTAATAACATGAAAATACCGACTGTCACCACAGGAGGATGCTGTTGTGTCAGCTTGATTTTCCCAGGGATGTAAAACAGGTGCACTGGCTTTGAGTGAATTTGCTGCTCTGATAGAAACACGATCATTTCAGATAGTGGCACTCAAAAAGCACAAGTACATAAATAGGTATAACACAGAAACAAGCCTGAAGCTGAGCAAGTGTCAGTGACGTCTTTATTTTCTTGTTTTGGTTGGTTATTGATTGATTTGTAACAGAGAGAGAATATTTAACTCTTTTGTTGTTGGTGGTAATAGATTAAAATAATAAACCTTGCCCTCGTGGCTGATTTCATATCAGCATTTAGGGCCGAACTAACTGTGCATGACTTGCATTTTATCTGGTGCTGGGAAGCCCACGGCTACCAGATAAGAAGGTTGGAGGCTCGTCCAGTGCTTTTGTTTCCTGTTTCCTTGACTTTTCTCCTCAAAGGGTCATGTTTTTTCAACAAATTACACTTAAAGAAAATCACTAGCAAGAACAAAGGCCCCAAGTGCATTTTTGTTTTTCACATTCTTATAGTAGATAGTGATCATCTATAATTATGTATAGGTTTTATTAAAAAAAAAGGAAATACATTAAAAAAGACAAAACAAGATCAAATGTTTCAAAAATTATGACAAAATTGAAATGAAAGCAATTTAAAAGAAGACATATTTTGTTATATTTCAAAGGAACAGTCAATAGAAACAATTTCTTTAATGGTTTGCTCATAATTCATTGTGTTTTTTTGGTGCTTTTAATGTACTGTAAGGTGCAGAATGTTTATTTTCATTGTGGTTGTGTTGACATTGCTCATCCTTCAATAAAAATGTAAAAAAAAAAAAGTCATATTTCACATGTCCCACGTTTCCAGTGGTGGAAAATAACTAAGTGCATTTACTCAAATACAATTTTGAAGTACTTGTCCTTTACACTGTTTTTTTCATCCTTTAAGTGACTCTACTCCTCTACATTTTAAAATGAAATCATGTTTAGTCTGCTATAATTATCTGACAGCTCAAGTTACTTTTCTGTTTAAGTATGACTTTTAAAAAAAAAAAGTGTGATCATCTTATAGAATACCAACTTTAAAGACCAGGCTTTTCATGACAACATTTCTTATGTTCCAAGGGATCAGTCAGTACAATTTATTCAATGTTTTTTTGTTTTTGTACTGTAAGGTGCAGCATGTTTATATGAATTATGGTTATGTTGACATTGCTCACCCTGCTTCTTCTGCCAAAAGATTTTGATTTATGTGTTCTCATGTTGAGAGAGAAGCCTTATCAGAAGAACTTAATTGCTCACTACACAAATATAACTACCATATAGGCCATATTTCGCAGCTGATAATGTATCAAAGTATAACACACACTCCCCCTTATGTGAAGACAGCCCAGTATTCCTCTGAATCATCCAATCTGTAAATGAAAACTCAGATACACCCTCAGTTATGGCTCTGCTGTCCAAAGGCCAAGGCAGTACAGAAGGTTACTGAAACTGTATAACAGAGTACAGTGTCCCTCCTTCTCAGAGTTTCAGTAGTGTGTCTGTGTGGATGGACCTGAAGCAGCCAACATGTCTTTCAGGGTTCTTGTAGCGGTGCTCGCTTTCTCCTGCGCAGTTTCTGCTCAGTTGAATGTGGAGAACCAGGCGAGGGAGTTCTTGCGGGAGTTCGACGAGCAGGCTACTCAGCGTATGTACACTTACTCGCTGGCGTCATGGGCCTACAACACCAACATCACTCAGGAGAACTCAGACAGACTGGTGAGCATTCAGAGTGTGTAGCTACTGTAGATCGACCAGTGATCACAACAGTATTTTAACGTGCGTCTCTTCATTCTACACAGTCAGTAGAGGGGAAAATTTGGGGCGATTTCTACACCAACGTTTCAGAAGAGTCCTGGCGATTCCCCATCGAAGAGATCAAGAATCCAGAAATCAAATTACAGCTCATCTCCCTACAGGACAAAGGCGCTGGTGCCCTAACACCAGATAAAGCTGCACATGTAAGACAATTGTTTAGTTGAATTCCTCTATATGATGGATTTGCCTTACATTATCATGTTTGTAAAAGCTGCAAAAAACACATCTTCTGGACTTTTTTCTCTTTGTGCTTCAACTTTTTTTATCCTTGTGTTTTCTTTTAAAATCTACTTGCAGCTGAGTAAAGTCCTGAGTGAGATGAGTACGATCTACAGCACAGCGACAGTGTGTCTCAAAGACGATCCCCTTAACTGCCAGACTTTGGAGCCAGGTACGACTCTGTTAATAAGGACCTGTAATGGCAACGTGGCTGCCTGCTACTGTCAGCCAAAGTCTAATAAAACGGTTTATAATTAACAGAAAAGGAAATGCCTTTTATTAAAGCCTGTACAGAGGTTTTACCAAAACACTAATTCATCATGGGACTTATGTTGTCAACACTTTCTTACTGTTGAGTTCTTTTATTTTTAACAACAACAAAAAATACACTTAAATACAGGATCACACCCACATGTTTTCAGTGGTGAAAAGTAACTAAGTGCATTACTCAAATACAATTTTGAGGTACTTGTCCTTTACTTTAGTATTTTCTTTTTTAGGTGACTTGTACTATACATTTACACCTCTACATTTTATTAGGAAATCATTTTAACTCTGACAGCTATAGTTACTTTTCTGTTTCAGTTTATAAAATTCCATTTTTAGAGATTAAAGATTAAAGTATTTTTTGCTCGTGAACCCTCACACTTCTCAATCCTCAATACTCTTTGCCATATTTCAGACATTGTCTGTGTGTTGTTTCCAGTTTCACGAAAGAGAGATTTCTCTTTTAAAGTTCTCTGATGATTTAATTTGAATACCTGTTTGGGACCAAAGATAGCCTAAGGCAAGGCAAGGCAAGGCAAGTTTATTTGTATAGCACAATTCAACACAAGGTAATTCAAAGTGCTTTACATACACATTAAAAACAGCAAGACACAATTGAAAACAATAAAAACAGTCAATTAAAACAGGGAAGATACAGCAGGATAAAAAAAAAAAGAAATAATAAAAAGCACAAGTCAAACATTGTGTAGTTAAAAAGTAAGGGCAGTAGAGTAGAGCAGATAAGTGTTAAAGTTAAGAGTACGCTTCAGTAAACAATAGTGTTTTTAGTCCTGATTTAAAGGAGCTGACCGTTTGGGCAGACCTCAGATCTACAGGTAGTTTGTTCCACAGGTGAGGAGCATAATAACTGAAAGCTGCCTCACCCCGCTTAGTTCTTGTTTTTGGGACACGCAACAAGCCAGCTCCAGATGACCTAAGGGGTTGTAGGATAAATCCGTAGATAAATCCACATTGAAATGTGACCTAAGCATACAGGTGAAATATCAAACTCAGGGGAAAGGAAGGCCTGTTGGATGAAAGTCAGCATAGCGTATCCTGAGCGGAAGATCTGGTTAATACGATAACATTAAAATAAGAATAGGAGCTCCCAGGTGTACTCACATATCAAATGATTGTCATAACAGGAAAGTACAGGACAGTAAAACCTTAGTTACAAAGAAACAGTGACGCACGAATTGAAGTGAAATGAGTTTGTGAGAGGCGTTGTCTCTCAGTTGTTGTTCTGACCATTGGATGTAATGTTTCATATGTTTTACTATCTGCCAATTAAATCCCGCACAAGGCTGTGATTCGATACTATCTGTTCGTCAAGTGTTTTCTTTAAAGATTTTCTACAACAGGGTCTGGATGCTTCATAGAGAGGGAGCAGATCAAGCATGTAATTTGGTCCGAGACCATTCAGAGCTTTGTAGACCAGCAGTAAGATTTTAAAATCTATCTTCTGACTCACAGGAAGCCAGTGTAGTGATTTAAGGACCGGTGTAATATGGTCCAGTTTCCTGGTGTTTGTGAGGACTCTGGCGGCAGCGTTCTGGATCAGCTGCAGCTGCCTGATTGATTTTTTGTTAAGACCTGTGAAGATGCCATTGCAGTAATCCAACCTACTAAAAATAAATGCATGGATAAGTTTTTCCATGTCTTGTTTGGACAGAAGACCCTTAATTCTAGCTATGTTTTTCAGGTGGTAATAGGCAGATTTAGTGATAAGCTTTAGATGGCTGTTGAAGTTCAGGTCTGAATCAATAATTACACCAAGATTTCTGGCTTGATTTGTAGCTGTCAATGACATAGAGCCAAGGTGAGCGCTGATCTTAGATTTCATTTTTAGGGCCGAAAATGATCACCTCTGTCTTCTCTGCATTTAGCTGGAGAAAGTTCTGGCACATCCACTCATTGATTTGATGAATACAGTTACTCAATGAGAGTAAGGGACCGTAGTCGTGTGAGGACACTGAAATGTAGAGTTGTGTGTCATCGGCATAAGTATGGTAGGAGATGTTGTGATGTTCCATAATCTGAGCTAGCGGTAGCATATAGATGTTGAATAGAAGCGGTCCGAGAATGGACCCTCGAGGAACCCCACATGTGATCTTAGTTCGCTCAGACTCATGGTTTCCAATTGACACAAAAAAGTCCCTATCTTGTAAGTAAGATTTGAACCATTGTAGCACAGTGCCAGTGAGCCCCACCCACTGTTCCAGTCTGCTGACTAGTATGTTATGATCAACTGTGTCAAATGCAGCACTGAGATCCAGTAAAACCAGGACAGAGGATTTGCCTACATCAGTGTTCAGATTTATATCATTTAAGACTTTGATAAGTACAGTCTCAGTGCTGTGGTGTCGCCGAAATCCAGACTGAAATGTGTTAAAAAGATTATTTTGCATCATAAAAGCATGAATTTGCTCAAAAACAACCTTTTCAATGATTTTCCCCAGAAATGGCAGATTTGATATTGGTCTATAGTTACTAATTGTTGTGGAGTCCAGATTAGATTTTTTTAGGAGAGGTTTTATTACTGCAGTTTTCAGTTGTCTGTGGAAACTGTCCTGCTTGGAGAGAAGAATTTATTATCTGCAGTACATCCGGAGCTATGCAGTTGAAAACAGTTTTAAAAAAGTTTGAAGGCAGAATATCAAGGCAGCAGGTTGTGGGCTTTAATTTTGAAACCGTTTCCGTGAGTGTTGTGTAATCTAGGAGGCTAAAATGTCCTAGCTTGACTAGAGGATGGGAAGGCACCAGTGTTATCATTCCTGAGCTGGAGCTGCACACTGCTTGTCTTATCTGTAATATTTTGTTTGTGAAGAAGGCTGCAAAGTCATTGCATGACTTGTTAGACAGCAGCTCAGGAGGGACTGATGCTGTGGGATTTGTCAGTCTGTCTACTACAGAAAAAAGTGTGCGGGCATTATTACTGTTTCTATTGATAATCTCTGAAAAATATGACTGCCTTGCATTCTTCAGTTCTTGATTATAGTTGCGAAGACCCTCTTTATAAATATCGTAATATACTTGGAGTTTGTTCTTTCGCCACCTGCGTTCAGCTTGTCTACATACTTTTTTCTGCACTTTAACTAGTGTGGCGTTTCTCCAGGGTGACTTTTTCCTCCCCGACAGAACTTTGGTCTTAATTGGGGCGATAGAGTCGATAACAGTCAAAACATTGGAACTAAAACTGTTAACAAGGTCATCAACTGGAGCTGAGGGCAGGGTTGGTGATGGTGTAAAATCCTGGGTGAATAATGCACAAGTGTTTTCATTTATATAGCGCTTCCTGATTACCTCTGCTTCACCTTTTGTTGGATTGGCAAGGGTGGTCATTTTAAACAAAACACAGTAGTGATCAGAAAGAGCAACATCATTGACCACAACCTCAGAGATATTAAGACCTTTGGTAATAATTAGATCTAATATGTGTCCTCTGTTATGTGTTGGATCTGTGACATGCTGAGAAAGCCCAAAATTATCCAGAATATTTAAAAGTTCTTTAGCACACCCATCTTCAGGATTATCAACATGAATGTTAAAATCACCTACTAAAACAACACAGTCAAAATCTAGGCACACAACAGACAGTAGTTTGGCAAAGTCATCAAAAAACCTTGCATCATATTTGGGGGGTCTGTAGATGGTCAAATAGATTGCTCTATAGGGTGATTTTGACTGAATGGCAACATATTCAAAGGAGTCAAACTGACCATAAGACATGTTTTTGCATTGGAAGCTGTCCTTGAACAGGGTGGCAACTCCACCTCCTCTCTTATGTATTCTTGCTTCACTGAAGAAACTAAAATTTGGGGGGGTTGACTCAATAAGAACTGCTGCACTATTATCCTGACTTAACCAAGTTTCAGTTAAAAACATAAAATCAAGGTTGTGCTTGTGAATAAAATCATTGATTAAGAAAGATTTGCCAAGCAGAGATCTGATATTTAAAAGAGCTAAATGTAAATCCTTAACAGGAGACGCTGGTGAGTTTGGAGGATGACATGCTATACTCAGTAGATTGGCAGAGTTAATTGAACTCTTTTTATTTCTCACCAGTTTGATCCCTTTTCCGTTACTTATTATCACAGGGATTGAGAAAGCTGACTGAACTCCATGGGGCCCTGACTGCTGCTGGAACAGAGCAATCTTGATATTGATATCAGAGTCTGGACCCGGCACATATCAGTCAGACTGACAGATAGGGTCATTCAGGGATTCCCAGGTATGGTGATTCAGAGGGGGTGGGGGAGGGCGGTGACTTTTGGTTGAGCGTTCTTTCCGAGGTGGTGGAGTGGGAGGGGCTGGATGTGGGAGGTCAAGGGGGGTAAATAAGGGATTTTGGCGAGGTGTTAGCTGGATTCCAATCTTGACAAGGCTCTTCATCCTGTCTGTGAAATCCAGAAGTGGGGAGTCCTGGCTGCATGGAGAGAGTTGGAGGCTGGGTGGGGTCTGGGGGGGTGAGGGTTGGGGGCTGGGTGGAGTCTGGGAGGGTGAGGGTTGGGGGCTGGGTGGAGTCTGGGGGGTTGAGGGTTGGGGGCTGGGTGGAGTCTGGGGGGGTGAGGGTTGGGGGCTGGGTGGGATCTGGGGGGGTAAGGGTTGGGTGTCTCCTGCCGTGACTTGGTGAGACTCCCCTCGTTGGGCTGTTGGGGCTGGTGGAGACTCCATTTTTTGGGGAGAGGATGATGATGCTGGCGGCTCTCTCAGACTCTGCTGTCCTCCATGGTCAGTCCTTATCAAAGCGTCCTCACCAGAGTGACGTCTTATCCGTTGTTTGGGAACGTCTTGCATGTCCTTGACACAGGCTGCTTGTGTGTGACGCAAATGATAAAAAATGTTGGAGCTTAGCAACTGCACTCCTGCCTTGTTAAGGCGAAATCCATCTGCCTTAAAGAGGTGCCTGCGTCCCCAAAAGATGTTGAAATTGTCAATAAAGTTCATTGATTGGGCGGCACACATATCTTTGAGCCATCTGTTTAGCATCATCAGCCTGCTGAATCTCTCATCCCCTTGCCGAACTCCTGGTAGTGGTCCACTGAAAAACACCTCAGTATTTAAACATTGAACTTTGTTAATCAGATCAGTGAAGTCTTGCTTTAATACCTCTGATTGTTGCTTCACAACATCAAGGGCTCCTGTGTGTATGATGAGAGCATTAGCTGTTGGATGCTCAGCAGCAATGTTCAGGATCTTCTTTGAGATATCAGACACCATGTCGTTGGTAAAAGTGTTTGGAGCCTAACACTAACGCCAGGCTATATCACAATTGAGATACAGTCTGGAGACCACCTATTCATTTTTCCATAGAGGAGGCGTGGTTTATGATCGTCCAGAGCCGTTTATTGGGCGCTACGAATGTCTATCATAAGCGTTTGTACGTAGGTCTTAGCGAATCGTATCAGTTATACCAGATGACGCATGTAGAGTGACAGAAATTCAACGAGGAAGCATCGAGGAAGAAGACGACTGATGTTTACATAGCCAGACTAGCCCATCTCTACTTTGGGACTAAAATGCTCAATTCTGCTTCTCCAACGTTTTTCTGCAGCATGTTCTGGCTCTTGCTGCTCTATAGTTTCAGCTTACAGTCTACCGGCAGTGTTGGTGTGTCAGTGTGTGTCTATGAGAGAGTGTTGGAGGGAGGGGGGCTGCTTGCTGTTTTGCTACTCCAGTTCTTGCTTTCTGCAAGATTATTTATTTTTACGCCTTATTCCCCCTCATGTCATTCAGCCACACACATCCACTGATTTTATGGGCAAAAACAAGCTGCTGCGGGTCTCTCAGTGGTTCCGCTCTCCCCCGGCAAGCAAGGCTAAAACATCCCTTTTGGTGGTGATAAAAGGCGTGTAAAGCCAAACGTTGTTCTTCTTTTAAAATAAACTTTTGCTCTAAACTATCTAGAACACTGTCTACAGCTAGATCCAAAGAGAGCTTCGCGTCTCCTGCAGCCATGTTGGATCCGTAAGCAAACTACAAGCTTCCGTCTGTCCAATAGTAAGCGTCATCATCTTGCCGTCCCTCCCCGTTCTGTGATTAGATCCCAAAAGCAGAGCTAAGAATCTGCTATAGACACCAGACTGTATTGCAGTTCGAAAAGAAATCAAGCGCACAAGGCAGTATGGGTATACCCAGGCTAGACCAAAGAGGTTTTATTATCCAATATGTTATAAAACTACAAAAGAGAACAAAAAGTAATATAGATGCTGAACTTAGTTTTTTCTTATATCCTATCATCTTTAATTAACTTGTTACCATCAGATTTATCTTGTGTCCCTTTGGAGGGGGCTTGAACCTCAGGTTTGGAACCACTGGACTGAACTCTCAAACTAAATGAGATAAAACTAACATGATTAACATGATATCAGGCACAGACCGCACAGTATTGCTGCAGAACAGATACTTTTAATTTTGATACTTTCAGTACATTTTTAATAATACTTCAGCACATTTACTTCAGTGGGATTTCTTATGACTTATTTGTAATAGTATATATTTTTTAGAATGTTCTAAAATTCCTGCATTAAAAGTAGCGATATTACAATAGAAAAATACTATTTGTACTACAGTACAAATACAATTTGTGTATCCAAGATCCCACTTGAGTAAAAGTATGGAATATTGGCAGCAAAATTTATTTGAAATATGAAGTACTACTAGTACTAAATTATTATGCAAAATGCATCCATTGAGAGTGTAATATGTATTAATTATATTATTATTATTGATGTAAGCAGCTTTAAAGAACTGTATTTAATTTGGGGAATTTGAATCTATAATAATACAGATTTTATAACCTTTATATTATTTATATTATAGTTTATATATTTTACACATAAAGTTGTGTGATACATGCAGGTGAAAAAAATATATAAAATTCCACCCTAAAATGTATTGGAATAATAGTGTCTATTCCAATACACTGCAACCATACTTTTTTTTGTGTAAATGTTCTTTTTACATTTTTTATTGGTATATGTTTGACGATCAATTTGATCAACGTACTCACTGACTTGTTCGATGTGTTCCTCTGTTTACAGGCCTGGAGCACGTAATGTTCAACAGCATAGACTACGCCGAGCGTCTGCATGTGTGGGAGGGCTGGAGGAGAGAGGTGGGGAAGAAGATGAGGCCTCTGTACGAAGACTATGTGGATCTGAAGAACGAAGCTGCAAAACTTAACGGTGATACATCTTTCTTGCTCTTGTTAATGCACTTAATGTGAATCTTTGACTGTAAGACTTTGAGTTTTTCAAGGAACTACATTGACAGAAGCTAATGCTACAGAGAGTGTAAGACAAATCACAGAGGTGTTCTTAGGCTGGCAAAAGTACTTATACCTTTTTGATACTACATGTTTAAAACAATACAATCTCTGCTAAAAGTGCATTTGATAGTATCAAAAGTATCAAAGCTCTAAAAAGCAGATCTACAATCAGATTTTAAGCCCAAAGCTGCACAGATTAACAACACTCTCTCCAGCAATTAACCCCCCCCCCCCCCCCAAAAAAAGCAAAAAATTATCACATTTTGTGTGCCTGTACAAAGGACTACTTTCATTTTTTTGCCATAAGAATGAATGAATAACTTGTTTATTTTGAGCAAAACAAAAATCTAAAAAAAAATAAAATAAAAACAAACAGATTTCGTATAACGAACAAAACATCAGCAAACATGCTCGAAAAGCAAGCAAGAAGTGTACACTTATACTCCTACGCCTTCTCATTACACCTCTATCATTTCTATATAAGATATTATATAATATATTTATATAATGCCATGGTATCGAAAGCACCATTAACTTGTTTTTTTTTATATAGTTTATTAGTTTAATGTTCTGTGTCGTAAAAAAAAAAAAAAAAACCTTATGGTGTTCAGTGATTGGATGCTCCCAGGAGATTTTTCTAACACAGCGTGTCTTAACCTCTAAGTCATGTAATAGATACAGTCCAACTTACCTCACTGTCCAAAAGGGAGTCAGCTACAAAACTACAAAAAAAACTTGTGTAGTGGCAGTTTTAGTGTGACTTAAATGTGTCTGTCTTACACTTTCTTTCCCCCTCTATCTGTTCCAGGTTTTGAAGACTATGGAGCTTACTGGAGATATAACTATGAGACCATTGAGGAGAAAGCTCCGTTCAAGTACACCAGAGACGAGCTGATGGATGACGTCCGTTCTGTATACAAAGAGGTACGTCTCCTTGGATTGTATGTGTTTCAGAGCATATGCATTAAGAGAGTAAGAATGTACAGTTCTTTACTGTTTAAAGTAATTAACAACACTAATTAATTGTTTTTTTTTCACAGATCATGCCCTTATACAAGGAACTGCATGCCTATGTGAGAGACAGGCTTGAAAAGGTCTATAAAGGACACATTGATCCAAAAGGACCTCTGCCAGCCCACCTGCTGGGTATGTCTTCTCTTGCTTGACCAAAAGAATAATATAATAATAATATTAATATTAAAAAAGGACAAAATTCTGAAAAAGTGTCTGTGTGCAGCCTCCGAATCATTATTCAGGAAAACACAGATAATGTAGCATGAACAAATTCAATTCAATCATTTTTCTACCAGAAGTTGCTTGTTATTGTTTCGGATGGGTGGGGGGTCAACGACATTGACACGTTGTTACTTTACATTATGATTTTTGAAATGATGAAAAAATACAGTGTGAGGATGTGGAAATAATATACAGTTAATTATATGCCAATATTAGATTAATTAGATTCTTTGAAGGCACAACAAATGCATGGCCAATGGATATTAGGTTTGAAAATAAATTATGTGACCAAAATAATGGGACTTTGGGTATAAACAATGCCTGTTCTGGGCTACTTCCCGAATACGGATACCGAGTCAGATCATTTTGTTGGCTGAACAGATACAGATACAGATACAGATACAGATGATGACGTCTCTGTACGTTGCAGCAGTAGAATCCAATTTGTAGATGCAAACTTGTACTGTAACTCTGGTTTTCATCAGAAATAATTACAAACTGATCTTACAGTGCATTAAATGTAACAATATATAGAGAAAACAGCTTTAGAGCAGTAACATTTCAATGTTTCTGTACGTTTTAAGTCCAGAACTCCCCCTATTATGTTTGAAAAATGTGAAAAAGCAGCTTGCAAAATTAGCTTTACTTGTGTATTTTATAGCTTTATATTGTTTATGTTTTTTTGAGATTCGGTAAAGACATAAATCTGACCTTTGGGGTTTTTTATTTAGTGAATTGTTTGGGTGTTTAAAAATAATCATACAGGGGGAAAATAAGAAATAGAAAATCTAAAATGAACGTAGACTCCATTCTTTGATTGCAACTACGTAAATCAGACTTAGGTCTGCCAAAGGACATCTCAGTGTCTGTGAAGAGCATTTGCAGTGAAAAATAATAACCTTCTGTGTTGATCGTTCAGGTGACATGTGGGGAAGATTCTGGACCAACCTGTACCCTCTGACAACCCCTTACCCTAATGAAGAAGATATTGATGTCACCGACGCTATGAAGGCACAGGTCCAGTACAATTTAGTTGACTTGGTTATTCTTATGAAAAAGTACATTTTGTATTTCAGTGCCTGCGGTGATAAAGACATTAAGGAAACAATACATTAAAGTTATCTATAGGTAGTGAAACTTTTTTACCAGATGTCAATTTGGATTTCAGAAGTGGAATGTGACGCGGCTTTTCAAAGAAGCAGAAGAGTTCTTCATGTCGGTGGGTCTATATGAGATGCTCCCAAACTTCTGGACTGAGTCCATGTTCGAGAAGCCTAACGATCGCAAGGCGGTCTGCCACCCCACAGCCTGGGACATGGGGAACAGGGAGGACTTCAGGTAGGAAACATCCACAGAAATGCACATATTATATAGCAAGGTCAGCTTAACAGATGGCACCAATGGTAGAATGGATTTATTACTGATGAACAAATATTGGTGGAAGTGGATTATTTCAGGATGGCAGCCTTTTTGTTTTAGTGCTCTTATAGATACCCACAATGCCCTGATTACGGGAGAAAAATGTTGTTTTTTTTCAAAGTGTTGCTTTGCATGTTGCGGAATAGCCATGAAAAAAAAAGTACTGATCCGAAGGAGAGTAAGAACTAGGGCTGGCCGATATGGACCAAAAGTCATATCTGGATATATTTAGGCTGAGTATTGATATACGATATATATCCTGATATTTTTTATCACAAACTGAGAGCAAATGTTCAGTCAAAGTCAGCCCAGTATAACATGTCACAAGTAGTTTTATTGAAACCGTTTATTTAAGTGAACATAAATATTGTTATAACAGCAGGAGTATCTTTTCTTTTTTTTTAAATTAAAGCTCCATAAAGTGCGGATTTAAATTAAAAAATATCTTAAATAAAAATAGCCTATGAAATAAAACATGCCAATCTTTTTCTGAAATCAAAATATTTATATGAGAAAAGAATAACGAACATTACAAAATAACTAAATATGACAAGGACAGCATTTATGTATAAAAAAAAAATCTAACTATATCGATATATGCAACATTTTCTAAATATATTGATATATTTTTATATCGATATATTGCCCAGCCCTAGTAAGAACTAGATGTGGTTACAAAGTACAATTTCTCAAGTATTTACTTAAGTACAGTTTTGAGCTACTTGTTCTTTATTTAAGTATTTCCATATATGTAACTTTATACTACTTCACTACATTTTCGAGGCAAATGTTGTACTTTTTATTACACTACATTTAGCTGCCAGCTTTAATTACTTTTCAGGTCAAGATTTAACTTTAAACTTAAAAATACGATAATTTTAAAATTATTACCCATGTTTATAAATTAAACCTCATGACAGTATAGTAAGTTGTTAAAATGAACCACACCCTAAGAAAATGAAAATGCTGCTTACATAAATGCATGAATAATAATAATAATAATTTTAATAATAATGCTTTAAAATAAGAATGCTTTCAAAAATAGAAATGTTAATAGTTTATATTTTATCAATTAACAAAACAAAGTAATTGAACAGAAGAAAATTCAAATCAAATCAATATTTGGTTTGACCACCCTTTGTCTTTAAACCAGTATCAATTATTTTAGGCATTTTTTCACGCCTACCTAAGACTTTTGCACAGTACTCTAAATTTATAACAATCTGAGTGGGACCTTCTGCATAATGAGTACTTAAAATTTTGTTTACTTTAAGTACATTTTGATGCTGATACTTTTGTACTTGTACTGAAGTAAGTTTTGATGCAGGACTTTTACTTGTAGTGGAGTAAACCTGCAGTGTGGTATTATTGCTTTTACTCAAGTAAAAGATCTGAATACTTCTTCCACCACTAATGTTTTGTCATAATTAAGCGAAATGTTAACTGTAAAAAAAAATTAAATGGCACTTCATATCGAAAAGGTTGTAATTCCCTTTTAAAGAACAAAATCTATCAGATGCTCTGATATTGTTGACTCTAAAATAAATAAATTGTTGTCCAAACACAAGCAGGTCCTTCTCGAAAACGTGATTTATATTTGAGTTTGTGTGTGTTAAGGACAGTAATCTTACTGTAGATCAGTACATGAGAGCCATAAATATGAACTTGCTGAAACAACAATATTGATCAATCACTGAGTCATTCTTTCCTGCTGATAAAGATAACCAAAGTCTTTATGTTGTCAAATATTAATCAATATACTTGCTTCAGATGTTTCGAAAGGTTTGAGTGTTTATAGCATAAACGTTTGCTCAAATTCAAGATATAACTCTCTCCAAATTTCACAGCTCCTCAAGTGTCTGTTTGGGTTCAGATAATTAAAAAATATCAAAAACCTTTTGCTTCAGTGTTTGTTGTTTCTGCCTCATCGGAAACATGTTGCGCAGGTTTATTGGTTCAGTATATCTGATATGGCTTCATGCCATGTCTGCATGACACATCGTAACTGCTGACATTAACACTTCTCCCGTCATGTCTCCAGGATCAAAATGTGCACCAAGGTCAACATGGAAGACTTCCTCACGGTGCACCATGAGATGGGCCACAACCAGTACCAGATGGCTTACCGTAACCTGAGCTACCTCCTGAGGGACGGCGCCAACGAGGGTTTCCACGAAGCTGTCGGAGAAATCATGTCCCTCTCTGCTGCAACACCCACACACATGCAGAGCCTGGGACTCCTACCTCCTGACTTCATCTATAATAATGGTACTGCTGACAAATTGATTCTCCAAAGCGTTCAAGCTGCTATAATCAGTAGTTTTTAATAACAATGGAAGTAATAACTTAGTTAGATTTTCTGGCCTCCAACTTCAACGCTGTTTCTATCAACAGGCCGCTGTTTTCCATGAAAAAAACTCTAAAAGCTCACTGCTCCTGAGCACTGGAGCGTTTATCTGGTAAAGAGACGAACATTTCCCACAGGAGTTTGTGGAGACCAAAACACAGCTAGAAGGAGAATAGTGCAGCAGATAACCAAAACAATCGTTCAGTTTGTGATAAAAGCCTGAAATTTGGTACACATATAGCCAAAGGCATATCGAAAAGATTTGGATATGGAGGCATCATGAATTTTCAACATGGCGCCCATGGCAGCCATTTTTCAAAATGGCCACCAGCAATGCCTGTTTTCTTATGAGTGACAGACATAATGTGATATTTTAGACATATTTACCATATATTGTACTTGGTAAATGTCTATAGGATAATTGAAAAGTATCATTTCATATTCAAGATGGCCGCCATTTCCCAAGATGGCAGCCGTCACTTTTATGACGGTCTGATATGTATGATGGGGGAGGTCTCCGACTGGGACAGAAGAGTGATCTGCTTCCATGCCTGGAACAAGTTCACAGTGCATACTCAGAAAGTCCAAAGGTTACCTGTACCATTGTAGATGGGGCAGCCATCATCCAGATGCTGAAACCAAGTTCAGTAAAAACCTTCAATGACTATGCCCATGGGATCTTCATTCCATATCTGACCAGAAAACTTGAAAGTGTGTCCAGGCTTGATCTGGTGTGGGACCTCTACTTGTCTGATTCTCTGAAAGCTGCTACAAGAGCAAAGCATGGAACTGGGATTCAGAGACATGTGGTAGGTGATGTAGCCATTCCCAGGAACTGGCCAAACTTCCTGAGTTGACAGCAATAAGACAGAATTGTTTGCCTTTCTCTCAAAAGCTCTGCTCACATCGTTACTGCAGGAGGACAGACAGCTTGTTATCACTAGTGACATAGAAGTCCTTAGCAAGCCGTCACTCCCAGATAGGTCTTCGATTGCTCCTTGTACACATGAGGAAGCCGATAGTCGCATGTTATTACATGTAGCCCATGCAGCAAGAAATGGCCATCATAAGATCATGATTCAAACAGTTGATACTGATGTTGTGGTGCTAGCTGTGGCAGTGGCTCAGACTCTACAACCAGAAGACGAGCTTTGGTTGGCTTTCGGAACTGGAAAGAGTTTCCGATACTTAGCAGCCCATGAAATTGCAGCAGGGCTAGGACCTGAGAAAGCACGTGCGCTACCACTGTTCCATGCAGTGACCGGTTGCGACACTGTGTCAAGCTTTGTTGGCCATGGGAAAAAGACCGCGTGGGCTGTATGGACTGTGTTTCCTGAACTTACGCATGCCCTGTTGAAACTGTCTTCAGCCCCAACTGAGATACCACAAGAGGTAATGGCCACAATTGAGAGGTTTGTTATCCTACTCTATGACCGAACCAGCACATGCACAGAAATAG
Source organism: Centropristis striata (assembly GCF_030273125.1). Classification (NCBI taxonomy): domain Eukaryota; kingdom Metazoa; phylum Chordata; class Actinopteri; order Perciformes; family Serranidae; genus Centropristis; species Centropristis striata. The sequence continues at coordinate 15,024,035 of NC_081518.1, forward strand.
ATACGGCAAGAAGGAAGTTATTCGCCAAGAGGCACAATGTAGAATCAATCCCTCCGACCAAGGCTGCCCTGGAAGAGCATGTCAAGAGAGCAGTTTACCAAGGAGGTCATGTGTGGGGTCAAGTGCTGGTGTCAACACCAGAACTACCTTCATCGTGCAAATGGGGTTGGTCAAAGACATCTGAGGGAGACTATGAACCCTTCTGGGCATGCCTACCAGATGCAGGCCAGTCCAGTTATGAACTTGTCTCTTGCAAATGTAAGAAGGGTTGTGTTGGGCATTGCAAGTGCAAAAAAGCTCAGTTGCAATGCACTGCCCTCTGCTTCTGTGAAGGCGAGTGTGAATAGTCTTCCTTGTGATAGACCCTAGATTTGGCCTCACTTAACATATGTCTTGTGAGATAGAGCAAATATTCTCAGAAATTCTACATTTGCTAATTCTAATTATGCATCAAGAAAAAGAACGTCCCAGAGCCGCGATGGGGGGACCGAGTGATCCGGGCTCTGTACCACCTCCGGAGGTAGTAACAGAGGCGTTAAATTGGTGAGAAGGTTTGAGGCAGGATCAGTGTGAACCAGCGTAACCAGCAAGACTGAAAATGTGTCACGTACATTATTTGTGCGAGCAATACTCTGGGAATAAGAGAGAAGGATGACCGTATCATCAGAAACACGCCTCTCACTTGAGTCCGACCGTAATCGAATCATGTTCAGCTAAATGCAGAACAACTTTGCTATGTAGAATCTCTACAGCGAGAAACAGCACAATGGGCAGTTCTTGCACCATTATTGTTTTGAATGCACTCCCTGCAGCCGTCACTTATTGTACTGCTGCTGCTGTTACACACCACTACCGTCTCCTACCACTTCAATGCCAGATTTCAATGTGAATGGACTAATGTTGGCTAATATTACGCCGTTACTGAATCAGTATGAATGTCCTAAGGCTAAATGACAGCAGAGCTCTTTACGGCACTTCTGCAGAAACGCAGTATGAAAATAGCTTTAGAGTTCTGAACAAACCAGCAGGTACTTTATGAGTAATGCATCTCTGGGTTTCTGCCCTCAAATGGCATGTGGGATAAAAATAGCTTCATTACTGCCGGGGCCACCAGGACAGACTCGTCACACCTGTTTTCACCTTTACTCCAGTGAAACCAGATAATCATGCATCACATGACCTTAGGCCCTCTGCTAACTGTGACACAAACTGTCAGCTACTTACAGAGTCTGCTTCTGGTTTCTGCAGTTAGCTCACTGAAATGTCCCAAAAGAGAACAATATTACCTGAATAAAGTTGCGTTTCACTGTCCTTTCTAAACACAGTTCTAAACTTGTTCAGACCACAGACAGACAGACCCTTATCACTTTCTGCACGTTTCCTTTTTTTTTGTCTCGCAGAAACGGAGATCAACTTCCTGCTGAAACAGGCGCTCGCCATCGTGGCCACGCTGCCGTTCACCTACATGCTGGAGGAGTGGAGGTGGCAGGTGTTTGCTGGAAACATCACCGAGGATGTTTGGATGAAGCGCTGGTGGGAGATGAAGTAAGCAGAGAAGCATCTGTTAATAATCCACATCATTTGTGCAGTCTGTGATCTAATTCTAGTTTCACTATAATAAAATTTTGTCATGACATCAAAAGTGGAGATGCTGCAGGCAAGAATTCACCTATGGCTAAGCCACACCCCCAAATGCGATGAGCCAATCACAGTGCGCATAGCTAACTCAATACACTCGGACATTCTCTGTGTCACCTCGGCGGCCGCTGTGGTCGAGCATTAGCCTGCATCCGTTCTGACTCTGTCGTCATTACAGGAGGGAGCTGGTGGGGGTAGTGGAGCCTGTGCCAAGAGACGAGACCTACTGTGACCCGCCTGCTCTGTTCCATGTATCTGGAGACTATTCTTTCATCAGGTAACACTCCCCCTGTAAAGCTATACAATAAAAAAAGTTTTTGGTGTGGAACCATTTCTTAACACTTCTTTAAGAAGAAAAAATCGCATTGGATCATTTTAAAAAAGATTTTGCTCTTTTTTGACTCACTTCTTTTCACATTTTCTGTTAAAATGATTCTCTTTTGCTTTCAGGTTTTATATAACACCGATCAGTTCGACCTTAAATCTTGCCAACAGCTCCCCTGGAGAACTTGCTTATTGATAAAATGTAAAAAATGTAACCCCCTGTTAAACCAACCACCTGCCATTCCCAACTCATCATATACGGATATTAGGTCAGGAGCTGGAGGGCACAGAGCGAACAAGAAATACTAAAACATACCTGGACCTAGACCAGGTTAGACAACCTGTGGCTCTGGAGCCACATGTGGCTCTTCAGGACATCTGCAATGGCTGCCTGTGGCTGTGACAAAAAATATATGAAATTAAACATTATTTCTTTACATTTTAATTATCATTTATCATTGGTTAAGGACCAAAGCAACTTTTATTCTTCAATTGTAAATATGTGTTGCTAATAAATGGCGTTATAAGGCAATTAAAATGTGCATTATAGCTTACGAAAGACTGTGGCCTGAAGCCTCAACCTCTAAAGTTTACCAACTTCAAGTCTACTTTTGAGTTTCTCTAGCGAGGCTAGCTTTCTCCTGAGATATTTCTTCAGTGTCCTGCCTCTCCTCTTTGCACTTGTGTCCTTCCTGCATTATGAAAAAAGAATGTTAATAAATGCTCCTTATGACGTGTTATTAATGTTGGTAGACTAATTTAGACGAAGTAGGCTGTTTTATCTTCATCATAAGACTGAATACAAGGTTTGTGGCTCCATAACAACATTTATTTTTGGTGTAAAGGTTGCCGACCCCTGACTTAGACTGGTTTTTACTAGAGTAAAAAGACGTGCTTTGGATGTATTTGTGATTGAAATGAAGAATCTCACACCTTCACAAGCAAGATGAAGTAGCTGAGTAGTAAAGCTCTGAGATATTAAGTATAACTAGAGAATGTGATTCCTGAAGAAATTGCGGTAGGAATAGTGGATGCTGCATATTTGACGCTACGCTGCCATGCTGGCAGGAATGTGTGAGAAGATTTTGATGTAATAGAAACAAGAATTTGTCTCCAGCTCCAGAAGAACAGCCAAACAGTTCTGATACCATGCTTAATGTGTGTGTGTGTGTGTGTGTGTGTGTGTGTGTGTGTGTGTGTGTGTGGATACAGGTACTTCACAAGAACCATCTACCAGTTTCAGTTCCAAAAAGCGCTCTGTGATGCGGCTGGTCACACCGGCGCCTTGTCTACATGTGATATTACTAATTCTACAGCAGCAGGAACGAAACTGAGGTACGGACAACTTGCTGTTTCATAGAATCAGATCGTTGTTTTCTGTTTCTATTCTCTATCTCCATTGTTTGAAATAAAAAGAGAAATCATGTCTAAGTCATGTATTGATGTAGCACTGCATATACAGCGGCAAGAAAAAGTTTAAAATCCTTTGAAATGACCTAGTTTTCTGCATTCATTTATCATTAGTTGTGATCTAATGTACAAACAATTATAATATTTCATGTCATGAAAAAGCAGGTGAACCCTTAATGACTCCAACAAGAGCAAATTGGAGTCAGTAGTTAGCAAACATGTAGTCCAATCATGAAACAAATGTGAATGTTTCAATGTGTTCAATGAAATGTTATAATTGTTTGTGTGGTTTTAGGTTAAGCATATTGTGTTTGTCTATACTTGGGACTTCGATGAAGATCAGATCACATTTTATGACAAATTAATGCAGAAAACTACTTAATTCCTAAAGGTTCACATACTTTTTCTTGCCACTGTATTACACAGTTGTGGTACATATACGTATAAACAGAGCAGTCATTTATCAGCATCATTTTTTTCTGTTAGGAATATGTTAGAACTGGGAAGGTCCCAGTCCTGGACCCGGGCTTTGCAAACAATATCTGGTGATGTGAGGATGGACGCTGGCCCTCTGTTGGACTATTTCCAAAAACTCCACGACTGGCTGAAGGAAGAGAACCAGAAACAAAACAGTAATGTCGGCTGGGATCCATCAATCGATTCATGTGAGTGAAGATCATTACACCTGAAATAACAATTCATTTTCTAAGGGTAATAATTTTGTGTAATATGCTTATGTCCCCTTTTTTTTGCTGAGAGGTATGGTAACTATGATGTTGGAGGTTGTTAGCATGGCACAAAGACTGGGAACAGTGGGAATCAGCTAGCCACAAACTTATATATTCACTTATTAAAACATTATATCTTCTTTGTTTAATTTGTACAAAAAAATGTAAAAACAGCCTGTTGTGGTTTTATGGAAGCATGTAAGATCCCTTGAAACCACAATGTGCCCCTTTTTACACTTTGGTTGTTTTTTGGTTGTACACTTTGTGGATTAAACAAAGGAGATATGATGTGTGAATTAGAAAGCTCCAGAGTTGTTTTGGAAGATTTGAAAAGCTGCCCTGAAGGCATAAAACCTGTGTGAGTGCACTCTCTCACCATTATGTAATAACTGTGATGAAAAAAATACTCAATGTTACTTCTGGTGAAACATCTGCTGTGCCACTTCTCAACAGGGCACTGAAGAAAAAAAAATTCCCAGAGGACATTTTTAAGGAAGTAGAAAAAACACAGACTTAAGTCATTGCGGTTTTCAGAACCTGTATTAGCATGACCAAACTGCAGAAATTTACTAGAATGCACATTTCCTCAAGAAAATGGGTGTGACTGCAACTTGCTTGAGAAATGTTATGTTCCAGGTTTGAAGATTTAATGACATCTGGAGAATTAGAAGTGAGAAATGTAGATCCTGGAGATCTCGTTGAAAGATAAAGTGACAGTCATGGGCCTTGAAAGTGGGTTTGGGTTTTTTTGTTTGTTACATAGATGGTGGTTATTTCCAGTTTTTCCCTTAAAAAATAAATTAAATTAATAATAAATTAATGATTTTATTATTATTATTATTATTATTATTGTTATAGTTGTTGTTGTTGTTGTTGTTGTTGTTGTTGTTATTATTATAGCCCTTTTTTATTATATTCTTTTTTTATGAAAATGTAAGGGCACTTGGTTGATAAATGTGTAATGCAAAAAAATATATGTGTGTGTGTGTGTGTGTGTGTGTGTTAAAAAAAAGTGAGAAATGTGTTTAACAATAAAATCTAAGTTTTTAAGGACTAAGGATTTGATTTGTTTTAAAAAAAATGTATTATTTATTTTATTTACAGATTCCATGAATGCCATTAAAGTGCGGATAAGTTTGAAGGCTGCCATGGGTGATAACGCTGTGAGTATTGTTCATCATCATCAATCATAATGTGTTATTACAGTATAGGGGTTACAATATCTGACTACACATGAAGTGAATTCTGCACCTTCAGTCACTTTGATATCACAGCAAATATTAATCATCTGAAACGTGTTTCAGTATCACTGGAACTCCAACGAGCTGTACCTGTTGAAAGCCAGCATCGCGTACGCTCTGAGGCAGTACTACAGCCAAAAGAACCAGACGCTTCACTTCACGTCAGTTTCATCCACTAACCACAAAATATGACCATGACCAACATGAAATGCTTTGTTTTTCTCTGACTAGCTTTTGTTTAAGAGCTTTTCTTGGTTTGTACCTGCAGAGCGGAGAACGTCCTCGCATATAACAAGACTCCCAGGATCTCCTATGAGATCATGGTCACCCACCCAGACGCTCCCCTCATATACATCCCAAAGCACGATGTGGAGGCTGCCATACGGTGAGGCGCCATCTTCATTTAACACACAAGTGCTGAGCGCAGTATAGTTGTTTTGTTTTACCATGAAAGTGCCAGAGACTAAGCAGCTGTAGTGAATTGAATTTAATGTGAAAATTTCGGACCCAGTAGATGTTGAGTAAAATATCTCAACATCTACTGGGTGGAAAATTTTGTACAGGACTTCAGGATTCTGAGACAGTAAATCTAGGGACACCTTGACAGCTATTTTGGTGCAGACATTCTTGTCCTCTTCAGGGTGAAAAGTAATAACTTTGTTAAAGGGATTGTTTAGATGTTTTTGGAGGTGGGTTTGTATAAGGTACTTATATATAGTAAGTATATATATATAGTAAGTGTATTACCCACAATACATGACAGGCCCCCAGTTTGGAGAAGCTGAAGCTAAGCAATGCACTATTTGAATTTTTACAAATGTTTTTAAAAATGTAAAACTTACACATTTTAGCCATCTAAAAAATGGTCCAGCTTAAAAAAAAATCAACATCAGTTGATTTATAGCTTTACCTTACGATCAGACAGCCCTTTCCCATGGGAAATAAAGCTGTTACCTATGCTTTCCTCAGGAGTTGCTGGTCTATTGCTGCCTTGATCGGTTAGTATTTTTGTTTTATTGTGTGACTTTGGTGTTTAAGAAGCATAGCTTGTTAATCACCAAAGCCACACAATAACACAAACAAACATAAACAATGAGGTAGCGGTAGACCAGCAACTCTCCAGTTCTTTGAGGTAAAATTAATGTTTTTGTCAATGAGGTTTGTTGGTTTTCAAGAGCGCACTAAAAGGCTCCAATTCGCCCCTGAACGATCACTTTGAAGCATCACAGAGCTGTTAACATGGCTCAAGTCTGACTTCCAACAATGATTCCAGCTAAATTGAATCCTGCTATAATTTATATAATCAACTCTTTGTGAGTTATAGTCACCCAATTTCTATATTAATTCCAGGTTATGTCGAGGCCGTATCAACGATGCCTTCCAGTTGGATGACAAGACGCTGGAGTTTGTTGGTATCCCAGCAACCCTGGCTCCTCCGGTGGAGCAGCCGGTGGAGGTATGGCTGGTGGTGTTCGGGGTGGTGATGGGAATCGTGGTGCTCGCAGGCGTCTACCTCGTCGTCTCCGGTATCAGAGACCGCAAGAAGTGAGTTGTTTAGACTCCAAGGCTCATTTCTACCATGTTTGACCAATTGACGTCCATAACCGTGGGACATTTTGTGTTTGTTGTGCGTTCGCAGGAAAAAAACAGAAAAGAAAGCCGTGGAGAATCCCTACGACACATCCATTGAGGGACAAACTAACAAAGCGTTTGATGAGAGTGATGGTGAACAAACTGGATTCTGAGTCAGCTGAAGAAAAGATGGAAGGTGTCATCGAACATCAAATATCTCCTGAAAGTTATTCATGTTTTTTCGAGTCACCTTGTAGAAAGTATACTTGATTGCACTTAATTGTAATATACTAAAGTGGGCTAGTTTTGATGCTACACATACGTTTCCTTGATACTTTGAGATGCATTAGTTGTAATTAAGTGTCTAAGTATACTTTGTACTCTGTAACAATATTTACTTTTTAATTTGTGTATACTTTAATTATACTAACTAAAGTTTTTTGAACAAATATTAATATATGTTAAATAAACTGCAATTAACTTTATTTTAAGTTTAATATACTTTAATATACTATTTTAAGTATGCCAAACACAAAAAACACATATAAATACAATTATAATAAATATGATGTATCAAAGTAGCACAGTGTCAGGTGCACTTAATTGTAGTCAATATTTTTTACAGAGTTCAAAATAATATCCTACTTTTCAGTAAAATCAAAATATATTTTTACATACAAAGAATATTTTAATAACACACCTGAAAATGTGATTTCATTGTTTTAGTTTCTGGTGCAGGTTCTAAAAATCAAAATATCCTACCTTTACCTCTCACTGTTGTTTGGTTGATAGTCAGATTTTTTTAGTGTCATGCAGCTCTAATTCAGGATAGTTGATCAAATTAAAAACAACAGTTTTTTTCATATTTCTTTTTAATATGTAATATTTGTTTTTTGTAATACTATGTAATACTTTTACTTGTTTTAAAATAGCAAATGAAATGTTGATGAAATGTCAATGCACACCTGGTAAACTGGTGAATAAAAAAATAAATAATGAAAAAGAAAGGACAGAATTACTGCATATTAACAAGTTTATTTAAAATATACCTTATTTACTGAAATCTAATTTTAAAAAATCAGTGCTTAACCACTGTTCTTAAAATACACAAATACTCAAGATCACAGAACCCTAATAGAAGTAATACATTTATACATATTGATATTTGAATATAATAAAATATCCAGTAAGTCTCGAAAGTGTCAAATAAAATATCATACCATATAACATTATATAATCATTCAAACCTTGATTAATGTTTGTGTTAGTACATTAGACTCATGGTTACAGTTGATACTATTTCCAATTCTGCTCTTTAACATCTCCTGATTATGTATGTTTTAAAGTGTTAAAATGAAATGTGTTAAATAAAGTCGTCACTTTTATATATGTTTTGTTATAAAGTTACATCCATTAATGCTTGAAAAAAATCTGCTTGAACACACACAAAACATTTTTATATTTAGATAGAGTTGTATGATACATATCTACGTACTTCTGCAATAGCAGAATTTGACAAGAGCTCCTCTCGTGTTTTTCTTTTGTTTAATATCGAATACTAAATAAAATTTACAATTTAAAATGGTAAATTTGTCTGAGAACTGAGATCACGTTTGAGGAAAGTGGTTCTCCATTAAGGCTTAATGATGAAGAGGAAACTTTCCTCTCCCGTCTTCCCATCCAGGGTTGCTATGTCCACTTTGTGGGGTTTGTCTACGTTGGCTATTTGGATGAACCAGCCGCCGTACAGCGCTGACTCGAACCTTTTCTGGTTCGGCGGTTCGTTCTTCATGTAGAAGACGAAGGAGAGGGCAGTCTCGTCGCTCCTGGAGATATTCTTCAGCCTCTGCTTATCGCACGTCTGCAACAACAAACGTGGATATCAAACACACAGAGCAACACAAGTATCACAGTCATAATAATGTCACCCTGTTAAAATAATCAGCAAACTAATTTTTTCAAGTTTTGCAGGAAACACAAAAAACTTCACCAAAAGTGTAACATATGACATTTATTGATCATTTTACTCAAAAATGATGTAACAAAAGATGGCTATTGGCATAGTAATAACACTGTGTGTAAATTATGTCACTTAAGAGAAATAAATTACTTAGGCAATTTTTTTGAACATGCCTTTGTGACTTAAGCAAGATATGGTAACACTTTATTTTGAAGGTGTCTACATAGGAGTCACACAATTATATCTGCTGAATCAGCATGTTAGCATTTAGCTCAGAACACCGCTCTGCCTGTGCACGGTCCCCTACAGGGCCTCAGCATGACTCTCCACTTCCACTTCTGCTGATTACTTATTACACACTGGTGTGAACTTACCACTGCACACCTTTTTTTTTAAGTCCTACACTTTTAAGTTCTATGCAGATCTTAATTATTCCCCAAACAGATTTTTTAAAATCTAATTGGTGATACCACATGGACAGACGGAGACACACTAACGTAGAAAAATCAAAGTGTGGTAAGTAAAATGGGATGAGTTTTAAAGAAATCTGTTGACCTTGAAAAATCCAAACGTAAAAGGAAATTAATCTGTTTCTAGTTTTCTGCATTCGAATGAATGAAACCATCATCAACCACACTACTTCCCTCTTTTTCCTCTGCCGCTCTCTTTCAACAGACACGGTGGAGAGACACTAGACAAAAATAATCTCTGCTGACCTTCAAGCAGACCGACTAAATACAGGTATGTGCTCCGTTCTGACAGTGTGCTGCTAAACTTTGGTTTGTGAACAAAAATTGAGTCCCCATTACTGGTACAAGAGTCATTGCTTGACTCAGAGTTAATTCTTTAGACACGCTTCAGTTTCATGACTCAAGGTATAATGGGCCCAGGTTTTAATCTGTCAATACTTCAGTCCAGATTGAAATATCCCAACAACTTTGCTATTAAAATGACTTTAATGAAGCCATGTGGAAGCATCCTTCTGCCTTTGGTGGTGTCCTTACTTTTGCATTGAGTCAACTTATTATCATGAACGTTTCTTATGATTTCTTATTAAAACTTATACAACGCTGATCGTATGATATCCTACGAAATATGACCATCCTATTTAATGTTTGCTTTTACAAACATGTTAATGTTTTGAGACTCTTTGGTAAAGGTTTAAAAAAAGAATAGCTTTGGGTTGAAAAAAAACTTTGGTGCATAAGTACTGTAAGAAGTTACTCTGGTGATTTAGAACATGACGTGAAATGTGAACTACATAAGAACGTTTCCAGTGGGACACTGCTCTCCTGGGTGAAAGTGTTTGTTTGTATTCTACGTCACTGGACGACATTTTGTGGGATAGCTACTAATTTCATCACATTCATTTTCATAAGAAACAATATAAACCAGTCTTGAGAACAATCATCAGGTAAAAATGTATTTAAAATGAATCCTGTGGGGGACATGAATGTCTCCGCCCGCTTTCAGTAGTTTAATCAAAACATTTCCCTCATAACCACAAATGTTAACCTCGTGGTGGCACTAGAAAAAAAGTCAGAGGAGCATAAACTGGTGACCATAAATGCCAATGTTGTGGTAATCAGCACAAGCGGATAGAAAATGTTACACAATCCTATTTTGTTGTTGTATGTGAGTCATAGGCATTAGAACAAATAGGTGTAAATATGTTTCACAAAACCTGTATTTAAACATTTATTTAAGGCTATGCTTTGTGGAAGGAGTTATGTGTCTGACTGACTGGAAAGAGGTCATGTGAGAAAAGATGCATATACACGGAGGTAGGATCTATATTTTGCTATCCTGATTATGTCTGGAAATGAATTCAGATAAGACAGCACAGACTCTAACCAACTACTAATTTTAAACCTCACAAAATGGTCAAATCGTTGCACATTATGACACTTTTGGCATTAATGACCGTACATCTTGCAGATGGCAAAGTTATTGTACAAATATGAAAATTACTGTTGTAGAACCTGATAATGTAATAAATTCCCGATATTGTAATAACCCCGATATTGTAATAAAAATCGGCACTTGAGTCCATTGAAAATGTAATAAAACCTGATAATGTAATAACTTCCCGATAATGTAATAAAGTGCATTTCCCAATAATGTAATACACTTTTTTTTTTTTTTACCAATAATGTAATAAAGTATAACACCTAGCACCTTTAGATTTCAAGAAGCTGTTGAATGCATTTGTGTGTCATGGATACCTCGTTTGTGAAAAACGGATGAACGGGTCAAAAGTTAATAAACATTAAACTTTGACCTGTTGGTGGCGCTAGAGCTCTTGAGTTAGTTGCCTACACAGTACCACCACTTGACCTCAAGTAATGGGTGGTCTGCTGTTAAATTATTACAATATTGGGGAATTATTACATTATCAGGACTTGCGGAATGAAGGCTAACCTGATAATGTAATAACCTCCCATTAATGTTATACTTTATGACATTATTGGTAAAAAGTGTATTACATTATTGGGAAATGCACTTTATTACATTATCGGGAAGTTATTACATTATCAGGTTTTATTACATTTTCAATGGACTCAAGTGCAGATTTTTATTACATTATCGGGGTTATTACATTATCGGGGTTATTACATTATCAGGTTCTACAACTGTACATCTGCCAAGGCTGATGGTTCTCCATATAAGAGTCATTGTATACTTTAGAGAACCCAAAAGGGTCAATCTGCTGGTCTGGGTAAAAGTCAGGTTGATGCACCTTAAATGTAACTCAGAAACAGTTATTACCTCAACCTGTAGAAACACCCGCTCTCCCTCCTGGCAGCACCTGAGGAAACAGCTGGACTTGGTAAAGTTTATGACCACGGGCAGACCTTTGGTAGGGCCGATTGACTTGTACACGTAGATGGTCATGTCCTCTGAAATAAAAACAGGGAATTTACTTCAATTTAAGTATTTAAGTATTTCAACTCATCTGTGAGTACTGTAAACTTATGTTGCTGCTCTGAAAGACAAACCTTGGTTCTCTGAAGCGTAGATGGTCCTCTCTGAACAGAGACCTTGCAGGTAATTGTGAGTGACAGCATGTTGTATTGGAGTGTTCAACGACTTCAGATGTCGGAAACTTCCTCCTCCTCTTGGAACTGAAAGCAACACACGGAACAAATCAAACAAAGGGCATTTAGTTTCTATTTCATATCCTTTTTGTAAGAAAGCCCTCTTTGTTTCCATTCACATATTTGTATGCTCATTTTGAAGTATCGCATTCGAATAGCTGAATGGAAATGGCAAAATTAGAGAGAACTTCCTCAACTTTCTTCAATTCCTCAAAGTGGTTTTTGCCTTTGTTGAAAACAGAGTTAAATATGGACATTTAACATTTAACTCAGGACCAATCAGTTGTTTCTGCTGTTGGTGTCCTGGATGTTAAATTATTTTGTCTGCGTCTCCAGACAGCATGAAGCAGGGCCACGCATGGCTGACATGGAAGAACAAGTAAAACATGCTTTTATCAGCACCCTTTACTTCTTCTGCTCGCATTTGCCATTTGCGCCCAAAGTACACTGAAAAAAGAATCAACTTAATTGAATTGTTTCATTTGGTAACACCTAAATGAATTAAGTTCTTTCAAATTCATTTAATAAGTTAGATTAACACAATTTATTTTAAATTAATTTGAAAGAACTTAATTCATTTAGGTGTTACCAAATGAAACAATTCAATTAAGTAGGTTCAACTATTTCTTTTTTCAGTGTAACAACATCTGATAAAACTACGCTGTAGTCCAGTTTATTCACATATGCTTTTCTTTTTTTTGCCACATTTTAAAAGATAATTTTATAAATAAATTAAAATAAATTTGCTTGACAATTTAATTGAAACATAGGGTTTGGTTTGTCCCCTCTGGGCTACTGTAGAAACATTACCATGCAACATCCCTGAGATATAGATATAAAAGGCTCAATCAGAGCTAAAAAAAAAAAAAAAAAAAAAAAAACACAACAATTAAAAACACACAACAATAAAGTAGTTGTGGAAGCATAGCAATGAATATTTTGCCAACAAATCTTAATCCTATACATATAAATCCATGAAGGAAAATTTAACCATCCAGTTTTTCCAAATAATTATATAATATATAATAAAATTATAGTTGTCACTGGACTCTATTATATCTGTATATATATGATTTTTTTCTTTTCTTTTCCTTCTTGTCAATGTGATCTTGATCTCAGTGAGGCTACCTACATATGTGTTAGAATGCAGAATAAATTAGACAAATCGAAGAACCCAATTGACTCACCAAGCATGACCTCGCTGGACTCAGACACCACCACAACGTCATTAAAGGTACATCCGGTCCCGTGACACCCACTACAGGTGCTCCCGGTGTCACAGCCCCGCCCCCTCACCACGGAGATGCTGGTCTTTGTCATGGAAACAATGAGCAGGTCCCCCCCCTCTCCAAGCAGATCATTTTCCTCGGGGCACCCATCCACCTCTAACTGCCCGTCCTCCTTCCCTCCTCCGTCCCGTTCCAAGTCTTCCTCCCTCCTCATCTCCATCCTGAAGCTGAGTGTGATGGATTCTTTGGAGACGGGATGTAAAGTGTCTTCGGCTGGGAAGGACTGCTCAGTGGGTGCCTTCATCTTGCTGGCCTTGTGCACCGTCTGAAGGGCAGATGGAGAGAGAGGGAGAGAAGTGGACGTGGGGTCAGACTGACTGTGTCTCTGTGTGTCTGTTATTGTCCGTGTGAATATTCCACCTTAAAACAATTCAATACACAGCTGCTGTCCTGGTGAAATCTGGAATGTAGACAGTAGAGCCCAACCAATATGGGATTTTTGAGACCAATACAGATTACAATGCTACTGTTGTATATACACAGTTGCTCATAAAGTTGGGATAAAATATATTTTTTTAACTCTTTCATGAAATGATGATTTATTCTTGCCAGATAAAGTGTATATCTTCTCAAAACATTATTGATCAATCTCTTCCAAACATATCACAATGAAAATTTAACTACAATTAACAGAGGATTGTGTCTGAAAACAAAATTATTCCAACTTTATGGGCAACCGTGAATATACACTCATGGAAAAAATTATTAGACCATGTTCATTTTTAATGCCTGGTATCACTAAAGGTACATTTGTAGCCATTTTCGATGGTTTTCTTAATAATGATTTTGGTTATTATCAAGAAAACCATGGAAAATAGCTAGATATTAGCTCTTATATTAAACTCTTATCAGCTATTTTTGTTGTTATCATTATATTTGTCCAAACAAATGCACCTTTAGTTGTACCAGGCATTAAAATGAACAAGAAATTGAAGAAAAAAAGTGGTCTTATAATTTTCCATGACTGAACACACCTGTAAAATCCATATATATAATGTACGTATATGGTGGCCGATATAGTGAATTTTTGGGCTGAAAATAAAACAGACCTTTTCTATGCTTTTCTATGTGGATTGTGCACCAATATAACTATGCAAACAAATTTCTTAAATTATAACTGAGGAAATAAAGAGTAAATAAACATAAAAGGCTAAATAAGCATCAGTAATGTAATTTCAGTGTCAGTCAATTGCTGAATATTTAAATAAATAATATGAAAAATATATGCCATACCACCGATATGCGTTAAATAGGCCAATATCAGCCAACAGATATATTGGTCAGTTGGTCAGGCTCCAGTAGACAATGCAGTGTTATGTCATGTTGATGTTTTTCCCAGTACAATAAAATGTTATTTAATATGAAAACAGTGCTACAGGTCAGAGTTTTAGTGTAGTTTAAACATTAACAGTTGATGTCTAAGTTTTATATTCCTTCATTCCAGTTAACTAACAGGACAAAAAGCTATTGTGAAGACTTTGTCCACAAATGTTTATTCGACTTATAATGTAAAAGAATGTGACAGTTCAGTTTGGTGGATTAAATAATGTGCCACAACACGTCCTGTGATTTTCAGCCTTCTCCGACTGAAAGACTGAAATAGAATAGAAAATAGAGTCTGCTGTGTAATCTCCTAAAAGGTTTTCACTGTTGTGTAAACTGCCCATGAACTCACCAGCATCGGATTTTCTTTAGCTAACAAGTGTGCAAACTCCTCAGGTGTGACGTCCTGCAGGTCCATGCCGTTTATCTGCATCAGTTTGTCTCCTCTCCTGAGGAAAAAAAACAACAGAAAACACATCAGCAGTATATATTTTATTCAGGATTTTTACTTGTTTCTAAAGACTATTAATGTTATTGAAATTTATAAAAAGCCATTAATAAGGAAAAAATGTATCACTCATCCTGAAGTGAAACAGACTTTGCTTTTGTATCGCCATTGACATTTAAAAAAATGTAACACTAGATGACTGAAATTAGTAATTAATACTTACTTTTTCTTTTGTTTAAGAAATCAGTCAATCAACTTTTTCAGGCCTAATAATAATTCATATCATCAAGTGTGCCTTATTAGAAGGTACAGTGAAGGTACAGAGTAGCAGCAAGTCTTCCACTTAATATTTTTAAATAATAAATAATTATTATTATATTTTCAGTTTGTTTGATATTTATTTATTTATTATTTATTATTTTTAATTCTCCCTGTACTGGGAAGCACTCTCTGTGCTTAAAAATGCTTTTCAAATAAATATAATCTAAAATAAATACCATTCCTGCTCCTGTGATGATTATTATATGTATATAGCCATGGAAAAAAAATATTAGACCATTATTTTCTTCAATTTCTTGTTAATCTTAATGGCTTAAGAGGTTACATTTGTTTAGACAAACAAAATGATAACCACAGAAAAAGCTAATAAGAGTTTAATTTAAGAGTTGATATCTAGCCATTTTCCATGGTTTTCTTGATAATGATTTTGGTTATTATCAAAATATTATATAAAATATTATAGCTCTTATTAGTAATATTATAGCTCTTATTAGTTATTATATTTGTCCAAACAAATGTGCCTTTAGTTGTACCAGCCATTAAGATTAACAAGAAATTAGAGAAAACAAGCATGGTCTAATAAATGTTTCCATGACTGTATATATAATTAAAATGGTTTGACAGTAAATAGGTCTTTGGTGAGAGACTGGTTTTGCTTTGGGTTATATAAAAACAAAAAGTCTGTTGAACACTTGGGGTCTGATTTATACCTGACAAACGCTTTCTTTCCAATCGCTTTTCTGTACTTGACCACATTTTCCACTTCATACTGATGCTTCCCTTCATGGATCTGGTGGTTAATGAGCACGCCGCCTTTAACCAGAGAATCCTGATGTTCAGGAATAAAAAAAAAAAACTTAACCACTAAGTCAACCAAAAAATACACTCATATAATTTAAAATACACTCACATATAGAGACGTTCAGAGTTTAATGATTCTGTCACCCACCTTCAGTTCCATGGTGCCGACTGTGTCCGCTGCTGTTAATGCCAAAGACTGACACCAGTGACCGTGGCGCTCTTTTAAAGCCTCCACTGTGTTTGTGCTTCTGCTTTGCATGAACAGAAGAGGAAGTAGGACCGAGTGGCCACTGACACAGCCGTGGAGGTGGAACTGGTGTCAGAAAAAGGAAGTGAATGAACATGAGTAAATCTTAAATCAACACATTGTATGATTCATGTTAGAAAACAGAACTTGAGGAGAGAGAGGTAAGAGTTCATCAGCATAAGCATTTTTTTTCCTCTGAAGAGAAATTACCACATAAGAGAGATTTATTTCGGTTAGTTTGACACATTTTCAGTCGATTTGATGACACAAAGCAAGGTCAGATAGTTTTCCTGCACGGGTTACCAAAGTAATGAGCTTGAACTTGATGATGTTATCTTACTGTCACAGTAAACACGCCATAAAACACACACTTCTGGGTGTTCACTTCCTAAATTGTTTGAAATGAATACCAGTAACCTCACAGCCACTACAGTTACTGTCAAATATTAGCATAAAGACACAAAACCCTCAACAGAGAGAAGAGGAAATTACTGTTTTTATAGTGTTCACATTAGACATGGGAACTACTAAGAATTGGACTTCCTCTGTGACAGTAAATAAATTTAAAGTGGATATAAATGTGTGCTTCTACAATTACAACACAAGATACGGAAGCTTTAATTAACGGTTCTTCACAAACTAATACATTTGTTTAAGTTTGGCTGCACATTATCATTCAGGGTTGTATTTTATTAACAGGTTAACATAGTAAAAAATAAATCATTATATCACTTTCATGTTTGACTTTTTTTTTCTTTCTACTTTTATTAGATGAAACTGATTTGCTTTACTAACCTTTCTGACTTTAGAAATATATTTTTTTCCCCCAAAGCTTTCAGCCTCTAAGGCCATGAGCTGAGGATTTTTTTTTATTAGAAAAATGTAATGTTTACACTAATTGTTTCTCATAAAATCTTAATGTGTGCATCCTTGAGGTTTAACAAAGACATTGCACGCATTTACTTCCTCACAAAACATTTGAAAATCTGATTTTTTGCAAAGCGACCAGCAGAGACTCTCTATGCTAACCATCTGCAGCTTCAAATATAATGGGCAGACATGAGAGTGGTATTGATTTTCTCATTAGAGAGTGTAACAAGCAGGCACTGCTGGAATTTGAACCCAGGATCTCCTGTTTACTAGACAGGCGCTTTGACCAGCTAAGCCACAGCACCACTCCAAGAGTGTTCTTCTCTTAAAGCTACATCATAACAAAGGCATTTCTGAACTCAAATGTTGGTCTTTACTCTTAACAAAACAGGATGTCTGCAAACAGCTTGCTTTCAGTTAAGAAATGAAGAAGTAAAAAGCTGACAGGGCAAATATCTTAGAGAAAGATGATGGACAAACAACATGATAGAAAACAACCTGATAATCAGGCACTGCTGGGATTTGAACCCAGGATCTCCTGTTTACAAGACAGGTGCTTTGACATGCTAAGCCAACACACCTCAACCAAGCTTGTCTTTCTTTATATTGAAATTTAATTTAGATTAAACAAATATACAAAAACAGGACTATTTGTGGAAGCATCTTGTTCAATTAGCAGTTCAGGCGAGACAGTGCTTCCCCAAAAAACAAACCTATATGTCATTTGTACAGCAGCTTATTCTGACCTAAATTTATGTTTATTTTTAGCCGGTGATCTCTAGTGCAGTGGTTTCTAAATCGTGTGGCGTGAGACAAGTCCAGGTGTGCCATGGACTTTAGTGACAACTGAACACTATTAATGGCTCACAGCAGGGTTGCCAAAATGACTGCAGCAGGAGATCATCATGTCATCATAACTAAACGTGATAATTGATATTAAATACGTGGTTAATGTTGTCAAGCAGTCGCAGGTTGTGTCGCTTTAGGCACCAAAAGAGTTAGATGGAGGTGCTGTGGCTCGGCTGATCGACATCTCTTGCACCTGCTGAAACCACCAATAATGACCCATATGAGCCTTAGGTCAAAATTACTCATATCGCAGAGCACAAAAACAAGCACAAACCACAAACCATATGCTTATACATAAGCATATGGTTTGTGGTTTAAAAAAAAGGCTGCAGTTTCTTTGAATTTAGGCTACAAAACCACTGATCTAGGTTTAGGTCACAACATTTCCTAGTAAGGCTTTATAGAAGACAGTTTAAAAAGTAAATAAATCCAGGAAGTGAAGTAGTTACGAGGTCGATGTGACCGCTGGAAGTAGTACTGAAAGATTATGAATACAGGTGTGCCTTGAGATTCTACAATAACAAACACAGGGCTTTAACCCAGGAGACAATTGTTAGTTTCCTGTGTGAAACCAAAAGACAACATTGTTATTTTAGATTGCCTGTCTAAGTGCAAAACTTGGTGCAAATCTGCGAAAAGCATTCTCCTGAAACTACAATTTTTCTTGTGTATAATTTATCTCCAAAGACACTGGAGTATTACAATCACCTTAAAGAGGTGACACAATTTTAATACATCTCTTTAAAAGAGATTGCTTTTTCGCTATATTTACAGGGAGTTTTTTTTTAAAAAGACAGTAAGATATCTTCAAATTCTACACATCTATGTTTCGCAATTGTTGGTACAATTTCTGTTGAAGCGAAATTACGTACATAACTACCCTAACACCTCAGTATGCCTTATGTCTATTTCATAACCAAGTAGTTTTGAACCACTGCTGGCTGTGGTTCAAGCAGACCTTCCTCTCTTAGGTCATCTGTGTAAGCAGGTGCAGGGGATGCAGACTGGGTTCAGAGGCACAGCTGGGATTTGAAACCAGGATCTTCTGTTCACAAGACAGGTGTTTTAACCAGCTAAATCAGCATCTGACTTGGCCTTTTGTGCCTAAACTTATCCAACCTTGACAACATTAACCATGTATTTAAACATCAACATTCAGTTATGAGGACTACCAGTAGAAGGCTCTCATTGAGTCATATTAAGGGGCAAGAACAAACAAGCTGTTATGATGGAGGAACAGTCCTCTTTAGGCACTACTGGGATTTGAACCCAGGATCTCCTGTTTACGAGACAGGCGCTTTGACCAGCTAAGCCACAGCGCCGCAGCTTTCTATTAGCAACCTCAACTTTAAGCTTAGTCAAGCAAGGCCTCCATCAAGAGGAGCATCCACAGCCACTTCACCATTGATTCTTTTCTTGCCTCTTTATAACATTAATTCTCTCTATTTTATGACTTGTCTGTTTTTTTGAAACACTTTGTACACTGTAATAAATTTATTCTGTAGACATTTTATTTTACTTATTATATTTGATCAAATGTATTAAATATAAATGCGTCCTTGATGTTGAGGCAGTTGTTTTTAGTAACTTTAAATATAACACATTAAATATAATCTTTATGTGTTTGTAATTCTAAATCAAGAGAATTTTGAATGAATCCAATACAATAGAATTGCTGGTAGTCCGTTTTTAATTGACATGCACTTCCTTTTAAGTTGTTATTAACTGAACTTGTAACATAGTTAGATTTAATAAATAATAGTGCGTGCCATCTGTTGCCTCAATTTTATTGAGTTGCTATTGTTTATCTTTTTTTACAGTGTAGCGTGGATTTTGAAAAAGACTCAATAAATTATTGTTATTATTATTAGTAGTATAATATTAATTGTGTAATTGTCTCGAGTTATGTAAACCTATAAATATACATTTTTGTACCACATAAGGGGAATTATGTTTCTCAAAATGTCAAACTATTCCTTTATTACATTATTTAGACTTATTACTTTTTTTTAAAATTGTTATAGCTTTTCTCTTGAAAAGATATTTGAGTCTCAATGACACCTTCCTTCAGTTTAAATGAGGAAAAGAAGAAGAATTTGCTTCAGTCAACTGTGTTCTTATGACTGCAAACACAACATTAACTGGTTAAATACTGGGACGAGTTGTGTTACTAAATTTATACAAGCACACACACAAACAAACACACACACTGAAGCTATTTCCAGCTCTCCCTGTTGAGCCACTGACGTCCAGCTAAATCTGAGGAGGATTGAGTTACATGAGGAGCACACGCCACTGTCGCAAACTTTCAAACCGACCAGTGACCACTGCAACACGTGTCCACCGCCTCAGGAGCGTCTGAACTCAACCAGGTACTGTAATGATGCACTGAACACACACTGTATATACACTTTATATTGTGCGTGTGTAGGTGTGTGTGTGTGTGTGTGTGTGTGTGTGTGTGTGTATGATTGCCGAGAAAAGTTTAATCACTGCAGCAGCTGAAGGTGTTGGGTAATGTTGACCTCTGCTAATACTGTGAATCCTGGATGACGAACAGTTATTATTATTATTTGACACACTCTTAAAACGTATAAGCTGAAGCTTGGTCATGCTGTGTTGTTTGAAATTAAAAACCATAGTTCTGAGTTTTCGAAAACAACTCAAAGAGAGTTTAAAAGACTCTTCAGCTTTGGTCGTGGATGTTTTTTAGAAACAGATATAATAGAAAATAAGCGAAAAATATATGTTTTTTTCCATGCCTTAATTGATTTCCCTGTTGTGGTGTTTTTAATATGTTTGAATGTGTGTGCATCTGAGATTCAATTTGAAATAATTACTAGAATAAAAACCAGTAAAGTATCCATTGATTGATCAAAGTAAACAGCAGCTGAGTGAGAGTGACATGTTACAGTTTAAGGAAGTAACTTTGGTGACAAAACTTTGAAAGTACTACTAATCTTCCCACTCTTGTGTTGTTGTCTGCCTGTGTGTGTGTTCAGATGGTGATGCTGGATGTGTTAATAATAGGGGGAGGCCCTCATGCCTTGACCCTCGCTAGCCTGCTGTCGAACCCTGACCCTGCTCCAGACTCAGACTCTGGACATGTGTCACCCCTCTCCCCCTGCTCCTCGGACCCTCCGAGGCCTCAGACAAACCCAGAGACATCCAACAACAGACGCTGCAACAGCAGCAAGAAGAAGAAGAAGAGGACGACAGCTGGTACCGTGTGCACCACTTCACTCACTAAATCAGAATTATTAGACACAATTTTATGGTTTTAACTTGGAAATAACTGCAATCACAACTGAAACTATTAGTCGATAAGTGAGGAGACAGAAAAATAGCAAAAAAAGTCAAATATTTCCTCGATCCAGCTTTTAATTTGTGAGGATTTGACTACATTTTTGGGATTTTTAGACTGTTGGTTGGACAAAACAGGCATTTTTTTTTTCAGATTTTGATTGATATGAAATCCTCCTTTTTATAATTAGACTGTTATGCTTTTAACCTGTAGCACTTTGAGATTTCCTGTAATGTAAAGTGCATTACAAATAAAATGTATTATTATTATTATTATTATTATTATTATTATTATTATTATTATTATTATTATTCATACAAATGTAATGGATTTTAGAACTGACTTAAGCTTTTTCACTTGAAAATACTTGATATGTATCTTCCCCCAAACCAAAAGATTACAAAGTATGTCATAAAAAAAGTTAGTCATGAATCTACTAACATGAATGCTAATTATTCCCAAGAAGTCCACACTTAATTCCTCAGATCCGCTTTGTTTGAACCAATCCGACTGCATCTATTTAAGTTGCAGGAAAGAATGAAGAACAAATTTCGAAAAGCATTTGTGATATTTTTGATGAGAGCACATTATGACTTGGTTATAACTTGAAACTCAAAGTTTAGGAGACTTGAGACTTAAGACTTGGTCCACCTCTCTTTTTTAATTTTTTGTGAATGTTTTTAGCGGCCAAACGATTGAGAAAGTAATAATCAATCAGTAATGAAAATAATTGTTAGTTGCAACTTATTAGTCATAATTTCATTTCATTTGAGTAAAAAAGTATGACTTTTGAAGTCTTTGTCGTTCTTTTAAACAATTTTGAGTCATAACGTCAACTATTATCTCATATCTTGATGTATTAAGTAATCTCTTCTTCGTTTCACATAATTCTGACCCTAAATTGACTCAAACCATCATTTTGCCTTACCTAAACTAGAACTAATCACAGAAAATGATGACCTAGTACAACTTTATTTTGGACTTTGTCACCAAACATTTTAACTTAGTAAGCCTCAATATTATTATAAGTTTATCATAATTCTGACTTTGTCTTGACATCAGCTATCATTTTGATTTTATAGCAAAGACCTTTGTGATGTTGACTGAATTGCCATATATTTTCTCTTCATTTATTCATTACAGTTGAATTTCAGTGTGAGGTGTCGGTGGTGAATCAGAGGTCTGGAACAGGGAACCAGACTCCCTCACGAATGAAATACTGAATAAATCAATACTCTTTTGTCACTGTTACTACTTCTTCATTTTGATGAGCATGTGACACTTTGCTTCCTGTTTTGCTCCCTATGTGGCTTCACAGTTCAGTTCTTTGTTGTGTGATCATCAGTCCCCGCAGGCCTGACACTGGAGGAGCGACTAGCAGAGTCAACGATATCAGGGAGGGAAAATTGTCCCCCACTGAGTCTCCGAGTGATAGATTCCTACGGAGAGTGGACCACTCTGTGGGAGAGCCAGTTCACAGCTCTGAACATCCCTCACCTGCGCTCACACACTCTGGTGCACACAGACCCTCTCAACAAGGTACAAACACATGCAGCTTCCCCTCAAGTACAAACAAATAGCTTTCTACTATGACTGTAAAAAAAAAAAAGCACATGTGTATGTTTTCTCTGTCAGAAAGCACTGCAGGAGTTTGTCATAAAATCTGATCGATCAGCGGAGCTTCACAGTCTTCCAGATCAGGTTTATATTCTGGACGAAAATGCATTTTTCAATGACATGAGGCTCGGCAGGAAGGAGAGGAAACGCCTCAACGTCACCTCAACACTCAAGAAGAGTTTATCCTTCAGTCTGCCTGGAACCAAACTCAGTGTGGATTTCTTTAGAGATCAGGTTGGACACAAAGTGTGTGTGTGTGTGTGTGTGTGTGTGTGTGTGTGTGTGTGTGTTTGTGTGTGTGTGGTATGTTTAATGTTACACTGATGTTACCATGTTACTTGAATAAACTGAATAAACAAAGTTCACAAAAGCATGCAAAGCTGAATCTAAATAACCTTTGTTGTAGTTTTACTTTTGCTTTATGATTGTTTGGAATGATTTCTTCACTAACTTAGAATTTAAAATGATAGAAAGAACAGATGATAATTTTAAAAATGTGGTGCCCCTTCTGTTACCACTGTTTTAAGTACTAACCTTCAGTTTGCGGCTGCAGCAACTTTAACTCAGACAGGATTTATGGAGAGTTATCGTGGATCATGAAGTAACTACAAATGTCTTCTTTTAAGCAGCATGAGCACCTTAATCTGTGCATTGCTATTTCTTAAGTTCATGAATCTGAACATGCAGGTGGAGAGATACAACTTGGACAAAGTGCTGGTGAAGGGAACAGTTGAGCTCATCACCCCTGTGATCGAGGACAAGGAGGAGAAGGCTGACTGGATTAAAGAGGGTGAAAGGAAGAAAGTGAAGTATTTTCAAGTCCACCTTCAAGGAGGCATCATCCTGAAAGCCCACCAGGTCGTTATGGCCACAGGTCCAACCCGTGCCCAGATGGCAAACATCCCCTCATGGGTGGAAAGCATCGGAGAGAGCTACCCAGAGGAGCGTTTGCAACACACAGTGCACCTCATGCACCACCTGCCAACTGCTCTGCAAAAACTTAAAGACACAGATAATCAAAGACAGAGAGACACTTTTCCCACTCAAGGTAGGGCTGCTTTCTTCTGAGGGTTATATAACATCACAATAATGCAGAGAAGCTTTGCAGGGAAACAATGTTTACACGTTTGTCCAAGAGGATAATTGGTTGATAATTTAATAATACTTTGCTTTCACTTGAGGTTTCCGTGCTCCCGCAGACTCCCACATCCTCACTGCAACACTTCCCTTAACAAGTACTGTCTGCTTACGTGTGTGTAGGGTTGTGTGTAGTGTGTGAGGCAGGCCAGAGAGTAATGGTAGTTGGTGGAGGTCTGACCAGCGCTCATGTCGTCTCAATTGCCCTGCAGCAAGGTGCCCGCCATGTGACATGGGTCATGAGGAAGTACCTCCAGGTCTAGTGACAGTGTGA
The DNA here is from genome assembly GCF_030273125.1 of Centropristis striata. Classification (NCBI taxonomy): domain Eukaryota; kingdom Metazoa; phylum Chordata; class Actinopteri; order Perciformes; family Serranidae; genus Centropristis; species Centropristis striata. The sequence goes on from NC_081518.1 coordinate 15,048,444, forward strand.
AGCTGCATGAAGACCAACAATAACTGTAGATACACCTGTCTGCCTCCAACACACATACAAGCTCTCATTGTTTTACTCTGCAGTTAAAGCAGTTCGATGTGGGCGACGTGGAGAGCCTGGTGGGTCGTTATTCCCACGTGGAGCACGGCATCAAGATGGATGGCCAAGCGTACCTGCGGCAGTTCTATAATGAGCGGAGTCTCCACAAACGGCTGGCAATGATTCGCCAAGCGAGGAAAGGAGGGGCCGTGACCCCAGAGGCCTACATCCACCTGCAGCCGTTCATCATGAATGGACAGGTGGACCTGAAGACGTACTGTCAGGTAAAGGTGCATGTGCATCCCACAGGAAGTGAAGTAACCGTGTTTGAATGTCATCACTTGGTGTAATGGGCGTTATCAGCGGTTATCAGCTTCATACATATAGGTTAGACAAGCCTGTTCCACCTTCTAGTAGATTCACTGATCAACAGTTCAATATTATCGATGCAAAGGCAAAATATCGATATATATAATCTTTAAGATATTCCTTTATTTTGAAATTACCCATTTTGGTAATAATGTTAAAGGATATTTAAGTTGCCTTTTAGTAAGTTTAAATACAGTAAATGTAACTTTAACCATATTAAATTGATGAATAATAACATTTCATATTGATCACAGGCCTCTGACCTGAAACAAATTGAAATCATCCTGTGGCAGTAATATTGCATTGTTGTCCAAGAATTAATATAAAATTGTATTGTGATGAATCTCCGAATTACACCCCTACCTCCTCGTAGGCTCAGAAGACCTTTGTTAGCTTATTAAACTGGCTGCTATAATAATGTTTATTGTTAGGTGGAGCACTCTAGTGGCCGTAGTAATTATTGCAGGAGCGAAGGAGGAAGTGACGCTATATAACGAAAGACGGTGTTCATGTAAGAAGGAAGGTTGGGGTGGGGGATGGTGGCTACTTAAACACAAAACTTCCACCCAGCAGGTTTTCATCTTGTGCTAAACTAAAAGTGGATAAGAAAAAGTAACTTCATCAATCATTTTTATATCATGTACATGCACGAACGGGCAGTATTCAATCCAAACCTTGATTTTTTTTTTCTTTATTAAACCTAACCATGAAGTGTTTATTTGCCTAAATTCAATCATGTAGAACAAAACTACTACTACTAACTAGGTTCAGGGTGTAGTGAATGAAGTGAGATAAGGTAAAGTTGTTTTTTTTACCTGAGTCTCATGCAACTTTCCAGGTGAGTGAAGCCAGCTGGTGCTACAGGAGCCAGGCCTGGAGTGTCTCCCTCAGCACTGCGGACCACTGGAGCGGAGATATGATCTGGCTCGCCACCGGCTGCAAACTTGATATCAAACAGGACCCGCTGCTTTCTGAGGTGATGCGGGAATTCCCCATTCAGGTGGGTTGATCATACAAATATTTGTTTTTACATACATAGCACTTTGAGATTTCCTCTAATGTAAAGTGCATTACAAATAAAATGTATTATTATTATTACATAAATTATTTGAGATCAGGTTTGTTAGTTAGATATATCACTGCTTTAAATCTCTTAAATCTCTCTGGCTCGTCTCTCTGTGAAGGTGATAGATGGTTGGCCGTGCATTTCAGAGAGTTTACAGTGGGCAGAGGGCTGCCCACTCTACCTGATGGGGCAGTACACCGCTCTTCAGGTTAGTCTTCTACAGTCTTTTGGTGTTCAAAAATAGGTCTTAACAACAATCTGTCCAGTTATTTTACAGACTAGATGTCCCCTATGTTTCCACCCCCCCTACACACAGGTTGGACCTCATGCAGTAAACCTGGCCGGCGGACAGGCTGCCAGCATGCGAATCGCAAAAGATGTCATGCGGCGTCAGAAACAGGACAATACAGAGGCTTCTCAACTGAGTGGAGAGAAATCTAAAACTGAAGATTATATTCAACAGATGCAAGGCCTTTTGTGGCTTTAACTTGACAATGTAGCCTGGAGAATTAAATGCATGTTTGTGAGCAGCTTTATTTTCCTATTGACCTATAATGGGCCCATGTGGGCTTAATTAAATAGATTGCACTAAAACAAATGCTCTGAAACTGACTTTTTTGGGAAAATACTAATGAGTAGTCTCATTGAGTGGCAAGAGGAGACATCATCCCTCCTTCAGGCCACAGAAAGCCTCAGACAGGCTCTGCAGGCCGAGACCTCCATGAGGACCCAGCTGGAGGATCTTGACAGCCAGATGCCCAAAAGAAGAGGAAGATGAAGCTCTTGTGAAGCCCGGCTCCAGAATTCCACACTGAGGGAAAAAAGAAAAAAAAATTCAACAACAAATACATTTAAAAAAAATATGTCATGCTTGTGGACTATCACCCAACGATTGTATTAAAAACACCAAAACATTTTTCTCAGGGACATCTTGCAGGTAAACTACAAGCCAAAGTGGCTTAATTAGCCTACTTTCCACCACAAATCATGGATTGTCTGTTTAAAAGTGGCCAACTTTGGTGTTTTGTATAACTATTATGTTCTGATGCTCCATTATTATTGATAGTATGCATTTTTTGGTTTGATAGAGGAAGAGAACAAGTGGAGAAGTGTTTTATTTAATGCGCATTTATTCCATCCAACGTCGGACTCATCTCTGCCATGCTTACAATAGAAGAATGAATTGTGACAGAGACTGGACACTTATATATGATTGTTATGGCACAGTGCCAGCTATTTTGGACATTGCAGGTTGCTGAACATTGTAGCCTACATACATAGTCAAAGTGTCAACAAATGAAACATGTATGTGTCAGGTGTAGTCAAACTGGTCAGACTGGCCTCAGCTTATATGGTCAGACTGTTATAGCTGAATGAAGTGGTCAGTGCGTTGTCAGCATATCAATATCTTACTCAAATGTACAGTGTAGACACAAAGTCTGTTCCTCAAAATACACACATACCTAAGTCTAAAGTGTTCTGAGTTTACCAATGCATGCTGTGGAGAATTACAAAGAAATGCATACTAACAGTTATTGTAATAAACCAATCAGAAATTGGTGAGAATTGTCTAAAAGTGCTGAGTCATGGTTATGGAGAACTGGTGACACAACGATAATAATGAATCATGAAAAACATTCCCACCAATTACACAATCATATTAAAATGATTAGGCATATATATAATTCAAGCATGTTTTAAGTGATGAGAAACATACTTTAAATCATTCGTAAACCAAGTAAACTAATTTATCCTTCGCTTCAGTGAGAATATATTTAGCCACGCCCCCTCCCGTGTAATTCCCTTCCGCATTGTAATCCTACCGGAGCAGGTGAAGAAGGCCAAGTGCCAACAACAAACCGGCGTTTATTCCTATGTCGGCACAAAAACAGTAAAAAACAAACAAACAACCAGAGCCGTGACGGGACTCGGCTATATTTTCAGGTAAGTAATACTGTGTTTTTATAATGTAGTTTAATGTGGACAGAAACGTTAACACACAGTGTCGTTTCTGGCAGGTGATTCGTGACAGGTAATGTATGTAACTTAATACACAATAAAAAAAATATGCAACTATGCAGCGGTGGCAGTTGTGGTTTAAAAGAAATGCTTAATTGTATATAGTGTGAATTTGGTGTCCGGGCGACAACATCATGACGTCAGAGGTCGCTTCAACAGGGTGTTTTTTAATTCGGTGCTTCTGGATAAGAAGTTAAAAGTCACACAGAGCGGGACAGACATGATGCAAGAGCATTTTTAGGAAGTGTCTCTGAAGTGAAGGTGGGGAAAGTCAGCAGCAGCAGATCTGAGATCAGCTGACGACCAGCTGACCCGCTCAGCTGACTCACTGCTGCTCAGCTGATTCAGATGCTCGCTGCTGTCTGATCGGTCTCTCTGCAGCAGCTGTTATCCAATTTGCCAGGAAGATTTTGTTTTGAAAGCGGGAAACTCCTGCGATTGCGTCAGCTTTCCGCTTATTTTGTTATCATCATCGTCACTTTGCAGTGTTTAATTTTGGGGATTTTCTTTCCCAACAGGTCATCATTTTTATTTAATTTTCCCAAGATACTTTAAAAAAAGACTATTAAAAGAAACAGTGACAAGCTAAGGAATATGAATTGCAGTTGAGATTGTACAATTTAGCTTTGAGACCACTATTTAAAGGTATAGATCTGTTTTTTGAGTTTGACTGTATGCTGTATAGTCAGTGTATCACCTACAGAAGATGGTGGTCAGTACAAAATGTATTTTAGCTGCATAAAAAAAACAATATCTTTGCAAATGTATGCTATATTTAAAATATTTTCACAGCTTTGCCATTAGACAGCCCCGTTTAAGTTTTTAAAGAGACAACTGAAGCTGTTATGCTTTTGTCAAAGCCACCAGACTCCATTGACAAAAGCAGTAATTTTACCTTGCAAAACATGGAAGTCTCTGGTCTACCGCTGCCTTGATCAGTTAGTTTGTTTTAGTTATTGTGTGACTTTGGTGACTCTGAACAAACCCTATACATCAAAATCACACAACAAAAAAAAAAACTATCGAAGCAGCAAGAGACCAGCAACTTCCATGTTCTGCAAGCTAAAATGACTTAGCTAAAATGTTTTTGTCAGTAGGCTATGATGGCAAGGAGAAGCAAAGAAAATATTAAAAATATAACTGTTTTTGATTTTTTTTTCAGGGGAGCCAGGGAAGCAAATTTTTTAGACTATAACAATGCTAAATAGCTGAATACATGTATTTAACATTTCTATTCATGACCCAAAGTGGATCACAGTAATATTAATGCATCAATTTTACTCTGTATCACTGAATCAAAGCAGCAATATCAAAATATAGAGCAAGGCATTTCCTTAATGTTTAAGATTTCTTAAAGACATGATCAAGATCAAACAAGCTTCTTTTTGAAAAATTAAAGAAGAACTTGTGCACAAGACATGGATGTCAAAACAAACCATTTATCAGGTCCATGAATCTCTTTTATTGTCATCATATCCTTCATCATGCCACCTTTATCCTTTTTATGTTATGTTTTTTTTGTTGTTGCAGTGACTAGTGAATCTTTTCTCTGCACAATGAACATAAGGAGGGTGGAAAGGACAGTTTTGAGCGTGGAGCAGTCGGAGGGACTCGGTGCTCGTGTCCGTAGAAGCATCGGTAGAAATGAGGTAATTTATTATGTTTTTTTTAATTCTGTACACACAATATCTAATACATGTCTGTCTGTTCAGGAAGAGGGGTCCCACCTCTGTTGTTCTTTATGAAGATTCTTCTCTTTTTGTCTTCCATTTACTTTTTTGGGGGAGTTTTCCTTATTCAAAGGGCAGAGGGTAGCGTATATTATATATACGCTACCCTCTGATATTAATTAAACTAACTTATCTTGATACCAGTCTCTTTAAAGCAGTCAAAAAAGCTTAAACTTTAATATAACCATCAATGTGATTCCTGCAGTACTGCACATATTTTATTTCCAGCTGAGAAACCTGGATCCTTTCCTGATGTTGGATGAGTTCAGAGTGAGCAAGCCGGCAGGTTTTCCCGACCATCCTCACAGAGGATTTGAGACGGTAAGAATAATTAATATAAGCTTTCCACACAATTTTGAGTCTGAGGCCTATTATACTTGAATAGGAGGAACACAAAACTTTTGTCCTTTCATCAAACTTCCCTCTCTCCACCAGGACACCATATCTTTATCTAATCACTTGTCATTTTAAGGTGTGTCACCATTCCTTTTTGCTGTTAAAGCATTTTTTGGGGAGTTTTTTTTTTCTTATTTGAATTGAGGCTCTAACAACAGAGAGTGTTGTGTGATTTAAAGTCCCCTTGATTAAAATAAATATACCAAACATTTCTCAACTCCAGCTTCTCTTGCTGCTATTTCCTGACTTACGTAATAATAAAGTGAATCTATTGGGCAAAAAAAGCAATTTGATGACATCCCTTCTGTCTGAAAATGATTAGTGCTGATGATCATATTTAATCATAAATTAAATATTAAATTAAACATTCTTTTGAAAATACAAGCTTTCATCTCAACTCATGAATGGGTAAAACAAAAGAATAACGTAACTTTTAAAACAAAGCAACAAAATCAGAATGTGTTAAACCTCAATTTTTTTTAACTGAGTTCAGGATATTACCTGTCATAAGTAGGAATCCAATTAAAGTATCACTTTCCTGGCCAAAAAAAGTAAATCTCCCTCCTACTTACTCAAAATAATACAATATTAACTTTAATAATAATACACATTTATTTATTTAGTACCTTCAAAAACATGACAAAAGTCATTAAGATCCAGAACTTAAGGTGTAAATGAGGTCAAATAATTTAAGTGCAACACATAATAATGTCAATTTATTATAACAGTGCTGAACTGGTGCAACTGCTTTGACTAAAACACTAAAAATGACAATAAAACCAGAAGCAGAGGACAAACATTTTCACTGAGGGGTGAAATTCCTTCTTTGCTCACAAGATGGCAGCAGCAGAACAGTGTCCAGAGCCACAACACCACTTTACCTTCCACAAATGTTGATTCAGGTTTAAAGATTTAATAAAAGAACCAGCTTATATAATAGCTCCAATATCTGCTGGTCCTCTTAGGTTTGCATGAGCCCAGAGACCTTTGGTTTGAAAATTAAATCATGACAACCCACAAAAAAAAAAAAAAAATCCCCTTGTTTTGAAAGAGAGGAATTGTCCCGTCTTCTGATGTGTTTTGTTGAACCGTCCTTGGTTTTGTGGTTGGTGTTTTTTATTCTTCTTGGCATTTGAAATGAATGTATTTTGTCTCCACCAAAGAGACTCTTCAGTGTTATTGACTTTCTGACGTGATGGCTGACCCAGTTTTCTGTAAACTGAGAGGTCAAATACACATACAGGACCACAAAATGTATAATCATATGACTGATCCAACCTCTTTTACATACTTATTAATACAGCTGAGCCCTGCATTACATATTTTAATACAGTTTTCACAGATTTTTCTTTGCACAAGCAAACAAATTCAGCAGCACTGTTTTTCTGGTTGTAACAGACGTACATGTATGTAAAAGTTCTGAACTCTATCTTTAAATTATGAGTCTTTTTAGTTTTTGCTTTTACTGGTTTCTGCTGATTGAAGTGGGAGAAAATCTGATTAAATCAGGCCTGAAATGGGTCGATACTCACCAGCACTTAAGATTTTTGTTCCCATGAGAACAGTTATACTTTATGCATACTACCACCTCCTGGTGAGTTGCACTCTAAACACCTGTGTTACTGCATTTAATGTTAGCTTAATGCTAGGAAAACAGCACTTAAAATACCATTTGTCATTATCCAATTTAATCTATAGGCCAACAGATCTCATATATTAACTTGGTATTTGATATGTAAGGTCAATGGACGATGCCACCAATGGCTGAACATTGTGATTGAGGCCCCGTTTACAAGAGGACGCTTGCGGGTAAAAACGATAAAATATTTTATCGGAAGTGCCTTTCGTTTAGATGGTGATGGCGTTTTTGGGGCTTAAAAACGCAAAAATCTGAAACCACCTTCCAAAGTGGAAAAGTTGAATCCGCTCCACCGTAGTGTGTCCGTAAGACGCAAAACTCTGCTCAGATCTGCTCACGTCACGTATGTGTTTACGTCACATACATGCTCCAGTACAGGGAAATAAACAAACGTGGGATTATTTCCATGCGTCGGACCTTCAAGCTGCTCTGGCAGCTCTAATAAACTTACAGGAGTCTTTCCACCAAATGTACAGGATATGTACAGATAGTATTAGTGAACAGAGAAGGATCTGTAATTACCTCTATCACATTTTGGATGCAGCAATTCGTCGGAGGCGAGCCAGACGGCTTTGGACGAGACCTGGGAGATCTAGTGGATGGTGGAGAACTTTGTGGAAGGAGTATTTGATGAAAATGCGTGGTGTGAAAACAACCGCATGCCCAAAGATGCTCTTACGCTTTAAGTGATGCCGCCTGGCTGCATACAATCCAATTCCACACTTTTGCGTCACCGTACCCTTTCTCTTCACTTTCTCCCAAAGATGCCTGAATATTTATTAATCAAAATCAAGTTTGAATTTAAACACATCATCACAGTCTGATCCGTTAAAATGAAAGGAATAGACCATAAGACGAGACCTCAACAACAATATCCTCGTCCATCATGATGTGTCACTATGTACATCGTCATACAGTCGTGGAAAAAATGATTAGACCACCCTTGTTTTCTTCAATGTCTTATTCATTTTAATGCCTGGTGCAACTAAGGGTACATTTGTTTGGACAAATCTAATGATAACAACAAAAATAGCTCATAAGAGTTTAATTTTAAGAGCTGATATCTAGACATTTCCCATGGTTTTCTTGATAATAATGGCTAGATATCAGCTCTTAAAATTTAACTCTAATGAGATATTTTGTCATCCAACAAAAACATATATGCATTATTATATTTGTATACAATTTGACTTGTATCAAAAGCTGCTTGTAAAGTTTTTATTAACCTACACATTCATGTTCAAACTCTGTATATGTATGTCATATGTAAGCCTGATTTATGCAATCAAATGCACCATAAAATAATATATGTGTGACATGCAATGATCAAATCATGCAAATGTTGAATTAGGCTGCTGACACTGGATTTAATTACATTTCATTTCAGACTTGAGGAATGAAATAGATAATAGATTGCTCTGATTCTGGCTCCCATTTTGTATACTCTCTGTGAGCTGGCTTCATAAATAATCACTTTTTGAGCTTAATGCTGTTTTATTGAGTTAATTACAACCCTGTCACATTTTTCATATTAAGTTTTAGCTTTGCACTCAGTATTATCAGTAATACTCCCATCACAGTGAATGAAGGTAATGTGGGAGGTTGTAAATCTTAAGTCGAACTTAAAAACCCAGATATTGTCCTTAAGTTGCCGGACATTCCTCCACGTGTATTTGAGTTGGCAGAGGCAACTTAAATCTCCCGGTGTGGGCGGACAGGACCAGGCTATACTCCCAGCATGCCTTTCAGCAGGTGTGTTTGCTCACACTCACATGACTTTTGAAATCACGCAGCTGCGGAGACAGATCACAGGCAGCTCCCTGCAGGGGCCGAGCTTTCCCCCTGCACACAGATGTTCACCTTTGAACCCGTGACCCGCCACTCAGCACTTCTCTTCCTGTCCAGTCTGACCACTGCGGCGGTGAAGTGAGCACACACATGCTTTTAGTGTCGACGCAGCGCTGGTTTATAAGCTCATGACCTGAGTTAATGAAACCTGGAACATTATATTTCACTTCATGCTAAGAACGTTTATTACTTTATGTCAAATAGGCTTCAAAAATGCACTAAAATAAGACAAAATGCATTTTATATAATGCCCAAATTCTTTACAATTGTTTTGAACTCATAATTGAGTCATCTGTATGAGGCAGTCCTGCACAATTTTGCAAAGACGGTTAATGCTACATTTGTGTATGTGTTTCCTCAAACAGGTAACTTATGTTCTAGAGGGGGTTACAGCACATGAAGACTTCTGTGGCCATTCAGGACGACTGAAAGCTGGAGATCTGCAAGTACGGCATAACATAACACTCTTATTTTTTTTAAGAAATAGTTCAACATTTTGGGAAAGGTGCTTTCTTGCCAGGAGTAGGATATAAGGATTGACCATGCTCTCATGTTTGTACAGTAAATATAAAGGTACAAATGGTTAGCTTAGCACAAAGACTGGAAACAGGGCTGCTCTGACAAAATCTGCCCAACAGCACCTCTAAAGCTTACAATTATATATCATTTGTCAAATTCGAACAATAACTGAAATACGAAAAATTTTCCATTTAACGTGGGGTTATGTCATTTTTATACAGAGCCAGGCTGGCTGATTACCCATGTTTCCAACCTTTATACTAAGCTAAGCTAAACATCTGCTGGCTGAAGATTCACAGACGTGAAATTAGGACGGTGATATGTTGCCAGATGCAAAATAATTATTGTATGATAATGATGACGATGTCAAAAGTGCCATAATGTATGATAATTTGACCAATTTGTGATGCTTACAATTAGGTTTGTAGTCTGTGCTGTCTCATTTTGTATTTATTTCCTGATATGATCAGGATCACAAAATATGGATCCTCTATTTACAGTCTGTTGTCTTCTCTCGTGACCTCATTCCAGCCAATCATGCTCGATATGATGAGGATACACTCATATTCCCTTTTGATGTATCATATCGTTGTGAGATTGGTTTAAAAGAACAACAAATTAAAAATATGATGTGGGCCGATTTATAGGTGTGTTTAAAGGTTGTTTAAATATGTTTGTTGTGAAGTTATACATTACCTTATACACACTGTGTTCGCGTGGTTATGAAATATGATCATTTTAAGTTTCTGGTACATCTCTGGCCAAGAAATAGTCCGGTCCATAAAACCAAGCAAAACCTCATCAAGGTAATTTTTACTAATGCCTTGTGTACACTGTAACAATTTAGCCCTGATTTTCCACTTGACAACACTTTTTAAAGCTCCACAACAAAAGCCCCAGATCAGAGGCTCTGCACTTGCAAACTGGTGCTCAATCACTGTGTGCGAACTGTTCAGAGACACAAGCTATGAGACTCGCCAAAGAGTTTTTTGGAGACCAGACATACTCATCATCGACTTCAATAGTCAAGATTACAAGACAGTAAATCTTGTAATGTGAATCAGGCATTAGTGAGCTGTTCCTCCCTGTTTTCAGTCTTTATGCTAAGCTGAGCTTCACGTTTACCAAACGTCTTACTGTCATCTTACTCTCAGCAAGAAAACAAATGAGTGCATTTCCCAACTTATCCTTATATAAAACAGTATGTATGTGTATATGTATATATATATATATATATATATATATATATAAAATCAATAATCACTCTGTAAGATACCGTGCATCTAATATCTGAAAAAACAGAAAATCCTAATCTTACAGAGTGATTATTGTTATCTATCAGTCTAATCCTCTGATGATAAATATTGTTGAAGCCAGTCAGAAGCCATGTTTAAGCCAGTCATCAACTTAAAGCAGAATCATTCAGTCCACTTGTTATTAACGTGAATGAAACTACAAGAGCAGAACAAGTCTTAAGCCCATTGGCATACAAATCCCCACAAACTCATTACATATGCATTATAATGTTTTGCACTCACACTAATTGGATATCATGCCCTGTGGCTTGTTTCCTGTGTTTTTGAAGTAGTAAAGTTACACACACACACACACGCGCGCGCACACGCACATACGCACATGCAGGCTGCTGACTCAGCTTCGAGAGGTTCAGTAGGTTCAGCTGAATTCGCTGTAACCCACCATGTGCACCCTCTGTAGGTTTCGGACGTCAAGTTGGAGCCGCAGATGCTCAGACACTCAGATTAAAGCATTAAAGGACGCGGTGACGACGGCCCGCGTAAAAAGCTCAATAATTTTAACAGTAAATCTTTGAATTAATTCCACATTTAAATAGTAAGCCCCAATGGACCTGCTAAAAGCATAATTATATAAAAGTTTCTTCATACACAATCTCCTTCTCTATCTGAATTTTATGTAGCCCCACTTCCAAGTTTCACTGCTTATTCATTATATCATACAAGATGTTTTGGAATAAATTTAAACCACTGCGGACAGATCTGCGCTGCGTCTGTTCTCTCATGCCCTCTGCGTGTTTTATTATCCAAGAGATCCCCGACAGTAAGTGCTCAGCACAGAGCAATAAAAGAAACCAAACAGCATGATGAACAGTCACAGATGAATAATCAGCGGCCAGCTGCTTTAAAACTTGAGTGGAAATTTCCAGCTGGACTAAAGGAGAATCAGAAGCTGTAAAACTACACTTCGTTTCATGCAGTTTGTATGAATCACTACCTGAAATGTTTTATAATGTATTTATTATAATTAGAAACCAATCAGAAGAGCGCAGCTTTGTTTATCTGAAAATCTTTTGTTCGCTTTTCTTTGGAGTCCAAAGTGGCGTTTTTGCATAATAGCAGGCCGACAAAATGTATATTCTTTATACTACTGCTGGACATTTATTAAAGGAAAATATGTGATTAAGTGGTTTCCATTTATTTCAGTAATTTATGAATACTGACATACATTTCTTCAACTATATATTCCTTTAAGGTGAATATATATTTACAGTATGTTTCAACTGTTCTGCTGACTCTGCATTTGTAATTGTGTCTTTGCTGTATTTAAAATATGTCTCTTTGTCCACCAGTGGATGACTGCAGGACAGGGGGTGGTCCACGCTGAGATGCCTTTGTCAGAGGAGCCGGTGGTGGGCTTACAGCTGTGGGTGAACCTGTCAAGACGAGACAAGATGGTGGAACCGGCGTACCAGGAGCTTAAAGGCTCCGAGATCCCCAAGCCGAGCCAGGGAGGAGTTACAGTTGCTGTGATATCTGGAGAAGCTTTAGGAGCAAGGGTGCGTGTCTCTTTGTGTGTGTTTGTGTTCATAATTCACCCACAGGGCTGTGATGTCACTACTACATCATTAAATCAAGCCACAGACAGAAGAGAGCTTTGAACGTGATGTTTACTTTCCTGCTGGTTGTTGATCTCATGGTGATTGCACATTTGCTGGCTGCTCGAGGCGAATAGGAAAAAACAGACAAACAATGACATAAACATGCATGCATTTGTGTGTGTGTGTGTGTGTGTGTTTGCATGGGTGTGTGAAAGGGAATGCCTGTTAACACACAGTTTGACCAGTGTGAGAGTATGGAGTGTCTGGTTGAAAAGAGGAAACTGCAAATGAGGAGCAGATTGTTCTGGCCTGCGAGGGATGACTCTGTTGACTTTGTAATGCTGCGGTGTTTGTGTTTGTGTGTGCTTGTTTTATTACACTTGTGAACGTTAGTAGAAGATAATGTAGAGATTGAAGTAAGGGCTGGTGATGAACTAACGGGAAGCCAAGAGTGACGATAATCGTGCAATTATGGTTTGAATTTTGTGTAGTAAATGTTTACGTGCAGGGCGAAACTGCAAGATGTGGTCCAGCATTAAAACCTCTGGGTTTAACACAAGGCATTGAACTCGAGTAGCCTTCTCCTTCTCCAAAGGTAAAAAAAAAAAAACATGTTAGCACTCCGCCAGAAGAGGTTCTGTTTTTGGTTTGTCTGTTTGATTGTCAGCAGGATTATGGAAAAATGACTAATGCCTAATTTTAAGGTGATAATTCTGTTGGTTGCTTTCACATTGTAACATTGCCATTTGACCCACTGTATTATACATAAATATATATTATAGTGTCAAAATTATGCCAAAATTTGATCACGAGTAATAAGTTGTGCAAGGGATTACCACAATGCCTTACATTCTATGAAGCTTTGAAGTCATGTAGAGTGACCTGTAGCAGAGCAGAGTTACATTTCAAGTAGCTTACCTGACACTGCACTTTGTACAGAGAAGTAAAAATAATGCCCTATATTTATTGCATTTTAACAGATGACAATGATAATTCTGCACAGAATAGGAACTGAAAAATCTAAGAAAATGCAGATGCTTTCATTTCCTTAACTTTGTTCACTTTCTCATGTTTCCTCTTTGAAAAAGCCTCAATGCTGAGAGGTCTTTAAGGTCATCTGTGTCAATCGTAATAAAAAATAAAATCTAAATAAAAATAAAAATAAATCTCACAGACAGTGATGCACAATGCTGTTGGTGGTGCAAGTCTAAACCATGCCGGTGCATTTATTCTATTTTTTTATATGCTTCAGGTTTTACAATAAAAACAAAATCAAGTAAGGTACACATAGAGCATTCACAGAAAGACATCATCCTAATATTCATTTCAAAAACAGGATTATACATGGAGTACTTTTAAAAGGCCAAAAATAATCAGAAAATGCAACCCATATAAGTATGAACAGGCCAAAAGAAAGATGGCAAATGAAAATGCACTAACTTATGTCCAGAAATTAAGCCAAACTGAAGCCTTCACCCCCTATAGAAATGTCATAAAACATCCACACATTTAATCACTGATGGAATGTTTGCCCTTGATCATAAATATACATACATTTCTTAGAGGGTGTGACACTTAAAATAGATTTTAATTTTGTTATTTAGGTTAGATTGTAACGAGGTTATCAAACCAGATGACAAGATTATGTGGATAGATGAAATAGTTTGGGATAAACAGGGACATAATGGCAGTTATTGCGCATTAAATAAATATATTGCACTGTTTGGTCTACAGTATTGAGATGTTTTTGTTGTTGTTGTTTTTTAGAACAGTAGCCCACTACAGCTCCCCATCAGGTCTGGGAAAATTGCATCCCTGGTATCTGTGGTTCTGTAGAAAAATTAGCACCATCGCAATTGTTGCATCGATTTGGTACCGAAGCATTGACTCTCGTGACATTCTTCGTGGGTAGCAACAAAACAAGGCAGCTCTAACTTTTTGTTCACAGCCCATTTACAGGGAACAGCAGTGCAAATGGTTCTGAAGTTGAAAACAAATGGCCATGACAGTCACTGGCGCCACTATTTATGAGTGTGCATGAATGTGTCATCTGTTTAATACATAATATTTAAATCTTGTGGCAGTGTGCATGCATTAGAGAAGATATGTATATTTTCTTACTGTCCCCTCTTTTCCTCATATAGTCTAAAGTCTACACAAGAACACCAACCATGTACCTGGACTTCAGACTGCAGACAGGCGCCCTGCATGTGCAGCCGGTCCCCTCAGGTAGGAGGACAACATTTCTAAATACACCACAGTGTATCTGTAAATGGTTTGTTAGTAACAAAAGTGGTCTGTGCGGACGCTCCCACAAAAGTATCTCATTGTTTCTTTGCTCTCTGACTGATCTTGAGCCATCCCTTCTCGTTTTTCTCCTGTTGCTCGGAAGTGTGTTCACCATGAGATGAGCCTATTTACCGCAAGCCTTATTGTTCTGTTTCCTGCCACAAGAGGACAATATTCAATGAGTGTCACTTGTAAATATAACATGGAACTGAAAAATTATTCTCCTTATAAAATGTTTTTTTTTTGGTTAAAAGTGGCTTTTAAAGAGACTGTCCTCCCCTCAAAATCACCCAATCATATGTCGTCTGTGAAAGCACCTTATTACGACCATTATTTTCAGTCGTTAGCTGTGTTTCTATTAAAGTCGATTTCGAATTTTCAAATGTCACAATAGAGAAAATGCGAATGAGGGATGCTTTCATCAACTGGTTTAGAGCGAATAAACGATTGCAGTGTAATGTGTTGCTGTAGGCTAATCCATCAGTAAACAGTACAAGAAGAAGAAGAAGAGATTGCGAGAAAATGGAGAGAAGTCTTCAGGAATTAGGTTAAATTGGGAAACGTATAATTGTTCTTTCATGTCAGTTCGTCTTAACCGACAAAGCATAAAAAAAGCTGATCAGTCACATGGGTTGAAAGGCGCTTTCATTGCCCGTTTAGCGCATTAACTATTTTTCGAAAAAGACAAAAATCACCCTTAAGTGAGCATGAAAACCTTTATGCGCATTTTGGTGTTCCCATCAAGCATTTCTCATGCAAATCTTCAAAATTTGCATCGAAATTAGTTGATGGAAACACGACTGTTGTGGCAGCAACCTCTATTGGCGGTATTGATTTTGACAAGAACAAAAGAGGAAGGTGCTCAGCTTAAAGAGTAACATCTGTGAAGTCTGCGTAGGCAGAAGGTGGATTGGTGGTTTAAACAAACATAAGACATTAACTCCTGAGAACTCCGTTCTTGTCTCACCTGAAACCAAAAGTCAATATTTACTTATTTCAACTCGCCACAGGTTAACTTCTGTGCATACAGTAACTTAAATTAAGTAACAAACATACCTATTTTAACATAAACCATGCCATTTTCCTGAACATAACGAAGTACCTTAATTGCATAACCAAACTGCCACAGTTTCACAACGTTACTCCCGTATTTAAAACTGCAAACGTTATGTTTGGATATGAGGATGTGTTGATCTCCTGCCCACTAGTAGTGGTGCTAATTTAGGAAACTTCTGTGTGAGTTGTATTATAGGGCCGGAACAATGAAAGATCTATATAGTCGTGTGGGTTGGAGGACTTGTGCACTCTCCTCAGTTTGCAAATTAAAAGTTGAATTCATAACAAATAAGACCCAAGCTTGCCCAATTCAAAACACTTTTGCTGCTACAGCCTTACTTCGTCTCTAAGACCAGAAGCTTGATAAAGTCAGCTAAGGTGAGTGAAGTTGAAGGTGCACTTTTTTTTCTTGTAAAAAGGTTTAAATTATAGTCAGTGTTACTTATTAAAAACTCCACAGGGTAGGCCATATTTCTACCTACATATGCTAACATGTGCTTACGTTTAAGTATTTATCATTATGCTGTAATTTTCACAATCACAGGGCTGTTTATAAGATTTAGATCTTCTCGGGCACCATTTACACCAGTTACCATCCACAGTAATTATGAAACAATGCCTTCTCATTTCACTGCACTATTAATAGTAATAGTAAGAGTTTTAGGTTCCATTCTGAAGGATCTAGGTCACTATATATATATATACAAGATTCACACTAGCTTTACACTTTGCCTGTGAAGGAGTAAGAGAAATGTGTATAAAACTGTATACAGTACTAACACAAAACACCTCCAGGCTTGTAAAGCTTGTAAAGCTGTTGGGGGAAACGACAGCTCAGCATATTACTTAAATAGTGAGCGAGAGAGAGAGAGAGAGACGTGGAGGGGAAGAGATTCTTTACAACACAATGAAAAAGGGGAAATAAGTCACATTTAAATTCACTGTTACTTCTATATCCAGCTGCTCTCAACCTCATAACTGTATATATTTCTGTCACTTCCCTGTGCACTAACTGCAAAGTTTGTGGTGAAAAGGTTATGAATAATCACCTCACACCCATATTCTGTTTACACTACATTGGGTCATCATGGGTTTTTTGTGGTGGACAATCTGTGAAAACACATTTTCATGCAGTCTCTTGTGGCCGTGCAGATACAGAAAGTATAAGTTAGGCTAAATATTGTCTTCTCTCTTCTGATGTTGAAGTGTAATTTCCGATTTCACCACCTCTCTAAAGCATTGACATGGGGGAAAATGACATTGGGGAAATATGCTTATTTCATTTACTTCTGAGAGTTAGATGAGAAGATTGATACTTGTTTCATGTCTTCACATTAAATACGATGCTACCACAGGCAACCAGTCAGCTTTGCTTAGCACAAAGTCTGAATGCAGGGGGGAATGTAGTCTGGCTCAAACCAAAAGAAACAAAATCTTCCCGCCAGCACTTCTAAAGGTTACTGAAAAGGTCATACAGTATTGCTGCTTGCAGCTCTCTCAAAAAAACCCTCATTCAAACATGAATGCATGTCCTAAGCACCAAGTGTGAAGTAAATCGGATGAAGAGTTGTTAAGAAAAAGTCTGTCCTTCAAAGTGTAAAAATGCCACTTTACATTTTTAGAAGTTATGTTCAGGACTATATCTTGGCTGAGAACATTATCCAGACATTCAGCGCAGACTAACAGGACTAACTGGAGTATTATCACCAGGTGTCTGCAGCTCCCTTCAGTTTTACAGAGCTTTAAGTGAGTTTCAGCTTAATGTTTAGCTGTCCACCTGCAATTTTACTGTTATGATTCACTCTCACCGCTCTCATAACGTAGTTTTGGTCATCAGCAGCAAACACACACACATTTTATGCTACCTGTTTAGTGCAAAACCACAGAGAGAGACATGGTTAGATACAAGCTGGTGAAAACAGTGTAACATTTAGCCTCTAAAGAGCCTGATATCTACTTCAGGGGATTGTTCGAGACCAAAAACAGAGCTGTGGTAATCTTTCTCCATAACTGCTGGGTCTGTAAAAGAAAAGTTTGCTACTCAAAAGGTGATGATAAATCAATGTTGTGTTCTCAACTGCTGCCTGCAAGTGGCCAACTTTTGTATTGCAAAGCAGAGGACCTCCTTAATACACAAATACTTATCAATAATATTTCTGTGTTTGACAGGATGGACGACGTTCATCTACACGCTCTCAGGATCCATTCATGTTGGTGAGTTTTGTCTGTTTAATGAAAACATCAGTTACTCAACCTGTATTAACTTGAATTCTTGAGGAAAACTTTCTCACACCTGCCTCCTCTGTGAACAGAGAGTACAAAAACGATATGATACCGGTCCAACATTAATAAAATTATTCTTCAATAAATGGGTAACATTAACATTATTCTACTAGTTGGACCAAGCCCTCTCTTCAGTGTGTTTGATCGCTCCTTCACCTCCCTCTCTGCTCTTCTCGATCACTACAAATATGTGTGTGATCTCCGTCCAGACGCAACTTCCCTTCTGCGTTCAGCCAAAAGAACCATGTGTTCCACTTTAAAGCTGGATGCACTCATAGACACTCTGGTTCGGTCTGAAGTTTACCCAGCATCACTGGAAAAAATGATAGTGCTACTGTGTATAAAATATGAACATCTTAGAGTCTGGCTTCATATCAGTCACTTTACCCACATGTCATAAATGACCCTGTTATATCTGTGTTGCTCTTTGACATTAAACTGTGAAATACTGTATTTCCTGGACGATGCTGTGTGATCAGGGAATTCCCCTCGCATGTGAACAAACACTTTCAGACAGTGAACTCTTTTTCAGAGACTGTCTTGGTCCATTTTCAGTCAGAATTCCCCTTTTTAATATTCCTTCATAAAATTTCATTATGATTTGATTATTCCCCATCATTACGCTGCAGGATCTCTCAGACTGGTTGTAATTGCTGGCAGATGTTTTGATGACACGAGAGGATGAAACTGGCTGCAAAGATTAAAGAAGTTATTTGAATCTTAAGTCTCCAACTCTACATGTAGTCTGGCCAAATCAGGACCAGCTGGATGTGATGAATGCGTCGACCGCAAGTGGAAGTGTCTGGCTTTCTCAGCGTTTACTGTCAGTGCTTTGTGTGTCGCAGCGTGCAAACAAAGTGCAGAAAGCAGGTCAAAATGTCTGAAACGTGCAGGTGCCTTTATTTCTATTAAACTCACAGTAGTTTTGTTATGTTTCATAGACAAACCTGTGCTATGCTGTAATCATTTGTCAAACAAATGCTAATGACGCACATGATGGCTGAAAGTCAGCAAGTAAGCTAGTTCAGGTTAAAAATGAAATACAAAGTCTGAACAGGTGTCATCTAATTTTCATCCTAAGTGACCATCAATATTTTTGTCCTACTTCACCAATTTGTTTTTTGCTTTCCTCAGTGAGGCACTCTGACTATCAAGGCCCTTACACACTGGGGGCGTGGCCAATAATCATCACAAAATTGCGAAATACTTGCTAGGGAATATTTAGCATTACAAAAATATTCATACTGGCAGCAATTTGAATTTGTGGCATTTTCAACGTTGAATTCAATAACAATGAAGATAAAATACGATTTCCGCAGTGGGGAAATTATTTGTCACAGCAGCTCAAGATACAGACATATCGACATATAGATGAAAAAATAGAATAAAGAACATGTGAATATATTGGCGCAGGCACAGGCAAAACTAATTACCAGCATCCTGTTGAGCCAGAGCAGCGTCGGACAGAAGTTTACTCTCTTGGTTCAGATTACGGATCCTCTGTGTTGTTGTTTTATATTCCTTATAAGTAAACAACACAACCTGATTGGTTGTTGCATTTGCGAAAAGCTCAAAAAATCGATTGAAAAGAAATTACTTTCCTTTTTTCGCCACATAATATTAGCATGCCGTGTGAAAGTACTCATGACAAAAACAACTGTTTAATAATTACACCTGTGTGTTTCCCAATTCCCAATTGCTATAAGTCTGGGTTGAGACGTTTAGTGATGTCAAAATGAAGCTTCATGAACCTACAGTTGTATTTGTTGACAACACTAGATGGCTTTCTTGTTTTGCAGAAAGTCTCAAAGAATAGCAATTCAGTTTGCTTTCAACCCTCTGTTGAACAGAGAGCGCCATCTAGTGGACTCAGAAAACACTTTCTTAATGAATGACACTATAATGAAAAGATAAAAGAAGTCAAAAAATCAGTCAGTTTGAACAGAATTGCTGCCCTGACAAAATAGAACTCGTACTGCTCAAGTCAATAGAAATCTTAATGAATTAGGTTCTGATTTCAGCTGAATCTGAATAAAATCCTGCAGCCTGCTCACTCACAGCCAGAACATGTTTAAAATGAAGAATAAGGGCAAAACTGTGAACTTTCTTGTTTTCCAGGTCCAGATGAGGAGCAGCAGCAGGTGGAGCCTCATCACACTGTGGTGTTCGGAGATGGAGACTGCGTCAAAGTTGAAAACAAGGTGAGAACCTTCAAGGTGCAGTATGCGATTATGGAGAAAGAAAGCTTATTCTTGAGTCTTATTCCAGTTGACAACCAACCCAAAGCATCATGAGAATCAAGAATAAACTATCCGACCATAATGCCCTTTTAATGCATCAATAAGTATTATTCAATAAAAATAATGTACATTATTCTGAAGTAAGCCATTCTGCATAATGATTATTTGAATTATATTCTGATGCTAATAATCTTGTACATTACTTGATTGTGCAAGACATAATCTTCAGCTGCTATGTCTTTCTTAATTTGAAATAAACTAACTAACTGGAGCAATAGCGTCATTGTAGTCAGTTTCACTGACTTTTAAAGTTTAATTTTAAAAGTCAGTGTGGTGTTGTTAATGTTTGCTTAGCTTGTTCCTCTGATATCTTAAGATCATTTATCTGGTTAAAATACATGGTTAAAAAAGACCAAGATCTAAAAATTGTATTATAAAAAAATGGATAAAAATTCAATTTCATCAGGGGATAACATGCCATAGACAGGCGACAGACACACAGCATGTTCTTGATTAAAGTGACATTGTTTGAAAATTGTTGGAAACATTTGTGATAATGTAAGTAAACTAAATATATTACACAGGACATTTTAAGTCAGGAATATTGCATATGCATATATTTTCAGTTCTGTTTGATATTGCAGGATGTTTGCTTGTCATTGAATAATAAGTAAACGTTTTACAGTAAAAACCTTTTCCATGTGTCAAAAAGTGATTTTTCTTCCTCAGATTGTTAATATGAAATGTTTTTTAGAGGCCCCATGGGGGAAAAATACACAGTGTAACTGTTGTGCGAAAGAAATATGCAATTTTCTTTCTGTAATCATCTTGTGACCCTGCCAATTTCTAGATAGATAAATCCCTATTTTAGGAAACTCTGATTTTGTAGTTACAAATGAAAGTCAGTCCACTTCACACACAGACAAAGATGACAGTACTGCTCCTTTTTCTTTCTCAGGGCTCTGATGTTTCACATTTTGTGCTGATCGCTGGAGAACCAATCAAAGAGCCGGTTGTACAACACGGTACGTCTTTTCTGTTTTTCCCTCGCTGCACAAAAGGAAAACTTGATGTTTTTAAGAAGTCACAAACAGAACTTAATCAATTCCTGTAACGTAACATTTTCCTCTGTTGTGTGTGCCCTCTAGGGCCGTTTGTAATGACCACAGAAGAAGAGATCACACAGGCTATCAGGGACTACCAGACCGGCAGAAATGGGTTTGAAAGAGCCGCAAACTGGAGGTCCAAGATCAGAGACGCTTTCTGAACTGAGAGATTCCTTTTTATGTGTGAAAACACAAGTATATGTATTTCTTTCAGGATACGTTCTGTACATATTAACAGCACATTTAGTACTTTCCAGCATCTCCTTTAACTCGTTACATGTCCAGATGCTTCATGCCCGTTTGTTTGCGCAGCAGTAATCCCTTGTAAAATATATATTTTACGGAAAATAAGCTTCCAACCGCTCTCCACTCCCCTTGTTAAAGTCAAGCTTTATTACATTTTCCTTCTGCTGTTTGAAATAACACAGAAGCAGAGCTGTCATGACATTTACATTGTTGTTATGTAGATAATTTAGAATACACTCCCCCAACTAATGTACTTTTTTTTTACATACTTGACATACTTCTTGACATACTTTACTTAAATATTTCCATTTTCAGCTTGTCAGAGGGAAATATTGTACAACTTAATCCCTCACATGTATTTGCACTAATAGTTGTTTAATAGTTTTAAGAAATGCCTAAAAACTTTTCTCTTTCAAAAAGCCTTTTCTTAAAGGTATCGTTGTGCTCTTGCTTATAAACCTGTTTTTTTTATCTTGCTGTACTCTGTAGCACCTTTTAACAATGAAAAGTGCTTTACAAATAAAATGTATTATGATTATTATTATTTTATTTTTTTTACTAATTAGTTTTTATATTCAAACAAAGACAGATGGTATGCTTACATATGATGCAGTACGATACAGTAGTGTACAAAGTATCTAAAATTTGTTCCAAAATGATGAACTACAACATTAAAATGCTCTTAAATATATGTATATATGTATGTTAATGATAAATACTGAATAATATAATGTTATATAATAGTATCACACTATGAATGTAGGATAATAGGTTCTGCATAATAGGTAGTGTTGTGTGGTTCGTGAGCGTTTCATTCACTTTCAACTAATCTTTCATATGGCTGGGGATGAGTAGTCTCAAAGAGTCATTCGTTCATTTTCGTTTGTAGGTTCCCTCGTTACGTGACAGCTGCATAAGCTCAGTCAGGACAGGAAACAGAAATGATTAGTTTGTGATTCAAGTTTGAGTCTCTCGTTCATTTATCACTTGACAGGCAGCTCAGCCACAGGGCTGTGGGCGCCGCACTAGTTGAAATGAACGAAATTACTTCAACATGAAAGATTTGTTCAATTTACCGTCCGAGGTGAGTGACCCGACTCAGTAAAAAGACTCCCAACACTAAAAATAATTACTTTTACTTTGATACTTTAAAGGAATACTTCACTCTTAAAAGGACTGTGTAGCAGTTACTCATCTCGTGTGACTTTAAATTAATGATTTTTTTTTGTGTGTGAATGGAGAATCCGAAAAATGGCTGAAAATGCAGTAAGTCCTTAATGAATTGAAGTTTATGGGTGCCACATTTAACAACAGCAAAACATCTTCGAAAACAACCGTTAACAAACTCTCACACAAGTCAGGTCAAGTAGAACTTTATTTGTTGTTTATTTCATTTGGTGGTTTTGCAGCAGTAGAAAAACAGTAACACAGGATAAAACAAAGCAAACGGCAAATAAATACATAAGAATGTAAAATATAGAGTGCATAAAAATAAAAAATGATTTAAAGCAACCTAAAAAGTCATGTTTACCAAGCATGGCCAGGTGGGCAAACTAATATTACCCTTTTCTATTGGAGTTTAATGGTGAAATAGCTGAAAGTTTGTGGTAAGTGTTTGTATCTGTTGGTTTTGTCTGACTGTATGACTGGAATAAGAAGTTCTGAGACTCTTGTGCACACACACAATAGAAGTGTTTTTAAATTGTAGATTTTGGCACACAAAAATCATGTGTTCGAGATGTAATAACTGTGAGACTTTCATGAAGGATTGAAGATGTTTTGGGCCATTTTCAGATTCTTTGTTCACAGTAGAGGCATGCCAGAAGTTTTCTTCATCAATATGAGGTGTGTAATCGATATAGAAATGGTAATTTTAATGGTGAAGTAACAACCCTGATTCAAAAAAAGTTGGGATGTTGTCCAAAACATAAATAAAACAGAATGTCAGAATTTGCACATCCTATGTGACATATATTCAATTGAAAACTGTACAAAGACAATACATATGTTGTTCAAACTGATAAACTTGTTTTGTAAATGTTCCCTCTGAATTCTGAATTTCAAGGACCTAATGTACCTTTATTGAAGTAACATTTTGAATGCAGATTTTTAGACCATGGTATGTATCGGAATACTTCCTTGAAAAACGATTACAGTTTTATAAATGTTTAACCTTGACCTTAGTGCTGCAAAATAGTTCTGTTTTCCTCACTAACCAAAAGCTTAGATAAACCACATAAGAATACTGTAAAAGAAAAACAATGTTTTTATTATGTCTATTAAGTGTTTTGCAACAAACGGAAAAGACGCCCAAGCCGCTGTTTTTCGTTTGCATATGAATTATGATTATTGTTCTCATATCCCCTCCATTATTTATGCTCCTAGCAGATTGCATCCTGAGTCCAGTGAGCCTGGACGGGCGAGAGGGTGGGTGTGGTGTCGGTGGGACAGGGGTGGTGCTGGCATCTGATTTCCCTTCACACGTTACGGAAGTCTGGATCACATTTAAAACATATGTTAGTGCTCTTTCGGCTGTGTGCGGTTTGGCAGCTCTGAAGGAAAGGACACTGATAGGGGATTTAATGGACAGGGGACTTGATCACTTGACAAACAGGCATTAAAAAGAAAGACGGGACCACAAAAGCAAATAAAAAGGCGTGCTCTAAGGCAGCAGGAGCAGCAGCAGTGGAAGAGACATAAGAGCAGACACCAAGACAGACTTCTTCAGAATTAGCCCACATCTTAGAGGAAGGAATTGTGTGGCTGCTTTTGCACCTCAGGGCCTTTTTTTGCAGCCCACACTGTAGGATCTGGAGAACTGACAGAAAGGAAGTTTAACATACAGATACTGTAACCACTGAAATTAAGGGAAGCCAGAAGTCAGCAGCCTTTTTTTTTTCAGGAGGTGGAAATATAAAGACCAAACACAGAGGAATTTGTTCAGACCATCTATCTTAGAGGCCCTGAAATATCTCACAGGCCTTTAATCCATTCTGACATAAGAGCCGATAAGAAGTCCTGAAGGAAATCTTGCCTTTTTTCTGAGGTAATTTTCAGCTCCTGACCTCCAGTAGCCTCGTTATTTAACCGGACACCTCAGGTTCTGCATCAAAGCTTCTGCAGTAAGAGGTGCATGTTTTAAAGCCTCTTTAACCCTCTCCATTTGGCTCGTGGGCGTCTGGGTTGCTGTGACAGGTTACGTCTGGCTTACACACACACACACACACACACACACACACACACACACACACACACACACACACACAGGAGCACACACACTCTTTACTGTGCAGCTGGAAGATCAAGAGTTTGTGCTGCACATACCTGCACTGAGAGGACTTGAGTGTGTGTGGTCTGAGGGACTCAGCTGGTCTGGGAAACTGAGTCAGAGAGGCAGCCAGCACTGAGCGCTTTCTGCCAGAGAGAGAAGGAGACAAGTTCACTCTGCTGAGTGCTTCTCAGAAACCGTGAAGCAGAGCCAAAGGATCAGTGATGAAGATGAAACGGACTCTGTGCAGAATCTCCTGCTTGGTGACTCTGGTGGTGGAGCTGAGCTGGATCAACGTGGGCCACAGCATGCACAGAGAGGGAGGAAGTAAGGTAAGTGTTGCATGAAGCCTAAATTCTTCTTACAATCCTCTGTTTGTAGATGAAATATAACAACATATTTTGGCCCCTTTTGGACTTGAATTAACTAAATTATTAAAACCCTGCATAGCTTGCATATAATTGATGCATTTAGGGCTTGATTTCACCCTCTATTTCGTTTTTTTGTAGCCTCTTTCCTCTCCTCACTCATTCTCTCATAAACCCCTCACTTGACCAGTTGCTGCCAATGCAGCACATGTGCTCACCGTTTTCTGTCCACTGAAACCAAAGCTGATAGTAAATGTGTGCGTTTGCATGCGGCTAAAAGAGGAAAAGCATGCCATAATCTGCACCAGAAGGATTAATGAACCACATCTCTTTTAATTTTCTTCATTCATCTCCATTATTCTTGTCTCTGCTTCAACTCCCCCATCTTTACCTCCCTTTCCTGTCATCTCTCGCTCTCTGTTTCTCATTAGTGGGTCTATCCCCTGGTAGAAATTGCAGAGGGGAAACCTCCCTATTTTCTGTTGTTGTTTCTCAGGATTTAAGTGGAAGCAGTCAGCCAGCCAACCTGCCCCACCCTCTGTTCTGCAACACACTGAACACATCAGAGGGCTCAGATCATTACAGTCGTCCAGAGGACATAAAGCACACACTGTGCAGACAAGTGCAATATTCCATGATTGTCCTCTCTGGCGTTTATAGACCGACCATCCGGCATCAGGCTTTCACTCTTTTAAAAGAAGCACGAGAGCACACCCATGACTCTTTAAACTCTATTAACATGTCAAATAAATGTTGAGATAAACTTCTGCATTTGTATTTCATAACCTATTTAAAACTGTACCGATGTAATCAATTCAGCTTCCATTTTGTTCTGCTTTATGTCATCATGGGAACTTTGCCCTTCTTATGTAGCCTGACAGGTGGTTTTATGGTTTTCTCCCACCACTGCTGCCTCCCCTCAAAGTGCCTGATGGTGGTGTGTTTTGGCTGAGGCCCATATTTGTCAGATGTCCTGGGTTCATATCCGGCTGTATGTCATTCTCCTGCTGTATATGAATGTACAGTCTTTTGGTAGCAGAGTCATGGGACTTCAGAATGAGCAGCATTCAGAGGCAGAGAGGCAGACACACACAAATTTCCTGCAGCAGCTGTTGATAATCACACTCTGACTAATGTGTGTGACATCAGGCTGAGTGCTCCAAGTAACTCCACGCTACAGGAAACATCTTATCAACTCAGCCTCAGTGTGCAGCCCTGTCTCCTTAAAATTACGTTGCCATACTATGATACTACAGACAATTTCAAGGGAAACGTATTGTGTGGTACTATTTTAAACATGTGGTTAATGTTCTGTTCAGGTTGGTTAGGCTTGAGCACCAAAACTACTCGGTAATGTTCAGTAGAAGATCATAGTTTTGGTTGAAATAAGTAAGTTTGCGTAAATAACTCAATGCTGACATTTGGTTTCACACAGGACATGGTCAGGATTCTCCTGGGTCAAAGTTCTGTGTTTGTTTGACACATCTATCCACCCAAACCTCATGTGCAAACATCAATTAGAAATGTTCTTGTCATACAGCAGGAACAAATGTAATCTGGAGACGATATGTTTCCCTCAAAATGTAATTTGCACTTTGTTGCATGGAAACATAATTTTTAGGAGACCAGGCTTCCTTTTGACTCAAATGTGCCTCAAATCATCTGCTTCGAAACTTTTGAGGAAAGATAATGTACATAATGCAGCTAAATGCATTTTTTTCAAACCAAATTCAGTTTATTATATTTTACTTGCTTGCTTTAATAGCTTTTATCTCGAATAACAAGTCTTTGGCCACATTAGAGGCCCTGTTGAGACTGTACTGGCACAGCAGCTAAATGTTCTTGTTTGCTGTAGGTCATAAAGACATGAAATATTAAATTAAGTCAAATATTAACAACTTAAAAGTCCCTTGTAGTTGTTTTAGAGTTTCCACAACCGATTATCTGAACTCGGGGGGCTTGAGCCTATCCCAGCTGACATTACATTGTGACACCCTGTGTAGTGTGTAAATGGGAGCAGGAATCGATATTCAGGAAAATGTGTTCAGTCAATTTCCCAGCTCAACACAGAGTAAAATTTTAGGGGAAATGGTAGCATGGATGTGTTGTGAACGACAGCTGTAACTTTGCAGGGAATGGGGGATACGGTCATCTGATGAAAGATGCTTCCATGTGGTGCAAGTGAACCAAACACGGGACATTGGCCGAGAGGTGGGCTACACCCTGGACAGGTCGACAGTCATTTAAACCTAAGCTGGATGTCTTTAGACTGTTGGAGGAAGCCGGAGGACCCGGAGAGAACCCACACTGACACTGGCTGTGAACGAGGTCTTTTGGTTACTACAACATTTCCAAAAACCTCTCTTGCATCCCGGGCAGTCATGTTTATGTTGTCAGAAACCTCAGACTGTGCTGAGCTGCATAGCGTCCATGCCAATGTAAAGGACGTCTGAAAGTATGTGGACAGTGATGGTTACATTGGTTTTATTCATTCATTATCCTTAACTGCTTATCCGCACTTGGGTTGTGGAGCCTATCCCAGCTGACACTGGGCGGGGACAGGTCGACAGACTATCACAGGGCTGACAGGGCAATCATGCTCTCAATCACACCAACCTAGTCACCAAGTAAACCTAAGTGGGAATGTGGGAGGAAGCCGGAGTACCCGGTGAGAACCCACGCTCACATGGGGAGAACATGCAAACTCCACACAGAATAGAGCTGCAGACCGGAGTCGAACCAGTGACCTAAGAGTGCTAACCACTACACCACCGTGTAGCTGTTACATCATTTTAAATGGACAAATCTGTTTAATATGTGAAGGGAGCTTGAGGTTGAACAACTGACTGACATCATGCTGCATGATTAAAATGTTTCCATTTTTAAAAAGAATTGGTCTTTTGTTGCATGATTATTGTCCTCTGCATGATCTCAATATGCCCTCAGTAACCTTCAACAATGACAAAACACTAACAAGAGTAGCTGTAATGTAAAGATGATGTTTTTTTTTTCATTAAATGTGTCTTTGGGACCAAAACTGACTGTGATCTCTGCAGGTTGCGAGGCAGTGGGAGAAGAAGGTGCGGTCGGCCTCCAGCCTGGACGAGCTCCTGAGGCTCGCAGACTTTCCTGATTGGAAGCTGTGGAAGTGTCGTCTGAGACTGCAGCAGCCAGAGACCCTCTCTTCTCCACCGTCGGTTGGCTCACACCGTTCGACACGCTACGCTGCCGAATCCTACAGCCTGGAGATACTAAAAGGTTGGATCAAACATTCAGAACATGCAACAAGCAAGTCTGTGTATGTGTGTTTCTGTGGTTATAAACATTGTGTGTCTCCTTTTCAGCCATAGATGAAGAGTGGCAGCGGACTCAGTGCATGCCACGGGAAACTTGTGTGGACGTGGCCAAGGAGCTGGGCACCGATCCCTCCATGTTCTTCAAACCACCTTGTGTGTCCGTCCACAGGTTTGTTTCACATGGGAGCAAAGCCAGAACCTTTTATCCATATAGATTCAATTCAAATATGATCTTTTAAATGTAGAAAACTCTTAACTGTAGGTTAATTTTCCATGCACTCCCACTTTACCCAGATGTGAACTTACTCTCGTACTGACAGGTGCAGTGGCTGCTGCAATCAGGAGGGTGTCACCTGCAGAAACACAACTACTGTTTATGTGAACAAAACTGTGAGTGAACGAATCTGAGATGCAAAGTGGAAATATTTTTGACGTTTTCTGACAGCAGTGTGAGTGTGCGTGTGATTGTGTGAATTTCAGGTCCTCAGTGTCATTCCCTTCAAGTTCGTACCAGAGCCTGTGCTCATAAAAGTGGCTAATCATACAGAGTGCAGGTGCATGGAGCCCGCCATAATACGACGTAATGCTCAACCTCACAGTAGCAGCGGGTGAGTCCAACACATCAGTCTTTTTTCTCAATGGATTTTTTTTTTTAAACTTCCTGTTCTAATCCTTCTGGTTGTTTGGCAGCTGCTCTCCGATGGGCCAGTTGTCGGAGGCAGAGGACTCCAGGAGACTTTGTGCCAGTGGGTTGATTTGGGATTGTTCATCTGACAGATGCATACCTTACCCTTCCAGTGAACCAGGTGTGTGTGTGTCTATCTCAGCAATAGGATTGGTTGACAGACATTCATAGTTTCTTGACAATGTATACTAATTACTTTTAGCTTATGAGCAAATGCTTGTAAAACTGACAACATCCCCATCAGTCTCAGCTGCACTGTGAGTTTTGTACTGATTAGTAAATGTTATCATGCTAACACACTAAAATAAGATGGTTGACATGGTATCTGCAACACATCCTTGTACCTTTCATTTCATTTCATTTATTCGTTTATTTAACAGGGACAGTGCATGGCTCTCAGCCGTACTAGAATTAGCTACGAGCTAAATTTCATCTGTAGTCCCTGGGCAGGAACAAATAACATAAATCTAACACAAACAAACAAGCCTTTCAAACAGCAACAACAAAGTTTCACACTCTTAAAACAGAATACAACACAGAACAACAGCAAAAGTAAAGTCACAGTATTAAGACACAACACGAAACAATGTTAAAATACAACACTTAAGAGTACCTAAACGACAGAATAGGTTGTTGGCCAACGAATCCCAAAATCACATGTATGACCATTCTATTTAACATTGTGAAACACGTTGTAAACACTTTCTAAACACTTTTGGGAAAAATAAATACGTTTGTTATGTAACTTAGTGAAATAGTATGTGACATGACCTGGTTATGTACATAAGTTTAAATAACTCAGCGTTGACTTTTAGTTTTGGGACACGTTCAGCAGCATTGTGACACTCTGTGTAGTGTGTGAATGGGAGCAGGAATAGATATTAAGGGAAATTTGTTCTGCTGGTTTCCCACCTTAAGACAGAGTAACATTTAAGGGCAAATGGCAGCACATATGTGTTGGGAACAAAAGCTGTAACTTTGCGGGGAATGAGGGATCATCTTCCATATTGTGCGAGCGAACCAAACACGTAATTTGCAGAAGACATATTTGAATCACTGACTTGTTTTACTGTTCAGCATTTAGGCCAATGCTTTTCCACATGATTTGATAAATACAAAATATAGAGCCCGATCGATAACTGGTATGGTGGCCGATAATATTTTGAGCTGGAATGAAAATAGACCTTTTTTTATTGTAGCTCGTGCACTGATTTTTCACCACTCTGCAAAGGTACCCAGAGGGCAACTTTCTCAAACATAAAACTTTATTGAACAATATTTAACATTGTTTAACATACATTTTACAAACAATGTCTTACATTGTTAGCCATTTCTATAAATGAAAACTGAGAAAATAAAGAATAAATAGGAATAATATGAATAGCTAAATAAACATCATGATTGTTCATTGTCAATTGCTGAATATAAAAAAAAAAACAAGGAATTAAAAACAACCATGTCAAGCAATGTTTTGCTGCATTATATCTTCTGTAAAACAACTTTCCATAACAGCACATATCAGACAGCATGTACCCTGATATCAATGGGCCTTTGATAGGCCAATATCGCCCGATGATATTTGTTAACATATAACACATAACACATATTTAAATTCATTACAAGGACCTTTGCAGCAGAAAAAAACAGCTCTAGCTCGCTATGTTCCTAAGAATTACTAAGGGACGTCTTCTACCTCGTACACGTCCATCCAGCCTTGCCCAGTCTTCGTCTTTTTATAAGTTTTGTGGTTGTTTGCATCCATAAGTGTTGCATCACAACCATTTGCAGGGACTTTCCCTTCTATAATGGCATTGCTATGTGTGAAAAGGTGCAAGACAAGAATGTTTCTGAATGTAGCACCTGAACAGTTATCCTATTCATTTATCATGTGACTTAAATGCACCCTTTTTACCACCTGCTTAGAGTTTCCACTCAGTTCATGGATGCCTGACTGCGAGATAGACGCAGAGAGATGTGACTGTGTTCCTAAACCTGCGCCGACTCTGCAGCCGAAACCGATCCACCGCTGTCATCTCAACGCCTCCATCTGTGCCCACAAGCATCAACGTTTTGACCAAGTCTCCTGCAGGTAGGCCAGAGAGGTTTTAATACAATAATCTGTTTATTTCTTTAAATGTTATAGTCTGTACTTAAACTTGACTTTAGACACACAAAATGTTTACTGAGGTATGGAAATGACTGGAAATTTTGGGAGGGGAAAAAAGAGAGGATGAAACGTGAAAAGGTCAAGTTTAAAGTCAATGGAAGTGCATTCTCATCAGACATGCAGAATGGACTGAAGTGAACTGAGTTCTCTATTGTGTCTGAATGTATTCTAAATGATCCCTCTATTATTCACAGATGCAAAAAGTAGAAGTCCATTGGGGAAATAAGTTACGACAACCTGCTCACCAAGGATGTTTGGAGGCAGAGAAAAAAGGCTCATAATTTATTTACAGTCCTATTTATGCCGATCACTTTAACTAATTAAGAAGATATTAACTCATGTGACCATGTTAATTGATTTTTTAACATGCTGATTTGTGTTCCAATCAATGTGGAAAGTTTGTGATCTGTACATTTGTTCTTTGTGCACTGAATATGTAGTTTACATTAAAAGATTATTTTTATAATTTCAATTTTCAATGAATTAATTGATTATTGCTTAACGTCTGAAGGAATATTCCACTGTTTAATCTTCATATCTTCATTTATTGTTGGTATTTAAAACAACTGAGTACAGAACTCACCTGGATGCTTTTCAGGCTGCAAAACAAAACTTTTGGGCACTTGAATCATATGAAAAGTTAAGTTGTTCAGTGCAGTGAGTTTCATAACCTGTTTCTCGTTTCTTGGATCTCATCTTCGTGCAGAGTTTGTACAAATGATTCACCCTTGTTGGACATTTTCATGTTTTACAGCGCTGAATCAAAATTAATGTGTTTTTTGTGACTCTGATCCAAGAGAAAAGTAAGTAAAAACAGATTTCTCCAAAGTGATTGAAATTCATTACAAATGTTAAACTGAACACTTGTTTTTCTTAAGTATTTACCACCTTTAACATGACACAAAATCATCACTGGTGCATCAAGTTTGTATAAAATGAAGGTCTTCTCATTGATTATAGTATAAACACACCTGCCTCTGGAGGGCTTGTGAGGGTAGAGGGCTGAAATAAATGCACTAAAAGAGAAAACATGGTAAAGTCTGCAAAAAACTTGCTGCTTGGAAGAGAATTTGTTCTCCGGCCAGACAATCAAGCCCAAGCACAAAGACAAGCGAGACATGGCGTGCCTTAAAAACAACAACAACAATGATAATGTCCTTGTGACTGCTGAGTCACAGTCAAGGTCTCAGTTCAATTCAAAATACATGAAAGAGGGCTGTTTACTTATGTTCCCAAAGCAATCTGACAGAGCTTGAGCATTTTTGCATTGAAGAAGTGAAAAACTGTCCGCATCCATATGTGCAAAGCTGATAAGAGACCTGACACAGACTCAAGGCTGAAACTGCTGCACAATACTGAAGCAAACAAGTATTTCATAGAGGTGCGACTGTTTGACTGTAACTTTTCCCCTATTCATTGTTGGGAAAGTAAATATATTCTGCATTGTAATTCAGCTAAAGAGGTGAAAGCACCTTTGATTCCCAGATATTAAAACAACTGAGCATCAACTTACCAACAACTGAATAGATGAACACGTTTCTACAAACCATCTCCTCTGCAAATCATCACTAATATTAAACGTCAGAATGATGATCGATCAATGATAAATTCATAGTGGGCATGTTAAAACTGACTTTTCAAATTGGTTCACAGTTTAGGATCAAATTAAACTATCATTAACAGAAAAATGAGGGCTCAAATGTAAATAAAAACAATAAATACAATTATGGTGGTAAATCATAAATAATTCATTACAAATGTGCCTTTGATTGACAATTTTACTGAACGCTGTGCAGCCTGTAAAGAAATAATAATAACACAATCCTCCTGTTGATTGTTGGCTAATTTAATCCCTTAGTGTTTGGCCCGCCTTTATAAAGTGGGGGTGGGTTAGTGGATGTATAGGGGGAGATGGCAGAAGTGTTGGACATCAACTGAAAGCTGGTAACCTGAATAATAATTTGAGATGCAGCTCAGCACTTTGTGTCAAGATGTTCTGGTCAAAAAAACTCTTTTTTCATAACATTAATGTTTGACTTTCTGAAGTCCATTCTCATGCTCAGCTATGTCTCATAAGTTGTTGCAGCAATTTGTGGGTTGATACTATATTACACACATATTTTGCTTTTTTGGGATAAAAATGGTCAAAACCCTTCCAGAATATTACATCAAAACACCAAGAAAAATCCAGGCTGAAAAAGCTTTTGACATTTTGGAGATTTCTGTATTTTCGTCGAATGGATGTTGAGCACCTCTATCTGATCGCCAAGGGTTCAATACCTTCTTTATGTTAAGTAAGCTGACACACTGAGGGCCCCTAAGGCCAAAACATTTGGCCATGAAGGCCATAACTTAGTTCACCGTCTGCAGAAGCTGGCAGCAAGGTTCATGCTCCACTGATAACAGCCTCCTGTCCTTGTCTCCACAAAGAGATGTTCCATAACACACTAATAGAGACACACACCTGTTCAAAGGAGCTGCGGTTGACCTTAGAAAGCACTCTGGCACCACAGAGGAGCACACAGTCACAACAGATGCTCAAAGGGAAAGCAGCACATGTGATCTGGTCATGTAGTATTCAAACATACACATAGTAAGGTAAAGACTAATCTTAAGCACTTGACAGTGTTTAAGTGCTTCCCCGGACATTACACAATGACAACATTTTATAGATCACATGCAGTGTCTTATCTCCTCGAACAAGCCTAGAGACAAAGACTCTCCCACCTTTAATTCAAATTTGTAAGACAATAAAAGATACTTTTGCATACTTTTTTTATAGGTATTGTACAAGCAGCATGTTTCCTGACATAAAAACTACTTATATCTGCTGCATTGCTTTCTATTCGGTATCTTTGATTTTTTTTTTTTTGGGGTGGGGTTTGTTAGCCAGACGGTGGCAGCTAACCAAGTCAACCAAGTGCCCTTACATTTAAGTATAAATAGATATATTAAAAATATATGTATACATTAAAAGTGAATAAAATGGAAATTAATAAAAAAAATATAAAAAGAAATGCAAAAAAGAAATGTGTATTTTATTATTTATTTAGGTATTTCTGTATTTATTTAATTATTTTTACATTTTCATTTATTTATTACCACATTCTTTTTTTTACATTTCCACATGGATTTATTTATTTATGTATCTATTTATTTATTTAAACATTTATTCAGTTATTCAATCTATTAATTCAATTATTTATTTATTTATTTTTACTTATGTCATTTTTGTCCCTTATATACATTCTCAGCAATTGCAAAACATAAAATAACAATACAGTAAAAGGGTAAAATAATAATAATTTAAAAAATTACATTTTTATAAAAGGGAAAAAGACAGCAACCACCATCTATGTAACAAAAGCAAAAACACAAACTTGCTAGGCCCCTTTCAACTCTCGAGGTCCTTGACTCTCTGTACTGTATGTCTTTACCACCTGTCCTTACCTACCACCATATTCTTCCTCCTGTCTGTGAAGATGAGAGGAAAAGAAAGAAAAGGGCAATTCTAAATATATCTGCCTTTTCTAACAATCTTCAGAAGGGATGAGGGTAGATATTATTAGAATCCCATATGGGTTTTTTTTATATGTTGAGTTTTTGAGCTTCCAGGTGAAACTCCATCTTCTCTGATGTTTGAAGACCTGCAGCAACAGGTAGTGGACTGTAAATGCGGCAGCTCAGAAATCAGGTACGCCTTTTGTAAATGAGCTTCATTTACTTTTGTTGCTTGGTGAATGTATTGATTTCCCGACAGAGCTGCTGAGCTATACAATGCAAATCTCGCTGCTCATATTATGTCCTCCCTGTACTTGTTGACATCAGAATTTATTAAGCAGCCCTCTGCCAGGGCTAGAAACAATAATGTGTTAATGTCATCGCGCCTCAGTGCTCCAGATATGATTATAATTGTCTGTGACTTCTGACAAGCTCTCCTGTGGGTGCATGCACTAAAAGCAATATTTAACAGTATCTCACCCACCCTGCCTTCAGGAGCCACACAGGCTGTTACCAAAGTCAGAAAAAAATAAAGGTGTCTAGCAGAAATGACACTTACAGCATTAAACAACAACATAACATTTCACTCCACTGATCTTCTCCTGCTGGTTGCCTAATACAACAAAAAATAAGATGAGATATTCCTTAATTGGTACCACAACAGGGACATTTTCAGTGTTATAGCAGCAAAAGTGTATAGCTAGAATAGAAAGAAATCAACAAAATAACAATGAATAGTAAACAAGCAATATAAACCAGAAATATGAAAGTATTAACAATTTGAAAAGGAGAAATATAAAAAAAAGGAACAATACATACAATATGTACAGACTCAACGGCTGAATACTAAACTATGCACAAAAAGTAAGGCAATTTGTGTTTGGTAGATTATTTTGTTGTTGTAACAAAGCTTTTTGGCAATAAATCTTATACCGTTGGAAAGCCTGAAGCCTCCCCTTTGAAAAGGTACCACATGTGTAAGGAACATCCATTTGTGGGATTAGCAACAGAGCTGAGTATGTAGGTTGCACCAAAGAAAAATGTGCCAAATCTTCTCTGCCAATGCCTAGGCTACTTTGCCATTGACTCTTGTTTGATGTTTGGTGGATTGGATGATTGAAGCTTGAAGAAACAAGACATATTGGCAATTTAACAATTTATCAATTTAAGGAACATGAGCCTCAGTAGCGTGTGGAATAACCATATACAGCCACAACAGCCTGGCACCTCCTCCTCATGCTGGTCACCAGCCTGGTCACACGCTGCTGTGGGATGGCCTCCCATTCTTCAACCAGCATTTGTGGTAAGTCAGCCAACCTGGTTGTGTTGGTCACTCTGGCACGAACAGCACGCCCAGAATGTGGAGATATGGGATTGCCACTGGTTACAGAATCTCATCTCGATATCTCTCTGCATTGAGATTGCCTCCAATGATGACAAGCCTCGTTTTTCCAGTGAGGGAGATACCGCCCCACACCATCACACTGCCTCCACCAGTGTGATGGTGGAACAGACACCAACTGTACTGACTGTACTGACTACATACTGTAGCAGGGCCCATTCTCACAGGTGCTGCCAATCAAGTTTCTGATTGGCACCTGATTGGCATCACCTGGGAGTACCAAAAGCTCAAAATAAGAGTCAATAGCAACAGCAAAATAATGAGAAGATTTGGCACATTTTTCTTGGGCACAGCCTACATACTCAGCTCTGCTGCTTATCCCACAAATGCATGTTCCTTACAAATGTGGTACCATTTAAAAGGGGAGACTTCAGGCTTTCCAACGGTATAAGATTTATTGCCAAAAAACATTGTTACAATAACAAAATAATCTACCCATCACAAATTGCCTTACTTTTTGTGCGTAGTTTATATTGTATATATAATACTGTATATAATATATCATACATTTAAAAATGTTATTCCTATATAAACATTTCATAGTCCAGATTATATGATGGTACAAGGAGTTTTGTCTCCCCCTTGCTGCACTCTTTGTGTACTTTTCTCTTTGTTCCTCACTCTCATCATAATACAAGAACATAAAAAAGAACTTTTTATTTTCTATGTTGCAAAAAAATAAGACATTGTGAATAAGAATATGTTTATAGTCTGTAGAATAGCACATATAAAAAACTCAATTTAATGCATCTGTTTGGTTTACATTTTTTTCTATTAAAGGGGAGAGGCAAGCTGAGAAATATGAGATAAATATGTGAGATAAATGTAAAGAAAAACAAGGCTATGTATAGTCTTTATCAATGGGAATATTTCATTCCAGCAACTATCTATTAAAGTGCCCTTGAAAAATTTCTTGTAAACAACTTGTATCCTTGAGGTCTAACAATCGATTCAGTTCAAACAACGTTATTAATCCCACAAGGGGCAGTGAGACTTGAGCAGCTTTTACACAGAGGAATACAAAAATACACAGACTACTCAATCATCGTCCAGGCATTTCATTCCTCAGGACACATTTTTCTCAGTATTTCGCATCCGTGTTTATTAGCTTACAGTCTTCTTGTACCCTTTGTCGGTGTATTGCTACATATCTTGGTGTATAAGTAGAATAGTGTGAAACCATTGGCAGGTTTGTGTATCACATCATCTACACGCCAGTGCACATATGTGCATCCTCGTACTATGTAAGAGATAAATGAAACAAAGGCCCTCTTATAAGAAAAACCCTGCTCCATAGTGCTACTAGATGTCATACAAAAGTCTACAGGTGTGTGTCCTCCATATACTTTTATCCGTATGGTAGGCTGTATATATATATATATATATATATATATATATATATATATATATATATATATATTACATGGTCAAACTGAGAATCACTGGAGCTAAAGCAGATCTTTAACATAAGGAGCTGTCAAGGAAATGTCTCAGCTGTATGTGGCACTCAGTCACTTCAGTCAGAAAGCTTTTCGCACATTTTCACACAGACCCTTATCTTTATCTGGTTCTCTGTAAAGCTGCCAAGGTAAGAATCACATCGCTCACATTTTGCTTTCAGGAACATGTAATTTAATATGTCAGGGCAGGAGATTGCATGAAAATCTTTATGTAATTACACCAAATTACAGTACAATGGGTGAAAAGATAACATGCGCTTCTTTGTGACGTGCTAAACATGCAGAGAAACGGACCAAAACAACTTCACATCTTCATTCCAAATGACAGGAACATTTTAAGATTGGTAGATTGTCAAATATATAAATTATATAAAATGATATAACAGATTAGTAGGTTGCAGAAAATAACAACAATAAATCATGTCTTTTTTCTTATTCATTTTAGTATTTTCAAAGCTTGTTACTCCACAAAGGTGCAGTATGTCTCATCTGACTCTTTTGGCCTGGCCCCAACATACACTGACTAAAAGAAAATCAATCACACAGTCGCCCATAAAGTTGTAATAATTTTGTTTTCAGACACAATCCTCTGTTAATTGTGATTTCATTTTCATTGTGATATGTTTGGAAGAGATTGATTGATTGATTTTGAGATTTTAGATTGAAGTTTTGAGAAGATATACACACTTTATCTGTAATAAATAAATCACATTGTCACAATCATTTCATGGAAAGAGCTAAAAAAATATTTAATCACAACTTTATGGGCGACCGTGTATATTACTCCCGAATCGTGTACTGCACCTTTAATACAACCATCTCGTCTTTGCTACTTTGCAATTTCAGCTTCCTTTACAATTTTTTCCCCATGGCAGTAACATCACAGATACATCAAAATGTAAAATTCATTATATAAAAATGTTATTGTCATTTATTTATTGCTTATTGCATTTATTGGTAAATGGTCTGAGCCTGTTTTGAGAAATCAGATTAAATTGAAATAAAGCTTGTTGGATGGATTAAATGTATGGACAAGTGCAAAAAATTAATCCTTTAGATGTGTAAAATGTGAAAAGTCAGAAGACATAAAAGTCTCTCAGATATTAACTTCAATGTGTCACTCTCAAATAAAGATGAAATAAGACCAGAAGAATGTAACTTTGTTAACTGTACGCTCTAAAAACTAAAACTCTCTCAGTAAGACTCATCTAGTTACCTAGCAGCTGTTAATTCATTTCCCATGAGGCTACACTGACATAGACTGAGAAAAAAACACAATGACATTTCAGTCCTGTGACATCTTTCGATAGATCCGACACTTTGTCCTAACTTGCGCCTGAGCAGGAACCACGTATGGATCGATACGTCTCTAACACCTACAGGACAGACCCTGAAAGTGACAGAGACCTTGAGGTGTGCAGGAGGCCTTCAACTACTTCTATTCTTCTTTACTCCTCAACAACAAACAAACACCCATTTTCATTCATCTTCCTATCATTTCATTCCTCAGGACACATGTTTATTGGTTTACAGTCTTCTTGTTCCCTTTGTTGGTTCATTGCTCTTTGTGTATTAATTCAACCTGCGGATCAGTGGAATAGTGCTAAGCCATTGGCAGGTTTGTGTACCACATCATCAAAGAGAGAAGAAATGCAAGAGATAAACAATACAGGCACCCAATAAAATATAGTGCTGCTAAAATTACATAGATGTCAAAAGAATCTAGGGGAGATTTTAAAAACTCAACCAACCTACCTTCAGCTAGGCTTTATATCACCAGGGGTGGGAATCACCAGAGGCCCCATGATACGATGTTAGGATACCGAAGTCACAATATGTTACAAAGTCCACCTTCAAAATGTGTTTTTCTGCTGTTTAAGTCCCCCAAAATGTCTGACTTTAACCATACTGATTTTAATCCATGCAACTTTGTCACTAGGCACCATGGGAGCAAGATGTGGTGCATTTCAACTATCAAAAAACTACCAAAATTCATAAAAGAAAACCTGGAAGCAGTGGTGGTGGGTGGGGTGAAGTCCAGATCCAGAATTTCTCAGTAGGGGAGAAGGGACTTTAAGTCATGAAACACTATTATTGTTATTGTAAACACTTTGCATTAGGCTTAGTATTGCAATGACTTATAGCTGCTAGGGTTAGGGTTAGGGTTTTTCAACAGCATGTTACTTTATGTCTCTAAAGGAAAAAACTTTTTTACATCTCTCTTATCTCATATGATTCATTTTTCAGTCCATCTCACTTCACTCATTTTTGTTGCAGTGAAGTGTGACTGTCAAGCAGACAGACTTTCATAAAAACCTGTCATGAATGTTGCATGTAAATGACAGACTGAACTGTTTGTATTACAGTCAACATCATTTTATATATATATATATATATATATATATATATATATATATATATATATATATATATATATATATATAATTTTATTTTATTGCATTTTTTATTTTTTATTTTTGTCAGCATGCTGTTGGATCAAGGTGCTGCTGGGCATGGGCGGCTCCTTGCTAGGCGATATGATTGGATTTTCATAAGCCTGTGGTATCACCATCACCTTTCAATCACCTTTCAACATAAATCCAATAACCAGAAGCATCCCGCTCAGTAGTGGAGCCCAGCACACTACTGAATGCAACCAAACCAATACTCATAGGCCTCATATGTTGTTTATTGCTACCCTAAAATAATTAGAAACATCATTGTAATTGATGTCATGTTTGCTGCAGATACACGTATCAGAGGTGGCCGTGCAGAACTCCTTAGAAATGATGCAATCTCCTGCAGCACTTTTCAAGGATCATGAAGTGACCTTTGCAGGATTCCTGTAGGACTTTTTGAAAGGGATTTCAGGCGCATGTGCTAATATGCTTTTATTAGCCTTGATTTGCATTTCTTTCATTCCTCAAATTAAAGCAATAATAGCAAATCTTTATTTACATTCCAGGCTTTCACAGAATGAGTCTGACTATAAAGATGACATGTTAAGTAGATGGTTGAGACCGTGCAGGACAGAAATTTGGCAAGGTGCTTACACCACGATTAAACAAACGCTCTCCAGGCTGATTTATACACCCACTCATCTCAACCAGGGCATGATCCTCTCCCTCTGTGAAGCTCCAAATTAGGACATTGCCGTGTTACATGATGACTGTAAATCCAGCATGAGACACAGCAGAATAATCATGTCCAGTGAAAACAGTGGTGCTGAAATTTTGTGGTGTATAGACAGTCAACAGGACTGAGACTCCAAACATAATCAAAGTATAAAGACGCACAACAGGATCCCCTTTCACTATGTAGAAAGTGATAGAGTGCACTGTAACCTGAGTGCAATTTTTAAAACTAGACTTTTATGCTAATTTCTTCTATTGAAAACAGTAATGAATGGTGCAGTATGAGCCAAATACTAACAGACCATACATTTATTTTCCTTGAGAACAGCATTGAAATTGCGTTAACACACAACAAAAAATATAATCCCACATGTTGTAATAAATACCAAATTACAAATGTGAACTCTAACATCACTGTTCATTTTTCACACTGTGTACACCTGAGTCACATGTCGATATTCTGGAACCAGAGGACGGCTTACATTTAATATACATCTCTGAAGAATTTCACAGTTATCATCACACCATCAAATATTCAGAAATATTATACACATACAGCAACAAAGTGCAGGCAGAATATTATACATCAATATTCCAAAAAGTTCTCCAAACAATATGTTTATTCATGCCTTCAAATATAACCAATGGGAGTGTTTCCAAAGTTAGCAGTGGCATTAGATCAGCACATCCTCATTCTTTAATGTAACGTCTTAAACACGTCTTTAATGCAACTGCAGGAAGTGAAGTCGTTATTGATGATGTAAAGAAGTTATGTTACTTCAAAAAAACATTTGTTACTTCCATTCTCCTAACATTGCCCTCACTAAGCAGACTTTGTCGCTCTTTATACTCTGTATCCTCGCTTCTACATCTTTCATACTTACTATGTCCACTAGAGGGCGCCACTGACTACAAACATACATATGGGTCGTGATAAACATTCAGTCATGACTTGGGGTCTCAAATTTTCAGAGGAGTCTCCACCAAAATCACAGGATACCACATATTAGATATAATACACTGACATCATATCAAAAGCATCTTATTTATCATAAAAAAATATGCCAATGATTATGATTCTGGTTATTTTACTGTCTGTACTAAAGAGGTCACTCAGCCTTATTGTGCCTTTTTTGAAGCCCAGTTCTCTTTCCACGTCAATAACTACTGTACATGTAGCTTCATTGGAGATGATTGTTGTTCACAGAAGCCAAATGCTGCTGCTCCTCTGTCAGATTTTGAAACTTGTAAATCGTCATAAGTAGCACAAATAGTTGTTAATTTCATTGTACTTGTTCCTCTGTGCAATGAAAATAAAGGCTTTATTCATTCATTAGTTAATTAAGTCTCCTGTGGCTGCAGAGAAGCTAATAAGTAAAGGTATAAGAATATTCCTATAACTGGATTCGTTTCAGCTTGAGCCCAGCGAGATAACACTTATCACAGCCTGTGACAAAAGTGTGAAGTGCTGAGGTTGAGAGATATGATCAAATGCCAGATACAGCGGATATATCAAGGAGATTCTGTCTCCTAGCTACTAGCATTGCTGTAGACTCTATAGTTGGTGGTGTTGATGAGGTGGGTTAACTACTAGCTAGATGA
Source organism: Centropristis striata (assembly GCF_030273125.1). Taxonomy (NCBI): domain Eukaryota; kingdom Metazoa; phylum Chordata; class Actinopteri; order Perciformes; family Serranidae; genus Centropristis; species Centropristis striata. The sequence continues at coordinate 15,091,026 of NC_081518.1, forward strand.
CAAGGTTACAGAGGAGGAAGTGGGTATACTCTACATATTCCAATGGCTTTTTGTCTGATAGGTGAGTATATATCTATTTTCTTAAGACTTGTTGCACTTCATTTGATATTGTTATATGATCAAATGATATATTTAGTGTATTTTTTTTGCACACTTGTCTAATCTTTTTTTTTTTTTTTTTTTTTTACAGAATCTCTTATTTATTTTGCTTATACAGCAGCAACTATAATAACACAACAATTATTTCTGATTCTTATTCTGATACTGTAAACCACCAGAAAAAGCGATGGGTATACTCCGTATATACCTGCGTCTATGTCAAGGATATAGATTGTGATATTGGTTTTAACACCACAGACTGTATAAAAGAAGTGGATGCTGCCACCATGATGTCACGTATTTGTTTGAAGACGTTCTGAAGCCTCAGTTTGGCATTTTTGTTTTTCCTCTTGTCTTTCAGAGCCAAAAGGCCATATATGGATGAGATGGCGGATCTGACTGAGAACCAGTAGACACTATGCAGACCCACTAATATGGGCAACCGGAGTGCACCGTCGCTGCTAACAAAGTTAGCTTCCATAATTTGAGGTAAACCAAAGTTCTTGGCAATTTAAATGTGCATGCTGCATCACTATCCTGATTGGCAGGTCTGGTAATGACCATACAGTGTACCCTGCTTTATCGTCTATAAATAAGACCTTAATTTATAAAATAAACACCACACTGTAGTGAAGAAGACTTGAAACTAGAGATTGAGGCCATAAACTCATTTGGAAAAATGTTAAATAAATCAAGTCTCAATCATTCCCTTCAATAATCTGACTTAATTTTGCAGTTAGAGAAGTCGCCCCCTGCGCGCCATGAAAAAGAATGCAGGTCACTTCACTTTCAGACTTGGAGTCCAGGTCCCAGTCTTTTATACACTCTCCCTCTTCAAAAACAACCTTTAGTGATTTGAGACACATCAAATTACTACTTCTTTCTCAAACTTTAAGTTATTTTGCAATCGTCAATCCACTGTGTCCTGATAACAGCCATGTGGTACAAAGATTTAACACTTTCTTCCGTGAAAAAACAGTCGCCTGAGAACAAATCCAGGCAGCAAGAACTAACTGGAAAAACAAGTTTGTGTTATACATTTAGATATATATTTTCTAGGAGACATGGTTTGACCACATAGGACATTTTTTTGTTTAATACTCTACTGCTTCAATGACCATACTTCTTATAATAATTATATGCTCCCCACACTTTAAAGAAGTGCAAAACTAAACGCTGGATTAGGTACAATAAATCAACTATATAGTTTATGAAACATGTGAAAACATACAATATAAATTAAATATATCACAGGGTTACTGATTCAAAAAGCAAAGAATGGGCTGAAGTCTTTTAAATAATGCTCACACAATGTAGCAGTTAGCTTGTAAAAAAAACAAATAAATATTTAACAAACTGGAATAAGATTTGATTAAAGTTTAAACACTAGTACATCACTTAAAGACACAACACACTTCGCTCACACACAGTCCTCCTGATAGGCCCTTCTGCCGTTGAATATGCCCTGGCTTGCCATGGAGTGATGTGAGCTGCGAACAGATGTTACATGGGTGTTATAATGTGTCGGGCTCTGCGAGGAGCGTTTGAGGATCCGACAACAGCAACACAGCTGCTGGTTGAACTGCTTCTGGAAGGTCTCGCTCAGCAGGTAGAGGGCGAAGGGGTTGAGGCAGGAGTTGGTGAAGGCCAGGATACGAGCTACGACGCTGGACAAAAAGTGAACCAGAGAAGTGTCCACCTGGTGTAGGAGAGGCGGGGACAGATGGATTATAAGATGGAAATCAAGGCAAAGTACTGTGCATATACAAAGGATGTAATCACAGACAAATACACCATTTTTGCAGCAATATTTGTCACACTAAGCTATTATGGCCCCCCCTTTTTTTTCTTCTAGCTTTTTAAAAAATCAGACACCAACTTTAAATAGGAGACCTCTTCCTATTATCTACACCACTTCCAGTTTAAAGAAAAATAATGCAATATGGTAAAATACAATTATTTTCAGTACGGAAATATACGGTGGCCCTGAGAGCTACAATACCTTAACCAAGCTTAAAGTATAATTTAATTCAATTTAATTTAATTTAATTTAATTTAATTTAATCGTGTAAACAAGCCATAGCCAATTCTTGCCTCTTGTTTCATTTTGTTTCATATCACGTTATAACGTGAAATTATTATTATCTTGAAATAACGTGATAATATCACAAGCCTGTCCAGACATGTGCATCACAAGTGTCCTCTGGGAACACTTCTGTGTTGCGGTCTTTGCATCGTGTTTTCTAAATGCTGTTTATCAAATTGATGAAGATGTTTTCTTAATTTGCTTGTGTTTTGTGCATTTGCATTTGCACATTTGAAATCCAAAGGGAACAGTACAAAATAAGAAATGTAAAACTAGTAGGTGTAATTAGCTTATAATAATTATACATTTATAATAATCTATTAATTATCAAGGCTTCAGCTTACACCTTTTCAGTCAGCATAAACTTTTGTTTGTCACTACTAAAATAATGACTTCTATTACTATTCAGGTGACCATTGTCAGGCATTAATGGACACCCTGTACTGCAGCCAATATGAGACGAGTATTTCTCCAGACCATAGTCATTTTTAAGTGCAGCTAAACATATCCATATACATACAAATGCAGCAGAAAGCAATTTAAAACAGTAAATTAAACCATATATATAAATGATTTCTTACAACCTCCAGGATACTGTAAGCACAGCCTACTTCTAGTATAAGTCTAATAATGGTGCAAATATTTTTTGTGAATGATACAGATAGTAACTGTGTGAATACAAAACACATAGAAAGATAGAGAAGTTCTTTCAGTTACCTGGGAGTAGTGATAGGAGCGGTACAAGTAGATGACATGACAGGGAAGCCAGCACACTGCAAAGAGACCAACGAACACCAGCACCGTCTTGGCCAAACGCTTTCTTGATTCAACCTGTGGGTTGTAGAAATAAAAAAATCAAGACCAAAGAACAATGCAGCTATATCTAATAGACATTAATGTTTACATGTAATAGATATAAACAACTGAATATTTAGGTATATTTCTGCCAGTGGTAAGTATTTAGACATTTTACTTTTTTTTTTTACTGAAAAGTAAATTAAAAAATACTCATATCATATCATCTTTCCGTATGAGAGTATAATGATTTGCAGCATTGATGTAGTAGTAACATAAGTAATGTGCTGTAGTAGAGAAAATGGATAAAGTAAGTATTAAGTGTGTAATATCATGTGAGGGCAGCTGCAGGCTGTCTGGTCATCAGACTGGTTTTATCTGCCAAATGGAGACACTGAATCTATTCAGATATCACATAGCATATATGATGTGTTATATAAGGATAAACGATACAAACAAGAGACAAAGTAATATTTATGTAAGTTTTGTACCCCTGTGTGCTCTCTGTGCTGTTTTATTAGTACAGGAAGTGCAACAGCCATCAGCCCAACCATCACGCCAGCTGTCACACATGTGATTAACGCCTCACTGTCCTCCGGCACTTTTCCCACTACATTCAAAGTAGCTCGGGTAACACCTCTTCTCAAGAAACCCTCTCTCAACCCTGCTGAAGTCGAGAACTATCGTCCTGTCTCACTTCTTCCATTCTTATCCAAAACTATTGAATGGGCGGTCGCTAAGCAACTTTCAGAATTCCTCCTACAGAACAATCTTCTTGATCCAAATCAATCTGGTTTCAAAAGCGGTCACTCAACTGAAACTGCTCTGCTGTCTGTGACAGAAGCCTTAAAAGAAGCAAGAACAGCAGCAAAGTCCTCAGTTGTCATTCTACTTGACTTGTCAGCTGCATTTGACACAGTTAACCATCGCATCCTCCTCTCTACTCTCTCTAAAATGGGCATCTCTGGCTTGGCTCTGTCCTAGTTTGATTCCTACCTCAAAGGACACTCATTCAGTGTATCCTGGCATGGACAGTTGTCTACATTGTCTTGCCTCACCACAGGGGTTCCCCAGGGCTCAGTGCTGGGACCCCTGCTATTCGCTATCTACACCACCTCTCTGGGTGAGGTTACCCGCTCACATGGCTTTTCCTATCACTGCTATGCAGATGACACTCAGCTCTATCTGTCATTTCCTCCTGATGACCCATCGGTCTCTGCACGGGTCTCTGACTGCCTCTCTGACATAGCCACTTGGATGGCTATGTCGGCTATTGGAAGGCACATCACCTCCAGCTAAACCTCTCAAAAACTGAACTGCTGGTCCTCCCTGCTAAACCCACAATACACCACAACATCAACATCAACATTGACTCCCTGTGTCTTGCACCCACCAAGGTGGTGCGAAACCTAGGGGTGATGATTGATGACCAACTCACCTTTTCCAGTCATGTCGCCTCAGTTACCCGGTCATGCCGCTTTGCACTTTACAACATCAGAAAAATCAGACCTTACCTAACTCAACATGCCACTCAACTCCTGACACAAGCTGTTGTCATCTCAAAACTTGACTACTGTAATGCCCTCCTGACAGGCCTGCCAGCCTGCTCAGTAAAACCGCCGCTTCAGATGATCCAGAACGCGGCGGCGCACCTGGTCTACAACCAGCCAAAAAGGTCACATGTCACACCGCTGCTCATTGAGCTCCACTGGCTACCTGTTGCAGCCCGCATCAAATTCAAATCTCTAATGCTGGCCTACAAAGTTGTCTCCGGTACTGCTACCTCCTACCTACCTGAACACCCTGTTGCGCTCTTCCAATGAACGGCGCCTGGCTCTACCCCCCGTTGGTCCAAGACAATCCAGACTCTTTGCACTTCTTGTTCCCCGCTGGTGGAACACACTACCAGTTCCTACCAGAGCAGGGGCGTCCCTCTCTACCTTTAAAAAACTCCTGAAGACCCAGCTCTTCAGAGAGCATCTTCTCTCCTAGCTCCACATGATAATTATACTCCTCAAAGAATTGTCACTAGCACTTATTGATGCACTAATAGCTCTTATTGCACTATACCTTGATTGTTTGCTTTTATTCTTCCTGCAAGTCGCTTTGGATAAAAGCGTCTGCTAAATGACTAAATGTAAATGTAAATGTAAGTGCTCTTCATTAATTTGATTTCTGGTGCATTACTGTGTAAAGAGCTGGGCTGTTCTCATTCAGTGTGTAGAGGTTGAAATTGTGAGCCAGGAGGTGAATCTTTTTACCCTTATTGACGTTTGCTTTGGTGGCAACCTCTAGTGGCTGTAGTAATTATGTCAGGAGAAAAGGAGGAAATGAGGAAGTGAGGCAGCGTAATATAAAGACCATGAGAACTTAGGATGGGTCAAACAAACAAGGAGGCCAGTGTTTGTATCCTTTGCAAAGGTCAACAATTTTAACAACTCAAGCACAAGTACCTCAAAATTAATTCATTACAATACTTCAGTACATTTAGGCAACTTAGTTACTTTTCACCAGTGATGTATCTCATTCTGTTATCTTTTATAATCTTATTAACCAAAACCAAAAAACATTGTTGTCGATATCATTAAGGTCGTTACGGATATGCCATCAGTATTATTTGGGCACATTTTCTATAAAACTATGAGCCCTTCAAGACTATATAATGGGCACATTATTGTATTTTAAGACTGTATTTTAAATTACTCAGCATCTTTTAATTTTCACTAGTTTTCAGGCCAACTACTAGCCTGGGTATACCCAGACTGCCTTGCACGCTCAAATTTAATTTCGAACCTCCATCCAGTCTGGCAACCAGGAAGGATTCTTAGCCCTGTTTTAGGGATCCAATCACAGAGCGGGGAGGGACGGCAAGACGATGACGCGTATTACTCGGCACTTGGAAGCTTGTAGTTTTCCGGATCCAACATGGCTGCTGCAGACGCGAAACTCTCTTTAGCTGTAGATGGTGTTTTAAATAGTTTAGAGCTAAAGTTGAAAGGCGAAAGGTCTCTCGGCGGCTCCGCTGAGATCACCGGCGTTATGGTAGCGGGGCTATTAGCGTCGCTAGCGGCTATTAGCGCCGCTCGCGGCTAATAGCCCCGCTACCGCGGACAGCGGAGCCGCCGAGAGGCCCGCAGCAGCTTGTTTATTGCCCATAAAATCAGTGGATGTGTGTGGCTGAATGACATGAGGGGGAATAAAGCGTGAAAATAAATAGTCTTGCAGAAAGCGAGAACTGGAGGAGCAAAGCAGCAAACAACACTCTCTCACAGACACACACACAACAAACATCCATTTCTGTTGCTCTACTACGTCATCTGGTATAACTGATCTGATTGGCTAAGAGCTACCTACAGACGCTTTTGATAGACATTCTAAGCGTCCAATAAACGGCTCTGGAGGATCGTAAACCACACCTCTACGGAAAAATACATTGCTCGTTGCTAGACTAGCCCTCATTTGAGAATAGTCTGGTGTTAGCCAGGCTAGCCAACTACTCAAACAATGTTCAAATCCTGACCTTTGTACATCACAAATTCTGGTACTTCTGGTAAAAACAGTTTGAACACTGGCCTGTCGTCTTGCATGCACGTTCCCCTCCACAGGCAGGTTTGAGGCGCTCCTCATCAGGCTCCGGGCGATGAAGGTGTAGTACACGGATATGACCAGCAGGGGGATGACGTAGAAAATAAGGAAGGAGGCCATGGAGTGGATCTTAGGGTGCAGTTCCCCAGCATGGGGATAAGGAGCGCAGGTGACAAAGCTCTCATTAGATGAGGTGATGTTGAAGGTGTGGAGGTCAGAAAAGACGGCCTCAGGGATAGCAAGGACCAGAGAGAAGAGCCAGATGAGCGCCGCCCGCAGGACAATACTGGAGGTGGTGCTCGATGTTTGGATGTCCAGTGGCTTCACTATGGCCCTGTACCTGATAGATAGATAGATAGATAGATAGATAGATAGATAGATAGATAGATAGATAGACAGACAGACAGACAGACAGACAGACAGACAGACAGACAGACAGACAGACAGACAGACAGACAGACAGACAGATAGATAGATAGATAGATAGATAGATAGATTACTTTATTCATCCCCGAAGGGAAATTCAGTTGTCACAGCAGTCCAGTATTCAAGTACAATAAAATACAATAGAATAAAATAGAATAAAATACTGAGGTAGTATAAATAAAAACAACAACAGAAAAAAACACAGAATAGAACAAGGACACTTAAGAAGTTAAAAAAAGAAGATCAGTTGGTAGGTTTGGCAAGATGATGGTAATTATACTGATGATATTATGGCCCCCCCTTTTTTTTCTTCTGGCGTTTTAAAAAATCAGACACCAACTTTAAATAGGAGACCTCTTCCTATTATCTGCACCACTTCCAGTTTAAAGAAAAATAATGCAATATGGTAAAATACAATTATTTTCAGTACAGGAATATATGGTGGCCCTGAGAGCTACAATACCTTAAACAAGCTTAAAGTATAATTTAATTTAATCGTGTAAACGAGCCATAGCCAATTCTTAGATAGATAGATAGATAGATAGATAGATAGATAGATAGATAGATAGATAGATAGATAGATAGATAGATAGATAGATAGATAGATAGATAGACGGGATAAAGACAGAGAAAGTCCCTTTATAGATAGTGACATCTCTAGTAATTATGATGGACATGAGTTTGAGAATGGGTCAAACAAACCCCTGACTATTTCCCAAGAGGAGACTGGTGTTTGTGTCCCGTTTGAAAGCAAAAGGCTGTTATTTTAAGTTGACCTGCAAATTAACTTCCATATGAAATATTTCACATCCAGCGTCACCTTCTAGGCCATGTGCATCACCTAACTAACTGCATCAGGTAGTTACATAGTGTTTTTTACTAACATAGGCCAAGTAGTTTTGGTGCAAAAACTGACCGACTATATTTCACAACGTTAACAATGTGTTTAAAACATCAGTTGCGCGAACGTTTCACAACATTAAAAGCAGTGGTCATATTTCGATATCATACAAACCCCTCATGAGAATACATTGATGTAAATTCAACATTTAGACCTGTTTTTGGTAACTCCTAAAATATAATATCTTGCTCTTTAATGTTATTTGTTCTCTGTCTGCTTGCTGCGTGGCAGTGTACAGTTTTTTGTTGGGTTTTTTGTATGTGGTTGTTTTTTTTTAGCTGAAAACTGACCCTGATGAGAGTAGTGAGAGTGAGAGTGAGATTTCAACAAAACAGTAAAATTGAAGGAAACCAAACCAAAAAGCTGAAAATTGCTCTAATACTCTGCGGAGCTAATGGAAACTGCAGAGTTTAAGATTGTTTTCGTAACTACAAATGAAATCTGTGATCTATTGTTAAAACACTGATTAAAGCCACTTTAACAAAGAGAAGACAGCATGGAAAGAGTTTGATATTACATTTTCAAGTTCAGTTGTGTTTTTAGCATTATTTCAATTGGATTCAACTTCTAAATGCTGTTTTAAATGTTTTTTCTATTTGTTTTTAATAATCATTTATATTTAAAATAATAGCCCTGAATTTGGTAATAGGTTATCAAATATATGTATAAGTTGTAAACACTCAAACCAGCAAAGTGATAAATAGGAATAAACAAATCAGCAGTAAATGTTTACAAGTCAGTTTTTACAACACTTTAAATGTTAATACGTTGAAATTAGAAATTAATTTTGATCCAGCAAAAAAATGACAAACCAAGTATAATTCTAGAGAAGAATAAACACCTTTCAGCAACCTGGTGATCAGAATGTTGTTCATTGATAAAAATGATCTAAAAGCATTGCTCCTGTTGAACCTGCAGAAGTAATACAGACAATGAGGAGCCATGAAAACAACCCTTATCTCGAAGGTAACATCAACTTGGTCTTATGAATATTTGGAGGACGTGATGATTATTTCAAGTGTTCAATAGGTTTACCTCCGGTGAAAAGAACAGAAGGCCAGTTTATTTATTTGTATATGAGACCATTTCTAGATCATTTTACCTTGAATTCCCGAAGAAATTGCTTTGTTGTATTATTGCATGGCTCCAGTGAATGAAAACACTGAAAACAGAAAATCCTTGATGAATTGTGAATCGAGGCCACATTTAACAAAAAGCTAAAGTTTATAAAATCATCAGTTTATAAACTCTCAAACATCTTGCGCAGTATAATTTAGGCCTCATTTATCCAGTCGTATGATCAACACCTGCATTTTCACTAAATCTTTAAAACATTTCTTCAGATTGCTGTATTAATAATGATCAATTAATTAATTAGTTATTAAGCGAGTCATATCAGCCAATCTCCAAAACCTTTTTGTTGTTTTACACATAAAAATATATGTAACAACCATCAATTTATCTATGCCTCTCCTCCCAAAATAACCCATTGGGTGAAATGAAATAACCGAAAAATTATCCAGGTTCCTGGTCTTGCTCAGTACTCTGCCAAATGACAAAGCTCAGTGAAAACACTGTATTAAATGAGTGGAGCAGTGTCGTAGTGACAGGCACTGGGTTTTAATTAAGCATCAAATGTAAGTGAAGACCCACAACACTCACCTCTCCAGCAGCCATGTTCAGCAGCTTCCTGTTAAAGCAGCAGCCAATTAAAGTGACCGATTACCGTTTCACAGAGAAGCTTCTCCAACCAAATATAAAGTTAAACCACTGAGCCCTGTGGCTCATTTCCTTGAGGCCATAGTTGTTCTTGGAGCAGCCTTTGAATGTGACACATATTAGTCACCCATGGTTCATTGGAATACTGTCACCAGGTTACATTTAACAGTCAAAGGTGTCAAACTGCATCAACCCAACCAGCACCTGCAGGTTGGGAATGTGAACTTGTAGAAAGCTACTGTTAATTTGGCCTTGAGGCAAGCTGTTAACTATGAAATGCGAAGAAATGTGATTTGCTTTAACTGTATTGCCAGTCGTTTGGTTTGCATTTCTTGCTTTTGATCTGTATTTCATATATAGTTGAAATATCAAGTTGAGTGGTTCACCTCAAAGAGCAAGACTAGGTTGATCAAATGGCATCCAAGTAAACAACTTCAAGCTACAGTCATGGAAAAAAATATTAGACCACCCTTCTTTTCTTCAATTTCTTGTTCATTTAATGCCTGGTACAACAAAGGTACATGTGTTTGGACAAATATAATGATAACAACAAAATAGCTGATCAGAGTTTAATTTAAGAGCTGGTATCTAGTCATTTTCCATGGTTTTCTTGATAATGATTTTTTATTTTGATTAATTATTTTGATTTAAAAAAAACCCTCTTATCAGCTATTTTTGTTATCTTCATATTTTTCCAAACAAATGTACCTTTAGTTGTACCAGGCAATAAAATGAACAAGAAATTGAAGAAAACAATGGTCTAATATTTTTTCCATCAATGCAAGTTCAATTAAAAGAAAACTTAGAAAAGTAATCCAATTTGTGTTGTGATGAATGTTGATTTATGAAAATGCAGTCATAATGTGTCAAGAAGTAAATTTTTAAGCTCATAGAAGACATGACCATGATCCCAATACATATGGACACTTAAGGTTTGAAGATGAAGGACCAGACGTTAACGCTATTACTACACAAAGCTCAAGGCAAAGTCAATTACAATTTACCAAGATTACTGTTTCCCCAATTACTGTTCTCATCTCGTTTCCTGCGCTCACAAGGTCATTGTTATACAACAGCAGAGAGGTCTGACTGTACAAGGGGCAAGTTAACAAGGAGCCCCTGCTGCTAGAAAAACCTATGTGTCTAAAGGTGGGAAATTACTGAAGCACTCGCACGCCCTGACGCACACTGCACCCACATGTCACACACGTTCCCAGTAATTGGGGAATTATTTTTCTAAAATAAGACAGATTTTTTTTTTCTTCCAGTAGTTTAGTGTACGCTTACTGATAAATTATTTTTTATTAAAGTTTCCTTAAACATATATTTTGTTATTGCATTTCATCCAATGTGACAATATTTTTGGTCACATAAACAGGCAGAAGTCTTCCTAATGTCATTCAACAACCAAAGTTTGAAATTCAATCATAAAAAATAGAAACTGGCGTCAATTAATCGCTGTACACGTGTCAGCAGCCTTTAACCAGAAGCACATCAGCACAGCTCGGTCGTGCGTAATACTCCCCTGATCAATACGCGGTTAAATATTTGCTTTCCTCAATAATAGCCCATTAAAAAAATTTAGTTTATAGCCTACATGTGGCCTCTACCTGCCTTTTAACGATAACAACAGAGTACATGTGGGTGATATGTCTGCCATGTAGGGTACTTTAAAGTGAGTATAGGAGCATTAATATGTTATAACAACAAAAAGTCCTACCTGTCAGCTGAGAGGGCAGTGAGAGTGAACACAGACACCCCGACCGAGGTGAGCTGGATGAAGGGGATGACTTTACAGCCCACTCTCCCGAACAGCCACTCCTCTGACAGGTAGCGGCTGGCGTCCACCGGAGCGCAGGTCACCAGCAGTAAAACGTCCCCGAGCGCAAGGCTGGACATGAAGAGATTCGGCACATTGCGGATGGATTTGGCCGAGCAAAACGTCTTGATGAGGGTTATGTTGCCAATTAGCCCCAACACGCTGATCACACCGTAAACTGAAGCGATGACCACCCCGGTGAGCCACATCGTCCGTGCCGTGCTTTGGAGAGCAGTGACGCTGCGCGACGCGTTTGTGCACAGATGGTCCATCTCTCCTCACAGAGACACCAAGTCACCACTCAAGGGAGGTGTTTATTATTATTATTATTATCATTGTTATTTTTATTTTTAATATAGGTTGGTTTTCAAACTGAAGCGGACCTACTTGGGTTTGAAAGAGAAGGTGAAAATACTGTCCAACTTTTTATTACACGTCCTTCCCCCCTGAACGTGAATCTGAGGCGCTGAACATAAACGGAATTTAAGGAATTCTGTTCTGCTGTTGTAGTAGGATAGTTTGTCAATATGGGATCTGAGGAACCACATACTGATATACTTTTCTTTAGATGCCAAAAATGTTGGGGCTTTACCTAAAATGTAAATACAATAACACAAAGTGCAATATTTTTTTTAACTTACAGTACTGTGCAAAAGTTTTACGCAGGTGTGAATAAATGCTGAAAAATAAGAATGCTTTCAAAAATAGAAATGTTAATAGTTAATTTAATTTTTATCAGTTAACAAAATGCAAAGTGAGTGAACAGAAGAAAAATCTAAATCAAATCAATATTTGGCGAGACCACCCTTTGCCTTCAAACCAGCATAAATTCTTTTAGGCATTTTTTCATACCTACCTAAGACTTTTGCACACTATTGTATATTCAATTGAGAACGTGTTATAATTGATACATTTTATTGTTTATTATAACCATACACTGAATTTGATGACATGTTCCAAAAAAGTGTCAGGAGCTTTGGACAATAATTGTTGGAGTTTTAAAAGCAAAATTCCTTTCTTTTCTTTGTTTAATATACGACTTCAGCGGTTCTCCGTTGTCATATTTTTTGATTCATAATGCAGCACACACTTTCAGTGGAAGACAGGTCTGGACTGCAGGGGGGACAGTAGGGTCTGCACACTTTTCTTTCAAAGCCACACCGTTGTAACATTAGCAGAATGTGGAATTGTCTTGTTGAAATATGCAGGGACGTACATGGAAAAGACATTGTCTGGATGGCAGCATATGTTGCTCCAAAACTATGTACCTTTCAGCATGAATAAATCACAGATGTTCAAGTTGCTCTTGATACTATGGGCACTAATATACTCCCATACCATCACAGATGCTGGTTTTCAAACTGTGCTGGTAACAATCTGGACAGTCCATTTCCTCTTCAGCTTTGAGGACACAATGTTGATGATTTCCAAGAACAATCTGAAATGTTCACTACTCAAACCACCAGCTTTTCCACTTTGCTTCATTCCATCTCAGATGAGCTTGGGATCAGAGATGTTGGCTCGCTTCCTAAAGTTGTTGATATCTGGCTTTCACTTTGCATTAGAGAGTCTTAACTTTCATTCGTAGATGCAGCGACAAACTGTGTTTACTGACATAGGCTTTCCAAAGTGTCCTGAGTCCATGTAGAAGTGTCCTTTATACAATCATGTTGGTTTTAATACAGCGTACTGAGGGATTGAAGGTCACAGGAATCCAATGTTGGTTTTCAGCCTTGTCCCTTACATGTTGATGCTCAAGGGTTGTCCCTTAACCTTTTGGGCACAAAGGGACATTTTTGGCTTTTTAATGTTTCCATAATTTTGGCTGCGCTAAAACATATATGCCATACATTTTGTCACATTTATGAGGGTGATTTATTGAGGTTTTACAGCAACTCTTGCTGCCATCCAGGCATCATCTTTTACATGCATGTCCCGGCTATTTCTAGTTACAACAGCATGAAAGAAATGATTGCAGGCAGTAGACAGACCCTTCTGCCGACCTTTGTGACATTGAAAGCGTAAATGGTAAATGGACTGCACTTGTGACGCTCTGTTCAAATCTGAGCAACCACTCAAAGAGCTTTAACACTACAGACAGTGCTCATTCACCCATTCACACACATTCACACTACCCTACATGGTGCCACCTGCCACAATCAGGAATTCATTCGAACACTGACGAAAAATACTGAACCCACTGATGTGTGGGTTCAGTATTTTGTCCAAGGATACTCAAATCTCCAATTAATGGGGGACCGCTCGGCTCTACCATCTGAGCCACAGGTGTGTGATGCATTGTGAAGAAAAAAAATATTTGCCAAAATTCCTGAATGCTTAACAAATTTAATGAAATTTTTCTTTAATGAAAAATGCCCCTGTCCCAACTTTTTTTGGAACATTTTGCAGGCATCAGTGTATCAGTGTTTTAGGTGTCATTCAGTGTATAGTTATAATAAACAATAAAGTTTGTCAATTTAAACATTGAATATATGTTGAATATAAAAAAAGGGTATTTAAGTTGGTTAAAATATTTCACTCAGTAAAAGTTGAAAATAATATTAATACAATATTTTAGGGGTTGACACGGTGGGGTGGTGGTTAGAACTCTTGCCTCACAGCAAGAGGGTCGCAGGTTTGAATCTTTGCTGGTCTTCTGTGTGGAGTTTGCATATTCTCTCTGGGTTCCGCAGTCCAAAGACATGCAGCTTACATTTAATTGGTGACACTAAATTGCCCATAGGAGTGAATGAGGGTGTGAATGGTTGTCTGTCTTTATGTGTCAGCCCTGTGATAGTCTGAGACCTGTCCAGGGTGTACCCCGCCTCTCGCCCAATTTCAGCCCCCTGCGACCTGAGTTCGGGTAAGCTGTTAAAGATAATGGATTATATCTTAGGGTAGTTTTTGTTATTCAGACATATTTCCCTAGTAAGCCTGTGTTTTCTCTCAACTTCTTTCACATTGTTTGCGGACAGCTGCTGCACCCTTTAAAACGGTGCCTGTATTAGGTTTGCTTGATTAGATAAGGACAACAGAGAGCTGAGATGATATAATGATGGGGGATAACATGCAAGTAAGGCCAAATTCAATTACATGGTGACTGTCTTAAATCAAGACGCTAACAAGACACCCTTAAAGTGCATTTTTATCAGGGTCAAGAACTGGATCACGGTGGTGCAATGATAAATCTTGGAGATTAATGTAACAACAGCCAAAAATAATCCCATTGATATGAGATTTGACGTAGATAATGTCATTCAGTGTTGACATTCAAACAGTATAGGACAATCCATTATCGTGGGATGTACACACAGGAATGCACTCTGAGATGCACATATAATTGCAGCACTGTTATTTTGAGTGGCTTTAACAATTCGCTATTGAGTTCTTTGACCTTTTTCATGCAGGAACCAAAGATCACTGCAGATTGCTGGAGTGAAAGAGAAATACTTATTTTTTCTTTATTTTCTGGAAAGCAAGTGTTACTGAGTCCATCAGAGTGAATCATCCATTCTTGCTTTAGCTGCTGCCAAAATTAGGTATTTCATTTATCCTACTACAGCTTCTTAATATCTACTGTTTTGTCCTTATTGCATTTTAACTTTTTTTGTTGTCTGTGTTTTCATAAGCTGCTAGAAGATTTTCAAAGGTTTGTGTTTTCAATTGATAAGAACTAAATTGTTACTTGTTCAGAGCTCATGTCCTCAACCTGTGTTGAAATAGACTGCAGCCTGCTGTCATTCTGAAGATGGAAAGAGTGGTTTCAAAATATCGATGAATCAAGAAGACTGCTGTTACCACAATGGATTTCTGGATAAGACTAAGAGTCGAAAGCACTCTCAAGTCATGCTCTGTCAGGCTGTTAGTGAGGTGACACCGTGCTTGCTTTGAGCTGAATGCTAATGGCAGAATGCTAACATGCTCACAATGCTGATGTACTAAAAGGTATAATTATGACAATCTTTTTGGCAGAGGTGGGATCAGGTCATCGTTTTGCCACATTTTTATTCAGTCTGAGTTCAAAAGCTCAATCCAACAATCAAGCAAAAGTATCCAAATCTGAAAGGCTAACTCAAGGGTCAATATACAGGCAGCTTAAATACACAGGAGGGAAGGAGACAATAAGATACAGGTGCAACATATTTGGGCGGAGACAGTAATCACACAGGCTGGAATCTAGACAGGACATGGGGACTGAAGTGAAGGGAAGTTGAGAGAGAGAGGAAACGACCACAGGTTGGAGCGAATCCGGGCCGCTGCAGCAAAGACTCTGCCTTTAGGACATGTCTCTATGTGTCAGCCCTGTGATAGTCTGAGACCTGTCCAGGGTGTACCCCGCCTTTGCCCAATGTCAGCTGGGATCAGCTCCAGCCCCCTGCGACCCGAGTGCGGATAATTGGTTAAGGAGAATGAATGAATGAATGAATGAATGAATGAATGCTTTTTTTTAAATGTGTTTATTTGGTAAGACAAGTTTGGTAAAAGAAGTGTGAAAAGTATTGCTGACATTACACTTTCATAGCTATTCTGTTTCGATTCCGATTGCTTCTTAAAAAAGATGCCACTAGTATGATGAGATATAGTGTTTTACACGCACAAATGAAATGTCCAGTTTCCTTATATCAATTAACTGAGTTTATTACCAAGTAACAAGATGCTTTCTCCCTCACACCGCTCCTGTCTTGTCTCAAAGACATCAAGGCCTGAATGGCCTTGAACTTTCTGAATTTCAATGAAAAGAAGACAGAAGTGATGGTGATGGCCCTTGTGGCTGTTGTGAGACCCCTCCTGTAGACTTGGGTCCTCTGGCAGATTTTATAAGGCCGACTGTCACAAATTTAGGTTTTAAGATGGACCTAAATCAGACAAGCCTCCTCATTGTCCATTTTTCTCACCTTAAAACCTTTTTTTATTCCTCGTATGAGACTCTGCTCTTGTTTTTAGTGCAATGAAACTATTTAAGTGTTTATTTACTGTTTTATTTATTTTATTGTTCTTGTTTGTTTGTTTATGTACAGCACTTTGTTGCGGCTGTGGTTGCTTTACAAATAAAGTTGAGTTGAGAGTTGAGTTGAGTAACGTTTCAAAACAAATGTATACTTCTTTCATAAACAAATAAAGTTATATTTCCAACTAACACATCACATTTCAAAAAACTGTGTGCCTCTCGGGCATCTCACAACAATCAGTCATACACCGGTGCTTTATATTAACTCATGACGTCAGAGCCCATGAGCGCTCTTCTCCACCCGGTGGTGGGAGGCGCAAACAAACAAACAAACAAACAAACAATCAAAGCAAAATGGCTCTTACACTGACCTTTGACCTTCTAACAATAAAATGTCATAATTTCACCATTTTATCCTATTAGATATTTGTGTGAAATGTTGTCATAATTAACGTATGAATTCTTGAGTTGTGATCAACTTACCACCAACATCTAATCAGTTCATCTTTGAGTCTAAGTGGAGGTTTGTGCCAAATTTGAAGAATTTCCCTCCAGTTATTCCTGAGATATCACATCAAGGAAGTCATATTGATCTTTGACCTCCAAAATGTAATCAGTTCATCCTTGCATCTCAGTGGATTTTTGTGCCAAATTTGTAGCCTGGCTAACCGGGGCTATTAGCGGGGCTATTAGCGCCGCTAGCGGCTAATAGCCGAGAGACCTTTCGCCTTTCAACTTTCGCTCTAAACTATTTGAAACACCGTCTACAGCTAAAGAGAGTTTCGCGTCTGCAGCAGCCATGTTGGATCCGTAAGAAAACTACAAGCTTCCAAGTGCTGAGTAGTACGCGTCATCGTCTTGCCGTCCCTCCCCGTTCTGTGATTGGATCCCTAAAACAGGGCTAAGAAACCTCTCTGGTTGCCAGACTGCCTGGAGGTTCGAAATGAAATTCGAGCATGCAAGGCAGTATGGGTATACCAAGGCTACCGAATTTGAAGAAATTTAAAGTAATTGTTTCTGTCTCCAGCCCTGAGGCAAGAAAACACATAAATAGATTTTTATCAAGTTTAGTTAATAATGCAATAGAGGGTTAGTATAATGCTTTAGATTACTGAGGCGTTTTGAGTAACTGCCGGTTATTTTGCTCCTGTGAGTGCTATGAGATGTGGTGTTTTCACAGGCTGATTGGCTGAATGTAGCTGATCTCCTGGTGTATTCACATCCAGCAATTACATGTGGGGCTCCCGCAGAGAGTGATGTCTCCGCTCTGTGTCTCGGCTTCTCCAGTTAATGGAACATCACAAGTACCGGACATGAAAGAGGGATGACAGGCCATCAGCTGGCACTTGGGCAGAGAAATGATCCATGAAAAAGCCTTAAGAGGAGATGCATCGAAACGTACTTTAACACAGACATCACAAATAAGAACACAGAAAGAATAACGACCGGTAATCCAGCAGCGTGTAATAAGCCAAGGAGAGGGAACATCTCTAATCCCCGTTCATTTCTGACGTGTGAGGTCTGGAGTCATTATGTGCAGGAGAGATAAGAATACCAAGCACAAGAGGTGAAATTGGTTTCAGTGTTAAACAAAGGTAGAAGGAGGGGATGACATATGACATATAACATATAAACAGCTGTGCATGCTTGAGGAAAAACACAAATGGGTTTTTTTCACTCTTTATGAAAGGGCTTCTGGCTTTATGAAGATACAATTAAATTAAAAAAGGGTACTCTTGAAACACAAAATGTCAGGTAAATATCAAGCAATAGGTTTAATGATGCTCTCATTATGATCACACACTTGCTGCCTATTTACATCAGAATTACACAGTACAATTATCTATGGCTGCAGTCCCTTGTGTCTAATGTGGTATGTCACAAAATGCCTTATTGAACCTCTTGTCCGTTCCCCCTCTTTAACACTAATTACTGATGCCTCCAATATACACTTCTTACCTCAGACTATTATCTAACTAGAATATAAGATAGTATATTATAATATTTTTCTTTTTTTTGTGAATTTAATTTTACTAAAACGCATTGCTTTAGAACACACATTATACTTTAGAACTTAAAAATGTATTTACATATTATATTTCTGATGCAGTTTTACAAACAATGAAAAAAATCTAAAGTACCACCTAATACACACATAGGAAAACACATTTAAACAAGTTTTAAAATCAGCTATTGACCCATCAGCAGGGTCAATAGGTTCTGCCTTAGTCGACTCACTTGATTCAGGTTCCAGAGATGAATGTCTCTCTGTCAGGATCAACTGTCAACCAATTGCACAATTAACTGCAGGATATATAACCCTGATTCCATTACTGTTTGGACGCTGTCTAAAATGAAAATAAAGACATTTATTCATTCATTATCTGTAACTGCTAGTCCAAACTCGGGTTGGCTGGGGGGCTGGAGCTGATCCCAGCTGACATTGGGCGAGAGGCGGGTTACACCCTGAGCACAAGACACATATTCGAACAACGCAAACCTAAACCTTTGCTTTTCCACAGGCTTGAGGGCCACATCATTACATCACTGTATAGCAGTGACGTGCGGTGAACTGGTGAGGCATTGACTTCATCACAATCAGATTTACAACATATGAACCCTACAGAGTAGCTTATTCGCCAATTGATTGGCAGCAGTTAACGGGTTACGTTTAAAATCTCATATCAGCTTTCTTTACACATACAAACGGTTGCACACAAAAAGCACATTTAATTAAAAAAACGTAATTATTGTTTTACCTTTACTTATAATTAAAGTCCATGCGCCGCTCCTTCTGAACAAAAGCATTGATAACTTGTTTGTAGAAGTAAAAAATAATAAAATAAACGAAAGGCTGCACTTCACGAGTGCCCCCTACCAGGATGCAGGAGAACTGCTGCCTCACGTCGTGCCTTTTCGCAGCTGTTTTTTTTTATTGCTCAGCACAAGAAACAAGTTACACACATGCAGTTGTTGACAAAAAAAACACTGTACATTATATACATCAGCTAAGCTATGGAAATTTAGTTCATATGGCAAAAGTGTTTGAACATTTCAAAAGCAACATACAGAGAGACAGCAACACGGTCTCACTGCATCGCATGGCAGCACAGTTAGCCGAGTCATTGATCAATCCATGGTGAGGCTCACCTGGCTGCTGCCTCACCACACGTCTGTTCTCAGTATTTGAACAGTAAATGTGAAAATTCAGCAATTTTGAATAAAGAGTTAGATTTGAAAAAATAACTTTATAGTGTAAATCACTGGATAAATATTAATAATTTTTTTCATTTTAAATTTTTTTCTTTCCATGATGACAGGTGAGGCACGGCCTCTCGTGCCTCCCCTGACTACATGTCACTGCTGTATAGGACTCCGCTTTCCCAGAAACAGTAGCGCCAACTTGACGGATTACATCATCTCTCTACAAATGTTGCTCCTTACTTTCTGAGCCTACATTGGCATCCAAACATGACTGGTACAACACATGTGTGCTGCTCATCTTGATTGCTATGGACAGCTAACATTCTTTTTAACACTGAAAGCCTGCTAGGTCTGATTAGCTACCTAGCACTGACTGCCTGGTATCGATCTCATTGCAGTTAAACAAATAAAATAAATAAAACAATTTAGTTGGTCTTGTTGGTCATGATAGTCCCGCCCTCAGCCCCTGATTTAAGTGGTTCGTGGTTCGAGACCAGCAAAGAGTTGGTGCTGATCTGGAACCAGTTTTTCTGGCCTAGAGCCTGTTCTTTGGCTGTCAAAATGTAAATAACTGGTTCAAGATTAGGCACTGACTTCGGACTGGCCCTCAACCTGCATTTGTTGAAAAGGGGGAACAGACAGACAACCGCTCACACTCACATCTATGGCAATTGAGGGTCACCAATTAAGTCTAACCTACATGTCTTGTCTGCCAGCCCTCTGCCTGTTGTTGCTCTTTTCTTTTTGTTTTGCTGTATACAAGATTTGTTTGGATGTGGCCTGGATGACACTGTAATTGGTGTCATGTATCCGTGTACTAAATTCTCCTGTCTGGACAAAAACTATGGCTATTAACCAGACTGATGATCAATAAACTCATTGGAAAAGAGGAGATAGCTTTGAATGTTGTGTTTACAAACTGCAGCAAAGAAATCCTGCTCATTGTGCTTTTAATCTCAAAGACAGGTGTTGCCATAAGCATTAACGATTGCTCTGTGTTTTGATTTATTTTTATCATATCTAACTCATTTTTAACCAGATAAGTTCTGTTGATTTTAATTCCATGGGAGACCTGGCCAAGACAGAAGCTTAAAAGTTACATAAATACACAAATACATTAGGTACTAAATGATTCATCCTCCATTAAACCTATAAGTGCTTTAAAATTAGACAGGGAGACCAAATGTCCGAGCTTTTGAAGGTTGTTCCACATGAGGCGAGTAGTCACGATGTATTTTTTTTCCATTTCAGTGTTTTCTACGTTTTTATAAGAGACTTGTTCGTAACAGTTGTTGTGTCATTACTTAATGTTGGGGAGGAAAATCATATGAGTTAAATGGCTTTACCTCATCTTACACTGCACTAAGGCCATCTTCTTTTTAAAGTGGTTGCCATTGGTTACAGCTGACACAAACTATCCATGAGAACTAGAAACAGATGAATGAAACAGAAATCACACAAATTAACTGCTAACAACAACTAGGAGGAGGGCTCTGTGTGTCAGTGCATTCATTACATAGAGTTATGAGGTGGTCCTGCTGTAACCAGTGGTGGAAGAAGTATTCAGATTTATTGCTAAAAGCACTAATACCACACTGTGAAATGACTCCACTACAAGTAAAAGTCCTGCATTCAAAACCTTACAGAAGGAATAGTACAAAAGTATCAGCATCAAAATGTACTATGAGTATCCAGAGTAATAGTACTCATTATGCAGAATTCCCCCACTCAGATTGTTATACAGTCATGGGAAAAAAGCTAATATCCAGATATTTTCCATGGTTTTCTTGATAATAACTAAAATCAATATCAAGAAAACCATGGAAAATGACTAGATATCAATTCTTAAATTAAACTCTTATGGGCTATTTTTGTTGTTGCTTTAGTTGTACCAGGCATTAAAATGAACAATTAATTGAAGAAAACAATCGTGGTCTAATCATTTTCTCCTTGACTGATTTATTACAAATATGCAGTTGGATAATTGGATAATTTAACTCTTGTTCAGGTAGGGCTAGTTTTAACGACTTAAAATAGGGCCTACCTTTTTTGTTTTGTCTTATTTACTTTTTTTCTGTTTTATATATATATATATATATATATATATATATATATATATATATATATATATTTTTTTTTTTTTTTTTTTTTTTTTTTGTGTGCATTTTCATGATGATGGTCAGGTTCTGGTCACATCCACTGAGCGGCGCTGTAGTACAACACAACAACACAGCGCAACTCAAAGCTGAGCCAAAGAGGCTCAAAGTTATAGTGTTTAGTCACTCATAATCAAATATTTTAAACTCTAATCACTGGAGGACGAGATGCTTTGAATTAGTTTCTGGTATCACTTTGCTCTTCTGTTGTTTCTCTCTTTCTGTTTCGTTTGTTTGTGTGTGTGCCTCGAGGTGATAACTCCTCGTCAAACCAGTCTGACAGGATAAAACGTTTCTCTTGTTCCAACAGCACACATCAGTTTTTCGCCGCACCACCCACCCACAGCCAAGTGTTTGGTTTTGTCAGTCCTTAAACGCCTCTCTCTTGCAGCATAAGGCTGATTGTTAAAACATAGTAATGGGACTTATACTAAAAGCTATTTCTGTTATTAATATTATGAGTTGGTGACACCATGAACTAGGCATATATGACAAAGATAAATTAAGAATTAGATTGTGACGGATTTGGTTACATTAGCGAACAGTGTAAAAACAAACCTTGAAAAAACTTGTCTAAGTCAGGGAGCGGGTATCCATGAGCAGTGAGGTGAGAGGGCAAGCCGACACACGCAAGGTGGGCGGATCAAGAATGTTACCTGAGCCGCAGGAGCTGCTGTGATTGGCTGTGCGCGCAGTCAGTCACTCGAACGCAGCAGGCGCACCCATCGGGCGCATCTCTCTCTCTGGTCGTTGTCGGGTTTCGATGCAAATACAATCTAGGCTGCACCGTTTCCCCTTTTCATTTTAGAGAAATTAATCACAAAAAGGGCAAAAAGTGATATAGTTCGAGGAGATAAAAGTGTTGGCAATGGAGAGGAGGATTTCTACACTGATTCTGCTGTGTATGGGTGAGTAGCCTATTTCCTTCAAGAAGTAATTTATTTCCTTTGCGCCTAACCGAGCTGCCACACCTGTTTATTCAGAAACGGTGTAGGCCCAAGCGACCTGTTTACGCAGGTGACCAGTGTCATTGGTTTGTGGAGAAGTTTGAAATAGTGGAAGCTCTTTAAATAAGCATAATTAAAATTTAGTATGCTTTTGACCTGTTTTCTTTTACAAAGAGGCAACCTTATAGAATGGGTTTGGTTTCTTTACCACAAGACTTAATTTAAATTAAGGGCGATAATCAATCAAAGTTATAATAGGGGTTAGACTTGCAATTATTTTATCTTTTTTTAAATATATATAATTACTTACCTAAAGCATGTAGTCTGTGCAGTGTCCATGGCTGGTTCCCAGTCAGAGCATGGCGTTTTAAAATGTCGGTTTGTGTGACAGAGTGAAAAATCCAAAGATATTCAATGTTTTTCACTTTATTACCGTAGAAGATAAGAAAACCAGGGCATTTTAACAACTGAAGCCTGTGTTGTTTTCCTCTTTTGCTTAAAAGACAGACAACACGCACGCACGCACACACACACGCACACACACACACACACACACACACACACACACTTATACCCAACCACTATACTTAGTACAATAAGGAATGGTAAAAAAAAAATACCACAAAATTTGGTCTGAAATCTTGAAATCTGGTACAGAGATACTTTGGACGAATATCTATCACTAGACATAAACTATTACACCTTTATCAGTAGTCAGGATTTTTTAAAACTCAAGAAAGATATCATTGTGTTAAATATTTGCTTATTATTAACATTGCATATTTTTTTGATATTCAACTTGTCATGGTTTAATAGACAAAACATACTTCACTGTGCTCCTTGTAGTTTCTGAGATACTGACACTTTTATATATATTTAGTTTTTGGGCACATGGGACTGCTCTTTATTCCTAAAACACTATGAAGTCTATTGCAAAACAGTCCTCCCATGTGCCCGAAAAGACTAGATAAAGTATCAGAAAAATTAACTTTTGACTAAAAACTAAGAGTTTGACCCATTTAGAATATGTTTTCACATTTGTGCTGGGGCAAGCTCAGAGAATACCTCCACCAAAGGAGATTAAACAACTTCAGTCGTAAGCACTACTGGGTATTTATTTTCTGTCCATTGACTAATTGTTTTGCTGGTAAACATGACAGAATTGTGTTGCCTCTGATGTGTGTGTATGTGGGCGGCAGGGTTGAGTAATGGATTATCTGTGCAGATGCTGAATCATCACAGTGAAGACGTTGTTATGCTGTCTGTTTAACATGTTAACTTCACCACATTTTACTTAAAAAAAATGAAAAAGACAGGCACTTATAGCCAGATGGTAATGATCAATGTTATCTGTTTCCATGACAGTGTTGTCAGGTGTTGCTGCTCTCAACGTGGTCATCCCGAAGCCGATATATGAATATGCCAGGGGTGACAACATCACACTGCCCTGCACCTTTACACTCAAACAAGGCTCAACATTACCCCCCAAATCTGCCGTCATCACATGGACTTGTCAGGGTCTAGAAGCTGGCGCCAAAGAGGTGAGACTTCTACAATATGTTTATATTCAGTATGTGCATGATTGATTGAGAGTGAGATTCTCTGATTTCTATCAATCAGGAGAACTGTGTCTTCTTCATCTGTTAATGTTTCTCTGATGGTCTTGTTGTCCAACAGGCTTTGATCCTCACTTATTACTCCAGTAGTGATATTCTTGACATCAAGAGGGCGTATGAAGGACGGGTGAGCTTGGATATGGATCTTGCCACGGGAAAAGTCGGCCTGAAACTGTCCCAAATCACACTGCAAGACAACAAGCATTTTGAGTGTCGTGTCCAGGTCCCTTTAGACGATGAGGGCAAGACAGCTGCCACTGCCCGCGTGGTGGTTCTGGGTAACATTTCTACTTTTTTCAAAGAAATATTTGCAGTGTCGGAGAAGCTACTTTGAAAGCTACCAATAACTTTACACTGGAAGACGTTGAACCACAACAAAGCTACCCTCGATCAAATTGACAAAGTACATGTGATGCAAGATTATAACAGAATATAATCATTTAAAAAAAATCACATGCCAACAAAAAAAATAAATGCCATTGAATTAAATTTATTACAAAAACTGCCACTTGTTCACAGATAATTCATTATATACATATAATATATATGTCACAAAAGATTAACATAATGATCACATTCTGTTTTTAGACAAGGGTTGTATGCAAAAACCTCTCTGAACATTTGTTTGCTAATAGCTATAATTAATACATAAGACAACCAATATATTCAAATCTAGTTTTAAAAATGAAAAATCAAGGCAGTACAAAAATTGAAAACTAAAGCAAATAAATCCCCTCTATTTTATGGTCCAAAAGATTTTGTAGTTTCAGTTGTTAACTACTCAAAAAATAGCAAAAAGTAATTGAATTATGTTAAGTAAATGAATTAATTAAATCTCTATGCAAATACAAATGGAGTTGTACTGCAAGTCGGCTATGCAAAATGCAGTTAAACTATAGTTGCAAGTATTTCAGTAATCCTAACACTGAATATCCTGTGTTAAAGTGGTAGAAAAGAGTTGCATATTGCATCTTGTTTCTGGTTTTCCCATTAGCATAAAATTAGGTTTTCAACTTGAACTATTTAGGACGTTAAAGTTCAGTCAGTGTCATGTTTAACATTTGATTGTTCTTTAATTTAAAGCGTTACAACATGCTTGTAGTGTAAAGTGCAAAAACCAAACACCTTGACATGTGAAAGTAGATCATCAAAAAGTTATCTTCCTGTTATCAGATGGCATCAACATAACAACAACACCATAATAATGACTAGAAAATAAGTCGTATGTGTTTGGTTTGCTATTCATATTTGCTTTACATTACAGAGATTGACTGTGCAGATTGATGATTACATTCAACATATGACTATTTTTAAGGACAAGTCTCACCTTTACCTTTCTAGTTGCTCCATCTAAGCCTGTCTGTGAGCTCCAGGGAAAGGCTGAGTACGGCCAGAACATCAATCTGACCTGTAAATCTGAGGAAGGCTCCCCGCCACCCACTTATTCGTGGCAGAGTCAAGATGTCCGCAAAACGCCTCGTGCACCAGCACCAAGAACCACCGACAGTAAGTTTCTGTTACTGACATTTAAGACATTTAATCTTGGAAATGTATAAATCACCTGTGAAGAAAAATTAAGTTGGAAAATGAAGGTCCGTCACGAGGCAACTTTCAAGTAAAAATCTGATCAAAGCTTGATGTTTTAGCTGAAAGTTAACCACCTGTTGGTTTGTAGAGCTCGCAAATCTATAAGAATTTAGGGGCACTTACTGGGCTCTGCCAAAAAAAAAGGTGGGCTTTTTCTCTAATGTTTAAGCTGACCAACGCCCATGTTGAGGAAAAACCAATACTAATGTTGATATGAACATTTAAAGGGGCTGTATACAACATTCAGAACATTAATATTGCAGTAAACAACTGTATTATGTAAAGTTATAGTGGAGTGATGGGGCCCTGATCAGAAAAGGAGGACATGCTCTATTTTGTGTGTTTTATACGATGGTTACCAGAAAAAACTCTTTCCGGACCCACATCTTTGTTGCAAAAGCACAACACCCACCCTCCAGTTTCCTTCAATTAACACTGTTAAAGGGCTAGTTTGGATTTTTTGAGGTGGGGTTGTATGAGGTGCTAACAAACAGCGGGGCCTGTCACGAAACATATTTTTACGACCTAAATAAAGGACCACCCTAAAAAAGTTATACCCGTTAATTTGTAGGCTATATTAATGATATGTACACCGATTTTTGTTGCTATCCACAGATGTCGCATTTGGCACTACTTTTTTTCAACCGAACTTCCATGTTCCTACATGTAATCGCACTAATATGTTTTGAGGTTGCCACAGATCAGCTATTTCGGTCAAAATCCAGTCGCTAGTTTTTGTCAGAGACAACAATTACAAGAAAGTAAAAATGAGTGATTATGACAACAACGATGAAATGCCGTTCAATATGGAGACAAAAGGATATTTTATGAACCAGAATATACAGAGGAAGACATTTTGAACAGGCTGAAAATAGAGACGAGAAACCTGGTGGTGCAAACAGCCAAACAGTAATAACATTTTAAGGGTGGGCCATCGTTTAGGTGGTTAAAAACATTTTCTGACAGCCCCCATCTGCAGTTTGTTTCCTGCCTGGACTGTGTGTCAATCAACATGCTCTGATTGAGCATCCTTTTATTTTTTATGGGCAGGAATCTATAAAGTAAAACAATAAAAAAGTAAAAGAATGACAGAATTGATGTGTGAATGTGACTGTCTGTCTGTCTTTCAGAGGGAGGCATCTTGTCTCTATACAACATCTCCAAAGAGACATCAGGATACTACATCTGCACCTCAAGGAACAAGATCCGCTCTGCTACCTGCAACATCACCCTCGCAGTCATGCCACGTGAGACAAACCTTCTAATAGCAGCTTCTCATTAATAGTCTGCAATCTTAGTCTTCACAGTAAACAGTCTTTACAACAATGCATTATAATGTGCATCCTTTTCTTTTTCTTCTTCTCCCAACTTGTTCTCCCAGCTTCCATAAGCCTTGGTTCCACAGCGGTCATTGGTGGGGTCATCGGCGCTCTGGTCGGGGGGATCGCACTCATCGTCATCATCTATTGCTGCTGCTGCAAGAAGAAGAAAAAACCGGATGAATACGCCATGGGGTAAAGTGTTTCTTGCTTACATACACTGATGAACAAGTTGTGATGTAAACACGTGAACATCAGATACGACACTTTCATAGAGATAAATGAGCGTGTGATCGAACATATCAGGGCTTTTATGTTAAGAGGCAGACCAGGAAACTTCCTATTAGAGGCCAAAGTATTTTATTTTTACAGAGCATTTTATTTGCAGGAAAAAAACGATTGTCACAGTTAAATTAAGGAGGTCAAAGACACTTATTTATAGCCACAGGGTCAAATATAGCTCAGAAATGATCCGACACAGCAGGACTGAAACAGAAAAGTTATTTTTAGGTCGTTTTTGAAATGAAATACAGTTTGAGGAATAGAATACTCAATAACCACAATGTAAAAAAAAAGGAATTTTACCAGCTGTTGTTACATCATAATCAGTTTTACTTCCTCTTTATATTAAATGATTCACCAAAACAGATCCCCAAAAATCTCCTATTTCAGTATGAAACCACAAAGAAGCTGCAACTCAAGATTACATCAGATATTTTCACTTTGTTCCCTCTGATTGTATAATACTGCCTTTTTGTGTTTGGAGCGCGACTGATATGGGATTTTTGAAACCGATGCCGGAATAAAAATATACTTTTTTATGTGAATAAAAAAACAAGCAGCATGAGCGTTTGTGAGGTTAAAGACAGACAACATACCATCTCATCACTGAGTCGTATCTGTTGACAGGATTACATGCATGGAGGGAGTCTAGACTGTAAAAATACAACCTCATCTGCTGCGTTCCAACAAGGAATGATGTCACACCTGAGTTTACTGCATTCCAGTGCAACAAGTCAGAAAACCTTTATTTCACGCGGTGGAGGAAGTGAGGTTTGCTCTCGTCAAATTAGCCACCATTAACAATACCAGTCTATAACAACTAGAGTGTATGACTGCACCTTTCCCTTCCGTTGACCCTCAGAGCAGCCATCTTGGATTTTGAGGTTGAACTTGGTTGAACCAGTTGAACTGGGAGGTTGGAAATTTCCATTAGGGAAATTCAGCAGGAACACACAGCAGGTTATTACAGGTGTAACACCTTTTAAAGGCATAAGCTGATTACAATAGTTCCCTTTTTTTTTTCATCGTTCATCAAAAAAAAAAGTATTTGTTGAGCCATTAAACGGACTTAATTGCATATGTGACTGTCTAGAGCTATTGTTGACTTCAAATTCCTGCTGTAATGTAGCGAATAATCACAGGTTGCAGCCGCACTGCTTTTAAACGTTGAGCTATGTGTATGTATGAAATTAGCAATTTCAGATGATTTCAGTAATCGATAAGAATGAAGGACAGTTTTTTTTTGTTTTTACTATTTCTGTTAAGACATCCAATGGCACAGCCAGACATCATTACCCCTGAAATTCTTCTCTTTCTCTCTATTTCTTTATTGTTTTCATAGATCTGTCATTAATAGTAGTTGTTTCCCTCTGATTTTCTGCCAACTTAAAGTAACATTAACATACATAGTAGCAGCAAATCTTGATGTTCAACCACTCAAACTATGGCCATTTAATGCTATTTTGGGCCCTTTACCATTCCAACAGTGAATACGGGTCAGGAAGTCTCATTGTTGAAGAAAGAGCGCCATCTAGTGGGCTCCGTAAATAAAGCAAATGGTTCATGGAGCTTTGTTGTCCCTTTACTACCTGTTAGATAATCTGTCATTTGATAACAATCACGAAAATAATCAGGAAAAACCTCTGGACAATTCATATTATTTTGACAGCTGTACCGCTTGCAGCGCTGGGACCGCTAGCTAACTGTTACTTTCTGCCACCAATTAGGCTCCGCTCACAAAATCGGTCGTCATTGTTGGTAAACAGTAAATTGGTCTGTAACAAACATCTGACTGTTATGTGTTCACTTTCCAGAGTCCGTGAGGGCGAGTACAGCGACAAAGAGCCAGCTAGGAATGGTGAGGGTGGGCGTGCTGAGGATGGTGGCGGTTATGATGACTCCAGTGTGAGGAGCCCAAGTGAACGCAATGACCGCTACGAGGAGCGTAGTGAGCGAGACTATGACGACCGCCGCAGCGACTACGACGACCGCCGCAGTGACTACGACGACCGCCGCAGTGACTACACCGACCGCCGTGACAAGTACAGTGACCGCAATGAGCGCTATGATGATGACCGCCGCTATGATGATGACCGCCGCTATGATGATGACCGCCGCTATGATGATGACCGCAGGGACCGCCACCGTGATGATGGCGACCGCTATGATGAGCCCTATGATGACCGTGACCGTGACAGACCAGCTGTGCCGGCCAACAAGCCAAGAAGGGACTACGACGAATAAAGCCGCCAACCTGTATCAGCCACCGTCTTTTATCTTCTGTTTTACCGCCATTGACTTTACTCCAATTGTGGCCAGTTACCTCATAGCCAAGGTGTCACCTGATTGGCCTAAATGCCACAAGTATACTAGAATTAATAAGAAAATAATTTGTCATTTTATGTTGTCGAGGTAGAAGAAGTTTGAGTTGTTTTTGAGAGGTTGAGTTGAGCAAGGGCAGGAAACCAAAATGGTGACCACAAAGCCCATCTGATCCGTTTTAAACAGTGAGTGGGTGTCTGGGTGGGTGGAGTTGCAAACACAGGTATAGGAGGATGTATAAACACTTCCCCAGGACAAGATTTGTATCTTTGTTGTGTACCAGAACTCACGTCATGCCAAAATTAGGAACTGGGCAACATTTTACAGATCCCCAGAGAAAAAACAAAACATTTTTTCGAGAATTGGTAACACATAGGTGGTAATTGAGCTTTAAACTTGATATGTTGCCATTGTTACATACGAATGAAAGACCTTGTTGTGTCTGTCTGTCTTT
Organism: Centropristis striata; assembly: GCF_030273125.1. NCBI lineage: Eukaryota > Metazoa > Chordata > Actinopteri > Perciformes > Serranidae > Centropristis > Centropristis striata. Next base: position 15,121,291 of record NC_081518.1, read on the forward strand.
GTGTCTTGCTTTGAGATGGCTTCTGCTGCTGTTGTGTGTAACTGGTGTTAGGTTTTTTTTAAGGAAGCTACCTCCACACTAGAGAAAAGGGTTAAGATACTGTCTATCCTAGTATAGATACATAGAAATCAAACCAGTTTTCATTTAATTCCTCTCTATTCGGTGCTTTTCAGTTGCTCTTGTTTTACTTTGTTTTGAAACTAGAACTAGAACTCCCCTTTAATTGTTGGGTTAGATCGTGTCACCACAGCTCTCTCTGGTTTTCTTTTTTCAAATTGTAAAAAAAATAAATTACAGCTTTAATATGCCTAAACTTTGAAGATATATGGTATATAATCTCCTTTTTGTTATTTTGTTGAATTTTTTATACAGATATTTCTGTTAATATGAAATGAAATATGACAATGTACATTCAAAATTCTATTATTTTATCTCAGCAATGGTAATGTTACCAGTTTTACACTGGGATTTCTGTTGTGAAACATTGTTTGGTGCATTCCATTCATGAAATATGCTGTAAAGTTAAAGCTGAAATAAAAATGAACAAAACGGCTCCTTCTGCAAATGCATCCATCCTGAACACTAGATGGCAACATTACACTCCCAAATAATTCACTTCTCGTGACCACGACTCGTGGGGTAAAAACAAATGTTTATTAAAATTATTATTACTAGTAGTGACAGTCAAAGTATTAATTATTACTGTCATTCAGTGGATTCAATCACATCCTAAACTTTTATCGGGTTTTCTTTTATTCATAAAAAATGGCCTTCCCTCCATCACCGCTTCATCCATTGTCTGAAGAGCGTCTCAGGGCCTCCCACCCTGCTCCGTCAAGTCACACAACTCGGCAACTAGTACCGGATATAGGGTCATGTGGACTTCAAAATAAAACATTATTTGCTAAAATCTGCCCTCTTGAGAAAATATCCTGAGGCAGTCAATTGACATTTGACTTAACTCATATATCAACTTTCAAAAGCTACTACTGATTATACCGAATATTTGCCCCTTATAAGAGTTACTCAGTGTATTTTGACATTTCAATATTTCAAATTTTATTCTAAAATTGTACAAGGTTTAGTCATTATTTAATTTTTGTTCAAGACCACCATACTACAGATTCAGAGTGAACTACTGGTGATTGTTATGTAATTGAGTTTTTCTCTTTCCAACTTCTGGACATAAAACACAACTTTTTATAAGTTAAACATACTTAAAATTGTCAATTGACATTAATATTAAAAACAAGCAAAACAAACAAAAAAAAGAAGAGATAGCAGAATTCAAAATGAGCCTCCAACCTTGAAATTCAAAAGGGTAAGAAAAGAAAAGGATTTACTTTACAGACTTGTTGCCGCATGTTGATGCCCCGGGGTTGTCCCCTAACACTTTGCCCAGAAGGCATTTCAGTGATTTATCCATTGTTAAAGTAAAGGCTAACAGCATTTTTTTTTTTAAATAATATTGAGGAAACCTTTAAAATTATATTATCTGACTCCAACACAAAATCCTCACCTATTTCTCTGAGCCGATCGTTTGATGGGGAAAGGATGAGCAGGAGAAGTCCAAGTTCTCAGTTTAACTTCATTACAATACGTCAAGAAATGTGCAGTTTAAAGAGTCTCTGGGTTCAATCCACACATCCCTGACATGACATTAGGCTGGTCAGTTCATGGAGGCTGAGCGCAGTCTGCTTTCCCTGAACCCTTTTTTATAACCTAACAGAGGTTTAAAAAAATGTAGGTTGAACTCCTTTCAATCCGTTGATTTGTCAGTTTATTGCATTCGTGGACACATCACGTCACCAAGCAGAGAAGTCAGATATCTTCTCAGCACACCGTGTCCGTGACCTGACCTGTAACAGACTTTCAAAACATAAACTCCTGCCTTGATATGACTTGCAGAGATATTATTGGAGACACAGATTTTGCAACAAACATAAAACATAAAATATATCTTTTTGCGATTATAGAATCTTACTCTAAGTAGGGCAGAGAAAGTTTAAGCAGATGGAATAAATGTATTTAGTTTACCAATAGTTTAACAACAATATTAGCACATGAGCATTATAGCAAAGCAGCTTGCATGATTAATCTATCAATGCACAGAGAGGGCACACACACAGACGCATGCATAGATAGTGACATACGTCAACAGAGACAGACAACAGAGACAGAATGACAGATTATTTCTAACAAGATATAAAATTATTAATCACAATACTTTTACAGACATCAGTAAAACTGTTGGCTTGTTTATAAAGGTAAACTTGTCTTAAAATGACTTTGTCAAAAACCTACACTCCAGCAGAATACAGTTTGTTACTTTCTACCTCTCTGCACAACAAAAGTTTTCACCTCATGTACTGCAGCACCAACGGTTTTATTCTGAAAGCAGTTGCCGGAAGTCACGAGTTTTATTTTGACATGCTTGACGCTGGTCCGCTTCTCGAGCGCCGTGGTCCCGTTATGTGCCAGTTGGAAACTTCAACCTGTAACATCGTCCAGGGATGAGACGAAGGAGAAAACAGGGCGACGAACACCAGAAAACCTTCATAAAACTCAACTACAGGACTTTGAAGATGCTTTCGGTGTCGAAGTGGTGGATTTTTATCGTTTTTGTGGCAGGTAAGCGAAGATTAACAGGAGAAAAAAGTCGGTTACTGGTGTACGTTAACAGGTTGTTTAACTCAGATTTAAGTTTGAAGCAACAGACAGCTAGCGTCACTTTAACCAAGCTAACTCACCTTAACCTGGCAATAATTTAATTAATAATTTACACACGTATTAAGAATTTAAACTTTTAAAAATCACATTTAAAGCCGAGCGTCAGTTATGCTCTTTTAGCAGATGGAGTTTTTTTCTACTCCGCCGAAGCTGTAATATTTTAGCCAACGCCACACAGAAAGCGTTAAAGTAACGTTAGGTCGTGGCTTGGTGCTCTGTGGTCCGTTATGCTCGCAGTGCTGCAGTCCACTGTTACTAAGTCATGTGTGAATGATCCGACCAGCAGCTTTGGGGGTTGTGAATTAGGAGGTCTAACTTCTGACAGATTTAACGAGGTCCCTCAGTGAAATGACAGTTAACATGTCGTCACACTGTTAAAATAATCGCCTTAGTCATTTTTTGTCAAAATTGGGTTTTTTTTTTTGCTTAAATCATCTCCTCATGACGCCGGCCACCTATGGTAAATCCTACATCCTCAGTTGATTAGATCATGTGATTTTACCCCTTTAAGATAATGACCTATGTGAAGTGTGTGACTTAAGTGGATTTATTATACCTAAATCAAAATAAAATGTGACTTAGGCAATTTTTGAACATGCCTTTGTGACTTAAGCAAGATATGGTAACACTTTATTTTGAAGGTGTCTACATAAGAGTGGCATGAGCGTGTCATAAACATGTCATGGGATGTGTCATGAACATTAATGACACTTTGAAGTAACATTAATGCTCATGATACGTGTCATGTCATGTTTCTGACAGGCTTGTGTGGCTCTTATGTAGACACCTTCAAAATAAAGTGTTACCATATCTTGCTTAAGTCACAAAGGCATGTTCAAATTGCCTAAGTCATTTATTTCTCTTAAGTTACATAATTTACACACAGTGTTATTACTATGCCAGTATCCTTTGTTACATCCTTTTTGAGTGAAATGATCAGTTAATGTCATATGTTACACTTTTGGTGAAGTTTTTTGTGTATATATATATATATATATATATATATATATATATATATATATATATATATATGTATGTATATATATATATAGAGGTACACAAATAAAGGTCATATCAATCAAATTATATGATAATAGAAAAGCTACTGTATATTCAGAATGTAAAACCAAACCATTGTGCTTGACTGAAATCTGTGTGCAAATCCAATAGTGGAGCTCCCTGATATTCTGGATTATGCCTGAAAAGATTTGTATAATCAAGTGGTTAATCAACAAACAGTGATTCTGCAGCCTTTTTTTGTGATCAATAACCATTTAAATAGTTCACAAAAAACAATTACAACATTCCCTGGCTCTCGCTTTCCAAATGAATGAAATAGTCTTCTAGTAAACTGAACATCTTTTGGTTTGGGATTTTGTTTTGGGCAGTTTAATATGGTATTGTATTGTATTGTATGTAGATGCATTTATCTAATAACTATAATCAAATAAAGAATAGTGAGACGCTAATCTAATTATGATTTAATAAATATAAGATACATACAGCAGGAGTAGCATAATACAGCATACTGTAGTAGTTCAGTGTACAAATACAACAGTGGCATACCGTTTCATTTTTGTGAGTTTGATAATGAGTTTATTTAATCATTTTATTAAACTGAAATGCTTTAATGCTAATATTTGTAATACTACACTCAAATCTTTTAAACATCCTCAGCAAGACTCCTTTGCTAAATGTTACAGCAGTAACTATCTTTGACCTCTTCCTCCTGCTTTCATTTTCTCCTCTGGAGGTGGCTTCCTCTGAAAACTAATAAAGCCTGGAACGCCCCACAGCCTATGATCCCAGGAAGACAAACCTCCTGGCTTTTCTTGCTGCAGTTCTCAGAAGTCAGAGAAATGTTCTCCCTGAGGAATTTATGTTTAAGCTATCTTGATTCTCCTTACATCTTTTCCCCCCCAAAATTCACACCAATCCAGACACATTTTTAGTGTAAAACAAACCTGTCTTCAGGCTTCAACCAATTATCACATTTTTGGTCATAAGTCTATAGTTCTTGGACACCAAGTGAGGGTGTTTAGTTACAGTAGTTTCACTCTTAGTAACAAAAAAGAAAACAAAACTCTTTCACCAGGCCTGGTCTGGATTAAGTGAAGTGGGCCCCCTCTCATCCCTCATCTCATCCCTGTTCACTGGTCCAGTTCAATCACACCTCCCACTGCTTAGCCTGAGAAACACACACACACACATACACAGCAGCATGCACAGATGTTTCTGGGTGTGTGTGTGTGCGTGTGTGTGTGTGTCAGGGGGGTGTTATTCTCACATGGTCATCTCTCTAGTGTGTGTTGCTGTTGAACTGCAGAGCTGGAGCTCCTGGTCATCATGTGACCCAGAATCAACTCAGCTCACAGTCAGATTTCACTGAGCAGGAGCAACTCAAACAGTTTCAACACCGCCTTGTTTTTCTTCATTTTTCTTACCAAGCAGGATGGTTGATAAAGGAATAAAAAAAAATGCAAGTATGTAGTTACTTTCATAAGGACATTCTCTACTATACTTAATCTCATTTTGGGAAATAAAGGTGCTGCTTTCCTGAATGTTATTAAGGGAACATGTGATTTGTCCCATATTTTTTAAGTGACCAAACAGGAACAGGTCTCTCCTTGAACCTCGACTTGTCTCTGAATCATTTTGTTATGCTCTCTGCTGAATCAGTCCTTAAATCCCCCCCTATTACACATTCCCAGTTATTATTACCAAAACCTGTTTTGGCTGCCAGATCTGTGGTGTGTCTATAAGCCAGAGTTTTTCAAAGTCTGACACTGCGCCCACCTAACAACAAATTAGCACCATTAATGAACACATAGAACTACTAGCAGATCATTTTTGCAATGTACCAACAGATGTATAAATAGCTGTATTTGGCATACTTTGATACTGAAGAAATTAAAAAAATGTGATTACAGTCAGGTTAGTTAGGGAGTTATAAGAGGCATCTTGTTTCCATTATTTCAATGCAGATTTATGGATATATAGACTGAGGTATCACTGAGAAAGAGTGTGATTTTTGCCCCAATATACAGCAGTGACTGCAAGGAATATGTAAACTGTTTTTCTTAACTCTTCCAACTTTCACACTTTACTGATCCTTCTTCATTATCTTCTTCTCCTCCCTCAGATGTCCTCCCTCCTCACTGCTCGGCGGTTAATGTGTTTGTGAGAGATGAGAAGAGGTATTCTGTGCTTTTTCAGTCCGTGGTTCTGCCGTGTCAGTACAACAGTGTGTCCACCCAGACCCCTGTGGTGCAATGGGTCTACAAGTCATACTGTCGGGACCGCACCCGGGATTCATTCAACTATGCCGACAGTCTAAGTGGAAGCCAGGGAGGAGGTGGGCTGACGGGTGGAACACGAGGAGTTGGTGGAGGGTACGAGACGGGGATGACAGCAGGCTACCTCGACTGCGCTGACAGTAGCCGGACGGTCCGAACTGTGGCCTCCATCTCTGGTTCCTCCAGCACACTGTCAGAGTACTACAAGAACAGAGACATCTCCATCATCAACAGTAAGACTTCTGCAGTACTACCAACACTATGAAACCAACCCAAAAGCATTTTCTTCGTTTGAGTTTGAAGATATGGGTTTTGGCGTCTCCAATTTACATGGTGCATTAAAGAGAAAACAGCCTCTCTGATTGTTTTGTAACATATTGATCCATACTAATGTTCTTATTTCTTCTGCTGCCAAGCCAGGCAAGTTTATGAAAGCCATAAATCTGGGCATTGGCCCACCCTTCACACAGATTCCTGATTAAAGGATTGAAGTCAGACGGATTCTGCACACATGTAGAGGAGGGTGAGAGACAGAGGAGGCTTTACGGAAAACTCTCAGAGCTTTCAGGACAATAAGGTTACATAACACAGAACTAATAAGTATACCCACCAGCAACAGATATTTTCCAGTTCTACAGTTTGGCAGGGGAAGAAACAAGTGTAGTGTTAGATGTTAGAGAAGGGGAGGTTGATTCTGGGGGAAGAAAAAGGACAAAACTCACCATCCAGTAAGAAAACACTAATAAAAGAAACGTGTATGTGAAGACTGGCATGTAAGAAAAGTATAATAGATCATCATTGCCAGTTTTATCTCAATAATAATCCTGAATAATGGAATTGCACATTTAGACTTCATAAAGTAATGTACTATAAACTGAACATTTTACATATATTTTATACGTAGGTTTTTCTGACACTGTAGTATCGCAGATATATTGGTATACGTCAGCTGTTAAAGAGGCAAAATTGCTATATCAGTTGAAAATCTGTTTGCTATAATATTAAAAACAGTGTCATCATCACATAATTTGTCTTCCATTGGTCAAGAAAAGATTTATTTCTCAGTACGTCTTTTTAAAAAAAATGTTTCTATGAATGATTTTGAATGCTTACGGCAATTTGTGCTTATGCCATCCCCCCGTCCTCAGTTTTACATTCTCTTGCTGTCTTACTATCATGTCATTTAAAGATCATCTAAGGGACACTACTGTGCATACATTCATGTACGTGTGTGTATTTTTGTGGTTGTGTGTGTGCACTTGTTGAAGACAGAGAGGAAGCCTTGTTTGCAGGCTTCAGATTTATGAAGCTCTAACTCTGGCTAAAGAATCGACCTTCTCTTCACCAGCCAGGAACACAGACAAAAGAAATGGTTTTCATGCTGTCCTCTCATTCATCCTGACCTCTCACTTCTTCCCTCTGATGTACTTCAATGTCTCGCTTTTATTTTCACTCTCTGGATCTTCACATCGCACCAGCCACACATTTATTTCTGTCAGTGTAAGGCTTCTCTTTCATTCTGTCTTTTCTCTTTTTCTGTCCCACTCCACCTCCTCTCCTGAAACAGGTCAGCACAGCAATGTTGTAAATGGACAAAAAAGTGAAAGCTTTAACTATGTTGCCTTTAGAGACATCCAGTCATCCAGATTCATGTAATCCTATTCAGGTTCACAGGGAGGCTGGAGTCTGTCCCAGCATGCAATGGGCAGGGGGTCTTCTGTTAATCACATGGCTGACACAAACGAACAAACGCACTCACTTGCACTTAAAGTTATTTCAAAGTTGGTAGTCCATCCGGCATGCATGACTTTGGAGTGTGTGAATTACAGTAAACTATAATATTATATGTAGAATGAGTGGAGGCAGTACTGTGTTAAAGTAGAGACAGGTCACGGTGATGTGGTCTGGTCAGCCTGTCTCTCCTCCCCCTTCCTTGACTAACAGGAAAAGGAAGTGAATTATATAACCCTGTTTCCTTTCTGCTTTATTTACATGTCTGACCCCCTTACAATGGAGTCAGTGGCCCAGCATTGTCTTGTGTGTTGGATTTTTTGGGCCTATTCGGACACATGAAATCCCATCTTGTTAGAATCTTTGCTTCCATAAATAGAAAAATGAAATCCTGAACTATCATCAATGCACTATGAGGCCAAAAGTATGTGGGCACCAATTGTTGGAGCTACTCTGGTCTTCTGAGTTTGACTGGCCAACACCTCTGGAAGGAACAGGAAGCCAGGTCCTATCGCCCAACATCAGCGATCGACCTCACTAATGCTCTAATGGCTAAAGGGGAGCAAATCCCACCAGTGAGGTTTGAAAAACTTGTGGAAAGTCTTTCTAAAACAGTGAGGCTGTTTTAGAAAGTGAGAGTGATGAAGGGTCATTGTTTTGGAATGACATGTTCAACAATCACACGTGGGTTGCCACATACAACACACTTTTACCATATAGTATGTCAAAGTTTTGAAAATTAATGCACTACAAAAATTGAATTTTCATGGAACTTCTGTTCCCTGAAGGAGATGAACAAGAAAGCTATATAAAAAATATAGTATACTACATGTGTTGTACTGAGTAAATAAGCTGAAAGGGAACCACTTCCATGTTTTGGAAGATGCATATTAAAAAGAAGAAACATCTGCATTTTTATATCTTTGAAAAGACAGCAACAGTTTGAAATTTCAAGGCAAATAATGTTCACAACATGAAGCTGAAAACGAGATAAAACTAAATTCATCCTCAAATAGTTTTATTGCCAAAGATGCTAAGTCCATAAAAGTAAATATATACATAGCAAAAGATTATTTAAATTATCTTAAGGAATTTTGTTTCATATCTTTAACCTCTTTCTTTTTTTTCTCATGCAGAGGCAGACCTGCGCATAGGAGAGGTCCAGTGGGGAGACAGTGGAGTTTATATCTGTAAAGTGGTTATATCAGATGATTTAGAGGGACAGAACGAAGCCTCTGTGGAACTGCTGGTTCTTGGTAAGCTGCCGCTACTTTCCCTACATGAATATTGAATAGCATTTAGGTATGAGATGAAAAAGATAACCCTAATCCTAGGTTCTTACAGATAGTTTTGATAGCAGCGGAGTGCAGTCGCTCAATTTATTCCCCTTTGAGGCCTACCCCGTTTACACTTAGTTTTAAAATGCGTCTTCAGCAATCAGAGTGGTCAGTGCTAAATACAAGCATAAACAGGGTCCCAGAGTTATTGTGAATGGATCACTCAAACCACTTGCTGATGTGGTCTACATGGGAACATCAAAGTTAGATAAAACTTTCAAAAATTCACATAAAAGTTTTTACGCTGCTTGAGGTGGTTTTTGTCTTTCGAAAAAAAGCTAATGTGCCGAACAGGAAATGGAAACACTTTTTCCGTATAAGTTTTGATGTAGCAAACATTTAACTCACACGACTGATCAGTTGTTTCAGCTCTGCCGGTCAAGATTAGCTGACATTAAAGAATAATTACAAGTTGCTCAATTTTAATCCAATTCCCGAAGCAACTCTCTCCATTTTCTTGCGGATGGCCAAAGTTGTCTGATAGTTTTTGTAGTTGTTTTTGTTGTTTGGTTACTGATGGATAAGCCTTCAGTAATACATTACACTGCCCTCTTCTGTACAAAGTACACTTATGAAGCTTTGTTTATTCGCTCTAAACCAATTGATGGAAACGACATTTCAAAATTTCGCTTCAAAATTCGCTTTGACTTTAATGGCAACACAGCTACTGATTCTAGCTGTGTCCCATCATCTTCTGCGTACAATATTAGACTGGCAGACTTCATGCTGCAGGATCCTTGACATAATTTACTGTAAATTGATTTTTTTCTACTAGCTGCTATTATATAACACAGCCTTTACAAGCTGAGCTGTTCATCACCAACAGCACAATACAGGCTCATTAATGAGCTGATTTACAACAAGCAACGCAACTTCTTGGCCGGTCTTGTCTAATCTGTAACCATAGGAACTGCATTCACTGAAACTGTATGCCACTGCAGGAAAGATCTTGAAACTTAGTTACTGCAGATTAGTTATCACTTGTTTGAGTCTTTGACATGCTACTGAACGTGTGTGTGTGTGTGTGTGTGTGTGTGTGTGTGTGTGGGTGTGTGTGTGTGGGTGTGTGTGTGTGTGTGCGTTAAATCCGTTTGTCCCTTGTGTCTGCAGTATGATGTATCTTTACAGTGTCGGTGTACTTGTCTGCGTTCATTGACAAATGTTACCATAACAACGGCTGAGAGGATATGTGGCTCTTGGTACTCTAATTCACTCTCTGAGGCTGAACTTTTGTTTGGCTGGCACTCTGAGACTTATGTGTATGCCCAAAAGACACACACACACACACACACACACACACACACACAAAGATTTGAGTACATGCTGAACCTGGTCAAATGTTGAGGACGGCCCTGATACGATAATATGTCACAGGTAATGCCACAGGCAAGTAGGGATGATGTTATTTTTCTGCATGAGTTGCCCTTTGCAGTCTTTAACCTGGCCTGAGATACCTTAAATCTACCACAGTGCTAAAATGTTGTATTTCCTGGTCCGGGTGTAACTAATATGGCATGTGAGGCACTTGTTGTGTTTCCATAACAACAGTTGGGGCCACCGTAACTGGCTCAGGGGGGGCTTTTGTCTTTTTTAGAAAATGGCTTCATGGCAAAGAAGAGAGGGAAGATTTAATGATGTGGAGGAGGGACAGCAGAGCACAGTGATACAAAAGATGGAGAGTGACACCATGTGAGAAGCAACGATTCTGCTTCCCTCTGTTCTACCCTTTGAGTTACATTGACATTTTTTTTTAGCTCAGAAGCTATTTGCTAACAATTCAATTCCTTAAAATATTGAAATGTTTGCACTTACTAAAGATGAATAGATACACTCACATTAAATCACTGATGGTGAATGTGAGTGAGTGAGTGAGTGAGTGAATAAATGGAATGTTGTGTGATCCAGTCATCCATGAATGAGAGATTTAGTTAAGCAATAAACAAAACACATAAAGAGTGCAATCCATGAAAAGATAGACAGAGCTACAGATATTTAACTATTCATCCTGTTATTTTAGAACTAGAAACATGCATCTATGTTTGATAAGTTTGCTTTGTTTGCAGGTTGGAACCAGTTGAGACCCTATCAAAATTCTGTTATTTCTTTAATATTGATATTAGCTTAAATGTGGTCTTGAGTTAGGAGGTATGAAGAAAAGCTCTGTCGCTCACCATGACTTCTGACCTGCCTGTAATTGAGGGCAAGCATAAAGAGGTTCTCTTGATGGGATTTAATTAAATTAACAAAAATCAAGCAAGTTAATTGCTGGTCCCAAAATACTGTTTGGAAAACCAATGGTATAGCATCAGTAAGGCCATGTGTTCAAGAGATTTTAGTCTTGGTTTGAACAATTTCAGAAACTTTAAAGTAGATGCATGGTTTTAATCTACGTGTGTGTGGGTGTGTAGAGCTCTACCAGCATGTAGGCTCACCTTCCCTTTATAATTTATTTCCATAGGAGGAGTACAGGTGGCAGTGTATGAACACCACCCGCCTGGATGGCCATATAGGGAAAAATAAGCAAACCCTAAATATTTGAAAGTAAATCTTGGTGAATCACTAGTCTGCAGACAAATTCACATGCAAGTTGAAAACTCCACAAGTGAGATTTGTTTAACTGCTTGAGCAGAGGGGAGACACGGTAGATACAAACTTAGAGTTGCCTTAACTGCACGTAATGCCATTTTAAGCATGTAGTTGTTTGTATTAATATGGTGATTCAGTTGCTTCTCAGTAACCTTAAAAGGTTTCTTTCTGTTTCCAAATCTAGCAAAAAACACGTAGCCTTCCAGAAAGATACTAAGTGAGGTATGTGCACAGTCAGCCAGACTGAGGCCAAGATAGTCCAGCCTGCTCTCTGCTACTCCAGTCCTTCTTTCACCTAATCGGCACTCTTCTCCCCCTCTCTGCGATAATCACACTTTGAATAGTAAAACACCAGTATCTGCTCACATCACACTCAACTTCTGGCTTTTCACTTTTCACAAGGCTTCAGCTTTTGTGAACAAAACAGACTCATGCACATTTTTGTACCAGCATATGGTACACTGCCCTCTTATCGGAAATGTTCATGTTTTATTCAGACATCTGGTGACCTTGTGTGAATTCCCTTAAAGCTGTGTCAAAATAAAAAGGAGAAAGCCATAACACCAGCAAGATAGCAGTAACAACAACTAACAGGTGGTGATGTTTTTTAGGGGGTATGTATGTTTCTATTTACTATTTAGGGAATAGTTTCTATTTTTTTTTTACTGAAACACATATTTACGTGTAAAAGTCCAACAATCTCACCTCCCACCAAAATGATCTAAACCTTTTAAACTTAAAAAACAAACAAGTTCACTGTGTATATATCAAAGACAGAAAGCTGATACATCAGCTATAACACATTTCATTTTATACATAAAATGAAGTACTTTAACATATAATAATATTATAATATTTTCACTGACCCATAGACAGTTGTCATAAGGGAGCTTTAGAGTACATGCAAAAAAAAAGCCAGCAACCTAGAACTAACCACAAAGCCTAGGTTTTTCCTAATGTTTACTTAGGCTACAAATGACGAAGAACAGATAAATCCACAATTTATCATTATCAATAAATTAGTACACTGATTTTTATCAAAATTATGATTATTTCAACGATCAGCAATGTGACATCCCATCCGTCTTTGCCATTGGCTCGCTGTTAAAGCCTCATTGGAGCTGTAGTTAAAGGAATACTTAGATATTCTGGGAAAATGTCTTGCTCGCTAGACAAGACATAGTTCCAGACAAAGTCCTCCATAAAATCGTAACTTTTTTATATTTGTTAAAATTATGGTGGCGTTCAAATGCAAGTGTCCATTCCTGTAGTTAATATCTTGAATTTATCTAAAAAAAAATTTGCAAACAACCCAGGAACATATTCAGTTTGATAAAAGAACAAAGCTTACATGAAGGTGATGCTCAAATTCAGCTGTCTTTAGCAACTTTTCCTGAATTGATCAGCAGCATGGTTTGTCAAATTACAGAGAGCTTATTATCTGTAGAAATAAAGGATTTATGGCAATCCAGGTCTCATCCAGGATACACAGATACACAAAGACAAAGAGTTTCAGGAACAAAATGTTTCTCAGCTGTCTGTTTTCTGGCTCTGGACAGAAGGAATGTTCCTACCTACCTGAATTTTTTGCAACTCTGCATGTAACATTACTCACAGCTCCTGCCTATTCGTCATGTTGTCTTCATGAGAATGATTCATGTTCCAGTCTGTCCTCTTACCGGACAGATAACCATACGCAACTTTTAATCAGAAATCAGATGAGCAATGTGGTAATCAGTTTCTCTGATATGGAGACTTTCTGGAACTGGACTAGAATATGTGCTGATGCATGCTGCTGTTGACTTGCTCTTTATCTGTTTATCTTTTATCTTTCTCTGTGTCTCTCTCTGTTTTTGTCTTCCTTCTCTTGCATGCTGCTGCTGGAAAAACTTTCTTTGAATCAATCATTTTTATCACCCCATCCCCTCTCCTCTCTTCTTTCCCTTTTGTCACCTCTGCTCTGTCTCTCTCCAGGTTTCTCAGGTGTTCCTGAAGATCTGCTGCCAGGCTTTGATTTGAAGATTATGCCAGGTAGGGGCATAATGTACTCTCCCCTTCACCTGGTTCCTTCCATTCATACTAACCCTACTTATTGCTTTAACAATGAGTGTAGGAACCATTTGAATGATATTGGTCCTTGCACATAATATAAGCAGTTTAGAAGAAGACTGTGACATTTGGCACATGAGAGAAAAAAAAAAGTTCTGCCCATGTTTAACGGTTCCTCTGCTCACCACTCTGATGCCGCGTTATCTATTCACGTCTCACATCAGTAGATAATGCAACAGGTGTTTGTGATTCAGCTATAATGAGGCTTTGACAAAGCTAAATTCCGAGCTGTTTATAACCAAACTGACAGATCCACGCCCATCAGATAATGAGCTGGCCGTCACTCCCAGTACGATGAGCTGGAAAACAGCTATTATGGTCATTATAGTTATTTATGGTTGTGGTTAGCATGTCATCCCACATCATTTGGACACTACCCAGTAAAAACACAGTGATCAAGGGGAAGGGAGGTTTGTTTATGTCACATTGAATTCCTTTAATGCCTATTTCATTATCATAGAATTTGTGGGGAGGCGATAAATGAATGGATGAATTGTGTGGAAGTAGCTCCCAAAATGACATGGTATGATTCACAGGCTTATCCCTGGTCTTTGTCCACATTGTCTCCTACAGTACTCTGAAATGTCTAAAATGTAGGGTGTTAGTTATAGTTTGTGTGTGTGTGTGTGTGTGTGTGTGTGTGTGTGTGTGTGTGTGATTGCCGAGAAAAGTGGCAGAAGGGTTGCAAATGAGATCACATTACAAGCAAATTTGTTGTGACAGCCAAATCTTCAGTATCTTACCAAGCTGCGTAAACTGTCCATTTCCTTCCTCTAGCAAAATCTGGTTTCCTGTGTGTGTGTGTGTGTGTGTGTGTGTGTGTGTGTGTGTTTTTAGAGAGACAATGTTATCCTTGGTTTACATTGTTCAAGATATCCTTATCTGCCCTCTCCTTCCCTTTCCTTTGCTTTGTGCCCTGTAGACAGATACATGGAGTTTATTTATCGTACTTGCTGTATCACTCACTTCAGCAATTTAATACTCCAACACTGTGTTTTAAGAAAGCTGCTTTTTGTTATGACTCATATTCTGGTTATAGTGGGGCGGATTAGCTCAATATTTTACAACAATCGTTCACTTTGTGATAAAAGCATGAAATTTGGTAGATGTGTTGGTGAATATGTTTCGAACAAATCTGGATGTTGGGCCACCTCAAAAGCGCCCCCTAGTGGCCGTGGCAGGCATTTGTTATACAAATAAATCAATGATGAATAAAAACTGCCCTTTTAATAATACCAACTGGTGATGAATTGTATATTGTTGGAAAGCCTGATTAGTCACCTTTACAACGAGGTACAGCTTGTAAGGATCGTGCATTCATGGAATGAGCAACGGGGCTAAACGTGTGGGTAGCACCCCCCAAAAATGTGCATCCCCTGTGTAGTGGGGCGGATTAGCTGAACAATCGTTCATTTTGTGATAAAAGCATCAAATTTGGTACACTCATTGCTGAATACATGTTTAATGAATCTGGATATTGGGCCATCGCAAAAAAAATTATGATGGCTGTGGCGGCCATTTTTAAAAATGGTCATTTAAAAGCGGCCATTTTTAAAAATGGCCGCCGGTGGTTACTGGCGAGGAATGCTTTGCCTACCCTACAGCTGCTGTTTCACGTTTTCAGCACCACAAATATAATTTTGAGACATGTTAAAGTGACAAAAGCTTTATTACAGTCTAATAGAAAAGAACATTAACTTTGTATAACATTTTATTAGGTCTTGATATTCCCATTCACAGGCTACGGCCTCCTCTTTGGCTTGTATTCTTCTGTTGCTCCTTAAAAAGAAAAAATTATTTTCAATATTGTATGACCTGCAACAATAAAAACAAAACACTTTTAGACAGAGAAAAAAATCATACATTTTAAAAATTCTACTAGGGTTACTTGTAGCAGGTTACTCTTTCTGGCAAAATCCTTGTACTGAGGTGTGTGACTTAGTCAGGCGGCTTAGCCAAATAAAGGGGACACGCCGGACAAGAGCACCACATTTTTTCCACATACTCTCTATCATTATAGGTTTCAATTTTTAGTAGGAGCCACTTCATCAAGATTGCGGTGATGGCAGCCATATAAAGTCTATGAGAAATGCTATATCTTCCAAGCCACTTAGAAGGTCAATCTTGGTGTCAAAATATACATTTTCTGGGTCCAGGAATCATTTAAAGCTATTGAGAATATCACTAGATGATTATTTGATCAAATAGATATGTTCATTTTCACTCAGACTGGGCAACTCGCTTCAAGTGCTGCAGCAGGGTATCCTGAGTTGAAACTGTTTGGAATCAATGTTCACGGGAGAGTGTGGATTAGCTGCCATGTACACTGCTCAAAAAAATCAAGGGTACGCTTTCATCTCATGTCAGATCTTGATCAACAAATTATTTACAGTGAGTCATCCAGTGATATTCTCAATAGCTTTAAATGATTCTTTGACCCAGAAAATGTATATTTTGACACCAAGATTGACCTTCTAAGTGGCTTGGAAGATATATTGGTTCTCATAGACTTATGGCTTATATGGCTGCCGTCTCCTATCTGCAATCTTGATGAAGTGGCTCCTACCAAAAGTTGAAACCATTGGTGATAGAGAGCATGTGGAAAAATGTTGGTGCTTTTGTCCGGCGTGTCCCTTTCTTCTCAAATCTGGTCCTAAGCCGCCTGACTAACTGTGATGGAGTTATAAAATACATTTAAAAAAAGAAAAAAAGAACCACATGGGCAAAGGAGACATTACATATAGTGTGTGTGTGCCTGTGTGTGTGTGTGTGCGTGTGTGTGTGTGCAGAGAGAGATGTCCACATTCCACAGGACATAATTTAACAGTGTCTTATTAAGCTTTCACACCCAACAGCCACTGATACATGTTCCAAGCTAACTAGCTAGCTTAAGTACCTATTTTTGCTATCTTGCTAATTTACTTTTCCGCCAAGGCCCATGATGATTGTTTTTCTCTTTAGCCTTTATGATGTTCATAGTATATTTTATTCATAATTATAACAGGTGAAATAAAATATTTAGACATACCTCGATGGACAGTCCACTGCACTGCTTGTCCCAGGAAGCAAATGCTAGCTAGCTCATTTGCTAGCTAGCTCGATGGCTAGCCCGATTGTGGTGGGGCAGGAAAAATAACTGAAAGAGTGTCTAACTGGATTTTTGTTAATTTAATATGTGTATTTACATTTTTTAATTTACGTTTGTATATTTAGTTTACATTTTTTAAATATTTTAAGAAATAATTTAAATATTTTTTGTAATTTTAACGAAGAAAATGACTGCTATGGCCACTAGGGGGCGAATTTGCGATGGCCTAATATACAGATTTGTTTGAAACATATCCACCAACATATCCACCAAATTGTGTGCTTCTATCACAAAATAAACAATTCTTGTGATTTATTGAGCTAATCAGCCCCACAGGGGATGCACATTTTTGGGGGGTGCTACCCACACGTTTAGCCCCGTTGCTCATTCCATGAATGCACGATCCTTACAAGCTGTACCTCGTTGTAAAGGTGACTAATCAGGCTTTCCAACAATATACAATTCATCACCAGTTGGTATTATTAAAAGGGCAGTTTTTATTCATCATTGATTTATTTGTATAACAAATGCCTGCCACGGCCACTAGGGGGCGCTTTTGAGGTGGCCCAATATCCAGATTTGTTCGAAACATATTCACCAACACATCTACCAAATTTCATGCTTTTATCACAAAGTGAACGATTGTTCAGCTAATCCGCCCCACTATTAAGAGTTAATTTGTTCCGATCTGTTACCTCCCAGAAAAAACATTTACATCCTGGGAAAAAGGGAAAAATACATGCTCCCAATAATAAAAGATACATTTTTAACAATACAGCCTTTTTTTCCCTACCAACGACCAATCTCCTATGGGACATCTCCCAGATATCCCATGGCTTTACAGAATAGATTCTCACTGTCTTATGTCCCATCCCAACATCCAATACGTCACATTAAGGAAGAATTGATATCATTCAATCAGTGGCGGTTCTAGACTAATTTTACTGTGGGGGCCAAGCAGGGGCCAGTGCTTAATCAGAGGGGCACATTAAAAAACGGCAAAGGTGATATTTAAGCATTCAGAAACCTTTATTTTTGCTTATTCAAAAATATCAAATAAGTATATTTGGAAGATACAAATACATTGATTGAAACAATGAAACTCACCAACAATAAGTTATTTTTCTACATTTCTCATTTTTTACTTTTTATTTCATTTTGAAAGTGCAATACAGTGAGAATGATCTTTGTTACTTTTTATTTACACAAGCTTTTATTGCACAATTAAACTATAATACAATGTACATATTCTGGGTTCCTTTTGTGTACAATGAGATATTGTTTGAACAAAGAAAAGGTAAGAATTGTTCCGTTGTTCATCGTTATAAATTGATCGTTTTATTATTAATTTGACACAGGGGCCACAACAGGGGCCAAGGGCTTCTTCACAGGGGCAGTGGCCCCTGGAGGCCCCTGTGTAGAACCGCCACTGCATTCAATCAAGCCTTCAAGCAGCTTACCTGCATTAATGAACAAACTTTTTTAAAGGCTAAATTAAGAAAAAAATAATATTGCTTGTTGACAAACACATTTAAGGCTCTCTGAACAAGAGATGAAGATGTAATTAACAGTGTTACTTCCTAATCCCCAGTTACAGTAATCTTGTAGAATTAATATTACATTCTACAAGGTTACAGCAATTCATTGGTTGTCTAAATAGTAATCAAGTAACTTTAGTCACTTTAACTTGGAGTTAACCAATCCCTAGTTAGATTATTTACTCCCACTACTTCTACTATCTATGCCCATTTCTTAAACTATGAATTGATTCTTCATTTGTGTTCATCAATGTCTTGTGGAACCACTGCGTTCAACAGCGTATTAAAAAATCAAACTATTTCAGTATGCTTTTTGGCGTTTTTCTTTATGCTTTCATTATGTCCCAGTGTAAACATGAGCCATTCTTAGAACAATATGATCAACAGTGAGCAGTTGGGCTACAGTCTTTTTGAAAAAGATTTAAAGTGAAAGTGAAATTCCATCAATTGAAGAACATTTACAGGTCTTGAGGAGTCTGACTGCATTATCTGAAAAAAGTTATAGAAAGCTTAGTTGCTGTATATGTTTTAAAACAGAATTTCCGGTTCTGCTGCATCAAGTTTAATCCGGTCAATGCCAGCAGAATGCCATCTAAAGCAAGCAGCCATTTTTAGTATAGTACTGTACACAGTACACAGTGATGTGATCAGGTCAAACTGTTCCTATGTGAATATATTGGACTAAATACAGGATTCTGTCTTGTATGTACTTGCAGAGTGGGTGTTTGTGTCAGCAGTGGCACTGGGCAGTGTCTTATTCCTGCTGTTGGTTGGGGTTTGTTGGTGTCAGTGTTGTCCTCACTCCTGCTGCTGCTACGTCAGCTGCTGGTGCTGCCCTGACACATGCTGCTGCCCAAGACACTGTGAGTATAAACAAACACACACACACACACACACACACACACACCAGAAAGTATGTTTTTCTGGAAAGTCTGAATGGTATTGTGTGTTACTTTTCTAGTATATATGGCAGGTAAAGGTATAAAGACGGGCACCTCCACCCCTCAGACACCTGCTTACCCTCCATACTTTGTCACTGGTGTCCCAACAATGGTCCCCATTGCACCCCCTTCTCTGGTGGACAAGATGTCCTCTGTCACAGCTTCGGACGGCAGCTTACTCACAGCAGGTGAGGTCTTCCACTTGAGTGAGTGAATCTGTGTGTTTAATCTCATAGCCCATTAAAGTAATCCATCCTCAAAGTTTATTATGAACTTAGAAATATTGCATCTTCTGGGCACTAATTGTTTTTCAGTTCATTATTTTGTGAATGTTGTAAACTGATGTGGTCTGCAAATTTGGCCAGAAACAATTGTAATTGAATTGGAAACAGGAAAGAAGAAAAAGAGTATGATTCTTAATCCACACTGAACACACACACACAAAAAGAGGTTTCTGTACTGATGGGTCAAGTGTGTATCTGCAGTGCCGATGCATGCTGTAGGTGTTCCCTACCGTGTGCCTACACCTCAGGATCAGGACTCTCTCAGGGTGCTACAGTATGTAGAGAAACAACTGGCTCACTTCAACCCTGCCAGGTCCATCAGCCGCCAGAGTAAGCTCCAAAAACCCGTCCTTTGGATCTTGGTGAAAATGCTGTCAGGACCTTCCAAAGCATGTTGATGCTCTCAGTAGAAAATGCATGCTGTTGTATTTATACTGTTGGTAGTGTCTCTTTGGCTTTTTTTCCCTTCAGCTTGTCTTGGCATGCCTCTCTGCACAAGCATTCTGCTTATTGAATTTCCTGTAGTTCAGATGTGCATAGTAGCAGGTGTGCATGCCTACTCACCTGACCGAAAATGTTTTAACAATTCTCTCTCCAACTCTTGCTGTAATCACTTGCAGACCTCAAATCTGATTTTATTCCTCTGCAATATCTTTCAATCAATATCTATTTTTTTCTCTTAAATTCTGTGCTTCCTTAATGAGGAATTTCCTCTTGATTAATTGTTTATTTCTGTGTTTAGTCATTCTTTTATCCATGCCTTAATTTTTGACCTGTCCAGCCTGTAGCATGTCCGAGCTGAGCTCCCTTCACGAGGGAGAAACCGGCTTCCGCCAAACATACCGAAACGTCCAGAAGAAAGCTCTGCCTGCCATCCCTGACCACGACCCTCAGTCTGAACCCCAACGCTACCGTGACAACCGCAGCCCAGAGCCGCAGCATTATCGTGACAATCCACCTTCACCCCAACGTTATCGTGATGACAACGACTCAGAGCCACGCCGCTGCCAGGAGGAGCCTCTTCCTCCACGGCGGTACAGCGACGACCCTCCGTCCTCCTCACAGTCACGGAGGCCCGGACGAAATAAACGGCAGCAGAATCACAGCGAGGAGGACAACCCCAACAGGTACTGATACTCGTCTGTGTGTGTCTACATGCACTAAAGGTCCCGGGTTACTTTTTTACTTGTTACCGGGTTACTTGTTTTAGTTTCAAAGCATGTGTGCTATAGAAGACAGAGATTCCTGACAGTTTTCCCCTGTCAAATGTTCAGTAGTATGAAAAAACAACACATTTAGACTTGTGGAATCTGTTTGAGTTGAACTTTGGGTAGAATTATTTTAGTTAAGTAATTGTCCTGCATAAAAATATGATTAATAGCTGCTTACATGGACAAGAAGTCGAGTTTCTCTAATCTTTAACTTGATTTTAAAAAATGGTTTCCTGTGTATAATACATGACACCTAAGCAGCTTACTTGAGAAAACCAACTGTAGCCTATTTATTTAAGTGCATGTTAACACAGCGAATTAGGAATTAGTGCCATCAAATTGTGAAGAATTACTAATAACTATTCCTTTATAAAAACAACACATAGAATTGAACTATTCGAATATCGTTTTTTTAGTGTCCATAAGGAGAGAAACACAACTACTTGTATAGGTATACCCTGCAACAGTGGACCAAATCTGACAAACTCTCTGTCTTATAAACAACCTTGTCTCCATTGTTGTTGTAGCTCTGTGACTGACAGCCCTAATGCTAGGAATGCATACACAGACTCTGTATATTTTCATACAAATATACACAATAAATTCTGATCTCATGTCACCTCCTATCTCCCTGTTGGTCGTCTCTCATCCTTGTGTTGTGTTTGCAGGTGGAATCCTCGTTCCGAACATCTGCATAGAAAGACGTACCGTACTGCCGGACGAACCGGCTCACTCGATGAACTGGAGGAGTTTGCTGCTTCTTACAAGCAGAGAGGAGGCAGAGGGGAAATGAAAAGGGAAGAAGACAGGGGAGAGTATGAGATGGAGGTTCTGGAGTTCAGTCGATATCCTTCCTACCGTAATGGTCCCTCTCAGCATTATCACAATGATGAAAATGAGCTTGGAGACAACAGCAACCTCGAAGATCCTCCCAGACGAAACAAGAACAACGGACATAGCATAAGCCCAATTTCTTCGCCCAAAAAGAGGAGGGGCACTTGGGACGGCGAGCGCCCTGCCCCACCTCCTCCCAGACTCAGTCCACCGTCGACTTCTTCTCAGGAGAAGGACTACGATGGCACGTTCCTGAATAGCCTGCTCGACCGTAAGGCTAAGTTACGAGGGGTCAGCCAGGGGAAGAGTGTGGCTCGGGGTGAGGAAGATTCAGACACACCCTCAAAGAGCAGCTCGAAAAAAAGTAGCGGGGAATCTAGTCGGCACTGCAGCCGATCGCCCAGTAACAGGCCTGAGGCAGATTCACTGCCACCTTACTCAGACACAGAGCGAAGCAGAACTGATAGGCCGTCTCCACGGCCGCCCCCAGCAAACGCTCGCTCCTCTCAACCTCCTGCCCATTTACTGCCCGGTCGCAGAGAGGAACCTAGAGACAAGAACCGGAAAGTGGTGAGTTACATTCAAGCCTTTGAATCATTGGTAGGATTGAATGCTGGTAATGTTAATTTGCAGATTAACAGCAGTGAGTAGAGCTCATGTAGCAACTTTTCTAGTTGTTGAAAATGTGTTATTGGTACGTAATTGATAAAAAATATAACACTAGGCTAACTGCAAAGTGTTTAACACTCAATGTTGTATTTTCCTGCTTTTAAGGTAGTCAATTAGGGTGTTTTCAATGAAGTTACTTTCCTAGGGGCCCAAGAACCTTTCAAGGAACTCAGGAACTAAGCATTTTTCTTCTGGAGGAACCAGGGATTAAATCTAGTTCCAGTTTAGTTTTCAAATTTAGTGTGAGGCGCACCACAGTCCCTTTTTGTGGAGCTTACAATTAAAAAAAAGACCAGCTTGCTCCCGCCTCTCTGTTAATCCAATTGGACAAAAATGACATCCTGCTTTTCTGCTCTGAGTTGAAGTTATTTCAACGCAAGATATTAAGAGGCGCTCGTGCAGATACATGAGGCGCATTGACCAGAAAAACACAAACACAGCTTCACTCATTGAAAACAACTACCAAACTACAACTACCAAGTAAGTTGTAGTTTGGTAAGCTTAACTACCAAGTAAGTGTTGTTGTTGTACCTTTGACAGGTCAGGTTCAGAAGCTACTACAGTGAAAACTAGGTAGAATACTCTGTTCTGTATTCGACTTCCCTCCATAACAATCATAACTGGTCATCTCCTTCCCGACAAACCTGGGTCAAAAAGCTGTTGAACGCCAAAGACTTCATGCACAGGATACATTTATCCCCAAGGCATATCTTTCAGGGGCTTCAATTCAATTTTTCAGGAGTTTGAACAACAGTTGAAATGCAGTTTGTCCCAGGTTCACGATATTAACCCTGTTTGGCTAATGTTTACTTTCTTTTTGGCCGCTTTCACACCTAACCAGTTCAGTTAAGACAAACTCTGGTCCGGTTGGTGTTAATACAACGGTTATTCATTTTGGCTGTTGTGAAAGCTGTCAATTGAACACTGGTGCGGTCCAAGCAACCAAACTGCAACTGCTTGAAAAGGTGGTTGGTTCACCTCCAAGCAGACTCGGTGATGTCTGTTTGGGTTGTGAAAGCAAACGAACCTACGACAGGATTTATGATAGCAGATATTTGATTTTAGCATGCTAAAATAAATGCATGCAGCCAATAAATCCAACTGATTGTAAAATCTACAACTGCTGTGAGACATTGTGTACTCACAACAGTCCATTAAAAAGGGTGCGACAGCGATCCCACAACGATAAGGTTTGAATCGTTACTGTACAAGACGCCTTTTATCATCCTTTGCATTCTTTGCATCATTTGCAGTCTAATTATACTAATAATGCTAATTATCAGTTATTTCTTTGCAAGCTCTTTGTGACACCAAAGAATATAAATGTAAAAAACGATGATAATCACCAAAACTGCTCAGTCAATGAGTTACCTGTCGGTCCGTTTAACTGGAAAAAGTCACACACCAAACCAGAACTAAAATGCAACAGTGTATAATTTTTTCCCATTGAACCGGAACCAAATTAACTGAACTACAGCTGTGAAAGCAGCCTTACTCTCTCTTTCTGCTGTGTATATTTTGGTGTAGACTCTGCTGTTGTGTTGATCACTTGCACATTTTTAACTCTCATCAGGGCACTCTTCTCAGCCGGGACTCCCTCATCGTCTGACGGACTGAAAGCCACAGAGACTGAGCACTTACACTCTCCAGGAGCTGCATGTCAGCTGATGAATGATGACAGGAATTACTTTGATTGCAAATATACTCAAGTGACCGTGAAGGAAAGCTGAATCAGCACAGAAATGGACAACAGACACACTTTAACTATCGAGACTGTCACTGGGGGTTTCTGCCTGTGACGTCGCTGAATGATGAAGTCATCACTGTTCAGTTTACCGGCTGCCTCATATGTATTCCTCAGCTGAACGAATACTGAACTAATATGGGCCGGGTCTATGACCTGGACTGTCCCTTCTAGCAGGATGCTGTTCGTCTCCTCTCGTCCCAGTAGAAAAAGAGTTGCTTTACGCTTCCAGCACAATGAGTGCATTCATTTCCACTTGATGAGATATCAGCTTTAAATAAGCATGGTTGTAGAAAAGGAGGTGTATGACAACAGCATTGTTGTACACGACATACTGAAGCCCCAGCTGAATGACCAAACACGCTCTGTGTCATTCACTAACACATTCAGGGAACAAAGCACCTAATTCAGACGGCTTTTGCTAGGAGATTTTAATGTTTACTAAAGCTGGAAGTAGTAACCAACATTACCAAATGTTGATATGATCTGTGGGGGTGGACAAAATAATGTTTTTCAAAGCTGCATTAATTAACAACGGGGCAGGCCCTGTAAACATGAAATTCTGCCCCTGTAACTTTATATAAGTTATATAATTGGTCAGCCGAGTGGTGGTGTTTCCCCATTGGCTGTTGCACTTTCAAATTTAATAGGCACTAATAGTCCTAAACTATTTGCATTAAACAGAGCTCAGCCATGTCATATAAAATGTTACTTCAGTTCACTATAAAAGAATACTTCACCTTTAAAGTAACCATCTGTGTATCAGTTGCTAACAGCGTGTCACCTGAAATGATTGATTTTAGCATAAATGCATGTGTTTGGGAAGCAGTGAGCATACGACTAGATACATGAGACTTGGATTTTACTTCACAAGCTTTTTTTAAAGTTTTTAAAGTTTTTATTGTATTTTATATTGTTTTGTTGTTATTAACCAAGCCCGCATTTACTTTAGTTCATCAAGGATTAACTCTGTTTTCGGATTCTCCGTTCATCATTGAGGCATGTAAGAAAAAGAAAGTGGTGAGTACTTGATACAAATACTTGAGTGCTTGACTACAAATGCACATTTTAAAGGTGAAATATTCCTTTTAGACTGAGGTTTGACAAGGTCAACTAATGTGTGCTGTATTTGAAAGTTTAGTTGGAATCATATATACAATATATGCCAAACACAGAAAGCCTCACTGACAATGTAGTAAACTAATGAAGGTATGCACTAATACTCATAATATTCTTTCATGAGTAACATTATTTTGTCTCCTCCCTATTTGTCTCTTCATCTTCTATTAAAACATGTTAGTTTGTACAAAGTAACTGTTCTTTCAAGGGACTAAAACTAGATAAAATGTGTTTTTGTAAAACATCTAAGATGTTGAACTGCCATTTGCCTTTTTAAAAGATTTTTGTACTACATTATGAAGACATGTTTATATGTAAACCGGACCTATTTATGTGTGGTTTGATGTAATTTGTAAATAATTATGTTTGTTTAAGCTTTGCAGTGTGACTGTGTACATATAAGATAAAAATAATTTAGCCTTTTCTTATCACTGCTGAGTCAACAGCTAAACCAACACCTTCAGTTACCAACAGTCACACACATGCCCACACACACACACACACACACATCCTATCTGTTAGGGGCAGCGGGGAGAGGCTCGAGCGCACAACACAGGAGGCAGGATTTAGTAGAGTTCAGGGTTTTATTAGCAGGATGATGTGGGGGGAAAAGGCTGGGTGAGCTGGAGGTGAGCTGGAGGGGAACCGGAGGTGAGCTGGAGGTGAAGAGCAGGTGAGGTGACTGGGCTGGTTGACAGGCAGGCAAGCCGGATCACTGCTGGAGAGGGGAGATCTGTGGGAAGAGAGGTTGAATGTGAGTTGGAGCAAGGCAAGGAGGCAAAAAGGGTCAAAAAGCCAAAAGGCAAAAAGGCAACAGCAACAAACACTTCGCAGGGAGTCTGCGTCTCTTCAAGGTACTTGCCAGGTAACTATTAGGGAAGATCTGGCGATGACTGGCAGGAGACCTGGAGTCTTGTAGGCAGAGGGGTTGATTGGAGAGTGGCAGCAGGTGTGCAGTGATCCGGCTCATTCACCTCGTCAACTCAACCTGTTGCAGCTGTGTCTCAGGAGTGCCCGCTGGGAGCGAGCTGAGGTGCTGGGAGTGGCTGAGGCCGGAACAGAGGGGTGTGAAGGAGCAGAGGAGGAGGGTGTGGGTGGAGCCGTAACAGGACCCCCCCCCGAGCGAGCACCTCCAGGTGCGGCCATCCGGGGCCCACCCGGGGCATCAGGGTGGGCCCTGTAGAAGTCCCGGAGGAGGGCAGGGGACATGATCTGCGACCTGGGAACCCAGCTCCGTTCCTCAGGCCCATACCCCTCCCAGTCCACCAGGTACTGGAACCCCCGGCCCTGGCGCCGGGCCCGAAGGAGCCGCCGAACCGCCCACTGAGGGTGACCATCCACCAGCTGAGGAGGGGGCGGAGCAGGAGCCGGCGGCACAAGAGCATTTGTGACGACGGGCTTGACCCGGGAGACGTGGAACACCGGGTGGACACGCCGAAGGGAGTGGGGGAGGACCAGCCGGACAGCCGCAGGGTTGATCACCCGGTCAATGACATAGGGGCCGATGAACCTGGGCGCCAGCTTCCGGGAGGGGACGTGGAGGGGGAGGTCAGCAGTGGACAGCCAAACCTGCTGGCCGGCCTGGTACTCAGGTGCAGGGGAGCGGCGCCGGTTGGCACCCCGAGCGGCCCGCGACGTAGCGCGGAGCAGAGCCGAGCGCACAGAGGCCCAAACCCGCCGACACCGACGGATGTGAGTCTGGACAGACGGGACCGAAGCATCAGCCTCCTGGAGTGGGAGCAGGGGGGGCTGGTACCCCAGGGAGCACTCAAAAGGTGACCGGCCGGTGGAGTCGCTGACCATGGCATTCAGGGAGTACTCAACCCAGGGCAGGTCCTTGCTCCAGGAGGATGGATGGAGGGAAGCCATGCAGCGGAGTGCCGACTCCAGACTCTGATTGGTCCTCTCGGCCTGCCCGTTGGTCTGGGGGTGGTAGCCGGATGAGAGGCTTGCCGTGGCCCCAATACCCCCACAGAAGGCCTGCCACACCTTCGAGGTGAACTGGGGACCACGGTCAGACACCACATCCTGGGGGAGCCCGTACAGCCTGAAGACATGGGCAGTCAGCAGCTCTGCAGTCTCCGCTGCGGTTGGCAGCTTCGCCAGGGCCACCAACCGCACAGACTTTGAAAACCGGTCCACAATGGTGAGGATGACTGAGTCACCCTGGGACAGGGGAAGACCAGTGACAAAGTCGACCGCGATGTGGGACCATGGACGACTGGGTACGGGGAGGGGCCGCAGCAGACCAGACGGGGGCTGATGGGATGCCTTGCTGCGGGCACAAGTGGGGCAGGCTGAGACGTACCCCCGGACATCCTCTGCCATAGTAGGCCACCAGAATTGCCGGCGCAGGAAGGACAGGGTACGTCGGGCCCCCGGGTGGCATGCAAAGCGGCTGGCATGACCCCACTGGATTACCGTGGCTCTGACGGCCTCCGGAACGAAGAGACGACCAGGTGGACCAGTCCCAGGGTCGGGCTGGGTGTGCTGAGCCCTTATGACCACTGCCTCGATGTCCATCTTCACCACTCCGATGACCCGGGAGGAAGGAAGGATGGTATCTGGAGTGGTAGGCTCCTCCCCCGCCGCATGACACCGAGACAGAGAGTCAGCCTTATTGTTAAGGGACCCCGGGCGGAACGTGATGGTGAAGTCGAACCGCCCGAGGAACAGGGCCCAGCGTGCCTGGCGGGAGGTCAACCTCCTGGCCGACCTGATGTACGTCAGATTCTTGTGGTCTGAAAGAACAGTGATGGGGTGCTCTGCGCCCTCCAGCCAGTGCCGCCACTCCTGGAATGCCTCCACAACAGCCAGTAGCTCCCGGTTACCAATGTCGTAGTTGGCCTCTGCGGGGGAGTAGCGACGGGAAAAGAAGGCACAGGGGCGCATCTTCTGGTCAGCAGACCGCTGAGAGAGGACACCGCCCACGCCCGTGTCTGAGGCGTCCACCTCTACTATGAAGGGCCTCGCTGGGTCTGGGTTGACCAGGATCGGTGCAGAGGTGAAGCGCCTCTTCAGGTCAGCGAAGGCGGTACTGGCCTCTGGTGTCCAGGCAAACGGTCGCAGCGAGGAAGTGAGGGCAGTGAGGGGGGCAGCCACCCGACTGTAGTCCCGAACGAACCGGCGATAAAAGTTGGCGAAGCCGAGGAAGGACTGCAGCTGCTTGCGGGAGGTTGGCTGTTCCCAGTCGACGACTGCCCGGATCTTCTTAGGGTCAGGCCGGGTCCGTCCCCCCTCCACAATGAGTCCCAGAAATTCCACGGAGGGAGCGTGGAAGGTGCATTTCTCAGCCTTTATAAACAGTCGGTTCTCCAGGAGACGCTGGATGACGAGGCGGACATGCTGAACGTGTTCTTCGGAGTTTCTGGAGAACACCAGAATGTCATCCAGATACAGGACCACAAAGATGTCCAACATATCCCTCAGCACGTCATTCATCAGGGCCTGGAAAACCGAGGGGGCGTTGGTTAGGCCGAAGGGCATCACTCTGTATTCGTAGTGGCCACGGGGGGTCTTGAAGGCCATCTTCCACTCGTCCCCCTCACGGATCCGGACCAGATGGTATGCGTTCCGTAGGTCCAACTTGGTGAACACCGTGGCCCCGAGGAGGGGCTCGAAGTTGGAGCTCATGAGGGGGAGAGGGTAGGTGTTCCGGATGGTGATGGCGTTGAGCTCACGGTAGTCAATGCATGGCCTGAGGGACCCATCCTTCTTCTTCACAAAAAAAAATCCCGCTGCCACCGGGGAGTGAGAAGGTCGGATAAGCCCCTCGGCCAGGCTCTCGGAGATGTACTCATCCATGGCGGCCTTCTCTGGAGGGGCAAGGTTGTACAGGCGGCTGACCGGGTGTTTGCTGCCAGGGCGGAGCTCAATGGCACAGTCATAGGGCCGGTGCGGGGGCAGGGTGCGTGCACGCTCCTTACTGAAGGCCTCTCCCAAGTCGTGGTAGACCTCTGGCACGGAGGAGAGGTCCGGGGGAGCTGGAGGGGGCTGTGGTGGTGACGACGGGGTATGGGCAGCACGGAGACACCGCGCATAGCAGGCCGTACTCCAGCTGAGGATGCGCCCCTCACCGTAGCTGACATGGGGAATGTGGAGCTCAAGCCATGGTCGGCCCAGAATGAGGGGGGCCTGGGGAGAATTAAGGACGTAGAAGTGGATCGTCTCCACATGGTTCCCGGAGATGGTCATGGAGAGGGGTCTTGTGCGGTGGGTGAGGGGCCCCAGACTGTGTCCATCAAGGGCAGAGACTGCCAGTGGGGACTCCAGGGCGACGAGGGGGAGGGCAGCCGAGCGGGCAAACTGGGCGTCCAGGAAGTTCCCGTCTGCCCCTGAGTCTATGATGGCCCCGACTGAAATAGTCTGACCCTGCCAGGAGAGGGTGACAGGGAACCTGGCTGGGCTGATAGGTGGTGGGGAGTGAGTAATTCGGCTCACCCGCAATCCCCCTTCGGGTGAGCCTACTCTTTTGGCAGGGAGGGGCAGGAGTCGCGGAGGTGCCTGCCGTCACCACAGTAGAGGCACAAGCCCCGGACAATCCTCCGTTTCCTCTCTGCTGCGGTGAGGCGAGTCCGACCCAACTGCATGGGCTCCTCACCTGAGGGGATGGTGGTGGCTGGTTCGCGAACAGGGGGGTTGGCCCTTGGCGGGGAGGCCCCGAGGATGGTGTTCCAGGGCCGTGATGAGCTGGTCGGGGGCTGCCTCTCACGCTGGCGCTCCCTGATGCGCTCGTCCACATCAATAGCCAAGGCCACCAGTTCGTCCAGAGTGGAGGGCTTGTCTCTGATGAGTTCGTCCTTGATGGTCTCACTCAGCCCCTGACGAAAAGCGCTCCTTAGCCCAGCGTCATTCCAACCACTCCCAGCGGCAAGAGTGCGAAACTCCGTCGAGAAGGCGGCCGCTGTCCGGTTCCCCTGGCGAAGGGACATCAGCCGTGCCCCAACATCCTGCCCGGCAGTGGGGTGGTCGAAGACCCTCCTGAACTCAGCGAGGAAGGTGGTGTAGTCATCAAACAGAGCTGGGCGAGAGCTGAGGATGGCCTGGGCCCAATTCAGGGCCTCGCTGGTGGTGAGGTTAGTGATGAAGGCCACACGGGCTGCTGGTGTGAGGAACTGGCTGGGTTGATGGGAAAATATCAACTCACACTGCAGAATGAAGCCACGGAACTGGGAAAAGGTCCCGTCGAAGGGGCGGGGACTGGCCAAGTTGGGCTCACGGGGCTGGACGGAAGGCAGGGCCGGGGGCGGAGCAGCCAACGGGGGTGGACCTGCGGCAGGGGCAGCCAGGGGGGTGATGGCAGCCATAAGTGCAGCCACCTGCTCCGACAGGGCCTGGACCATCGATGAGAGGTTCTGGACCTGGGAAGAGCGCCCCTGCTGGAGAGCCTCCTGGGCCAGGAGCCGGTCACCCAGGGACTGGACAGAAACCGAAGCCTCCCTGAGGAGACGGCTGTGGTCCGAAATAACTCTCCCTTGGGCCTGGAGAGCCTGCTGTGCGGGTTTAGGGAGCGGGGTTTGGGTCCGCTCTCCTGTGTCTGCCGAGCCTGGGTCCATGGCCAGATCTTCTGTTAGGGGCAGCGGGGAGAGGCTCGAGCGCACAACACAGGAGGCAGGATTTAGTAGAGTTCAGGGTTTTATTAGCAGGATGATGTGGGGGGAAAAGGCTGGGTGAGCTGGAGGTGAGCTGGAGGGGAACCGGAGGTGAGCTGGAGGTGAAGAGCAGGTGAGGTGACTGGGCTGGTTGACAGGCAGGCAAGCCGGATCACTGCTGGAGAGGGGAGATCTGTGGGAAGAGAGGTTGAATGTGAGTTGGAGCAAGGCAAGGAGGCAAAAAGGGTCAAAAAGCCAAAAGGCAAAAAGGCAACAGCAACAAACACTTCGCAGGGAGTCTGCGTCTCTTCAAGGTACTTGCCAGGTAACTATTAGGGAAGATCTGGCGATGACTGGCAGGAGACCTGGAGTCTTGTAGGCAGAGGGGTTGATTGGAGAGTGGCAGCAGGTGTGCAGTGATCCGGCTCATTCACCTCGTCAACTCAACCTGTTGCAGCTGTGTCTCAGGAGTGCCCGCTGGGAGCGAGCTGAGGTGCTGGGAGTGGCTGAGGCCGGAACAGAGGGGTGTGAAGGAGCAGAGGAGGAGGGTGTGGGTGGAGCCGTAACACTATCCTACTGATTTACTTATTTTGCTGTAATGTAAGACCAAACTACTTAATTATTCCTGCCTTCATGTTGGTTTTCTTAAGAAATGTGTCAGTGTTTAAGTTTTTTTCCATTGTATTTTCTGCTGTCTGGTACTGACAACTGTGTGTGTGTGTGTGTGTGTGTGTGTGTGTGTGTGAGAGAGAGAGGGAGAGAGAGAGAGATGGAGAGAGAGATGACTCTTTACTTTTCTGTAAAGGAGACAATGTATAATTGAGTATGACTCATGTCTTTGTTCATTGTTGTAATCACAGACTGGCTGTCTTTACGACACAGCTCAGCAGTTGTTTTGTCATCCACATAAATAATTTGTCAACAACACTTTCGTCCATAAAGTGTTTATTTATTTCGCACCACATAAATATAAAGACCAAAAGTGTTTATCCATCGCCAAATAAACTCAGCTAAAATAATGAAACCCAAGGTTTAATTCAACTTATTCTTTATTTTTTAAGATGCTTTCAACTGCATGAGTTCCAGACATTATCATCGTACAGGCAGTGTTGAAATTTAATGTAATGTAATGGGCTAATGTACTAAACTACGATTCCGATGCAACTGTAATTGAGTATTTCATGTTTTATCGTTTAAATTTTGCTCCAAATGTACAAAAGGGGAGTTACATCTTTTTAGCTGGACACATAAATGTGCTGATGACATTTCTGTGAAATAACTTTTAATGCTAGAGTTTTACTTTGTGGTTTATTACTCCTCTAACTTAAAAAAATGTAATACTTCCTCCACCACTTTTTATACCATTGACAGAAAAGACTACATTTTATGTTTTTATGTGTCAACCTGTCTCTGTGTGATAGAGATGTTATGTGTTTTTCTGAGCTTGTGTGTGTGTGTGTGTGTGTGTGTGTGTGTGTTTGTGATGGGAGGGACCGGTTCAGACGGTGACCACTCACAGCTCCGGAGTATGTCAGGAATGTTGTTGAGCAACTTCCTCCTGGGCTTTACAACGGCATCAGCAGGGAAATATGACATAATTTCAATAACATTCAAATCCATCCACCTTAGTCAAGTAATTCTAATATAAACCGAAATAGTACAATTTATGTTAATAAATCAAATTTAAAAAAAAATATATATATATATATGTGGTAAATTGTATTAGCTATAGTACATAGCTTTCTTATAATCTTTTTATCTCAGTTTTATTTTATTGTATAATAGGTACTTTTTTGGTATATATTGGAATTATTTGACTCAATTGGATAGGAAACCTTGAATGTATTTAAAGTATGTTTGTTTTGTTTTGGGTATGTGTTGATATTTTAGTTCAGATTTTTTTTTTTATTGTGTTATGTTCTTTGATTGCTCTTGATATGAACTTAAGCACATACAGTAGCTTATATGTATGTTGATTTAAACTAACTTGCATACTGTTTAGGCAAACTTTTTTAGTGTGAATACCCTATTTATACAGTCCAAGTCCAGTACAAGTTTAAATTTGTATCCTACTAAACCAGATGCATACAGTAACATTGTTGCAATGTTGTATGCATTACATTACATTACATGATATTTAGCAGACGCTTTTGTCCAAAGCGACTTACAATAAGTGCATTCAACCTGATGGTACTAGACATAGACCATAGGAATCAAGTAAGTACAATTCACTTTAAGAGCTAACTGTCATCGCTAAAGGAGTGCTATATGTTAAAGAAGAGAAAAGAATAAGAGGTTGTTTTTTTTTGTTTTGTTTTTTGCACTTTAAGTCCTCAGCAGAAGAACAGGAAATGAGGGAGAACGAGCTGAAAACACAGAGTGGATCTTGGCAGAAGTTTCCAGGAAAATACAAAAAGCTCTGAGGAGCTGCAGGTGCAGAATGGATGTGCTTTGAGAGAAAACAATCTTTGACAATTTGGAGGACTCGGAAAGCTCTTCAGCAAAACACAGAGGAGTGGTCTCATTCATATGCAGACGATCCCAGGCGTTTATGAAGGAGAACGCGTTTCAAAAGCGCCTTTTCTCCAGGAAATAATGGGCTTGGCTTTATGCTTTAAACTGTAGAGAATTCAAGAGTCAAACTTAAGCATACACGAAGGAAGCTGAGATAAAAACAAGTTTAGGCTGACATCTAGTGGTTCCACATCAGAGTTACACCTCAGTGTCGACTTCATGACATAACAAAGGAACGTGATCAAAAAAAGTATTTTCTAATGCCACAAGATCAATAATTAATCATAGTGAATAATAATCATGACTAATATGGGATTTTGATGGATCTCCTTAAAAGTCATTATTTATGGCTTTTTAAAATTGATGTTATTCTTATGATGTTAAATTGTATCTTGTGTTTTTGATTTATTTACTTTTATATCTTTTTATGGTAAATCTCTTTGTAATTTTGTTTTGAAAGATGATATTTAATTATATTTATTGTTGTCATTATAAGTCTGACTGACTGCTGTTTTGCCAAAAATAAAAAAGTTATTATGTTTGGCAAAAGAAAAACAATTAAGAACCTTGAAATTGACTGAAATATTAACAATGCTTAAAGCATTATTTCACTATATAATAAAGGAATACAGTCGATGTTGGTTTTCAAAAAAGAAAAAAAAAGATTTGAAAAATCCAACATAATTTCCTATGATGTCAATGTAATCTTACTGACTGAGGAAATACTTTTACTTTCTTTTTTCTTTTTTTCCAGAATGAAAGATAATAGATGAATAGTCTTACTGACCAATATATTATGATTTTTCAATGTTGTGTAGCTTAATGTTTAATCCACACTGACAGACCATTCTGTCATTAAGTCATTAAATCTGTTTTAAGCCTTTTAAATTATTTTTTTATATATCAAATGCACCTGTTACTCTTCACAAATGAAATTTGAATATAGCCTCAATGTTACATTAAGATAAATACACTTAGTTGGTCTAACCATCAGGGACTCACAGTAATAGAAGAAATCCCTATAAGAATAACATATTTATATATTTAATTATGTATTTATGAAATGCTAAATTGGCTACTTTGTGTTTCTTTGAGAATTATAGGTACTGGTTACTTTATAACAATTTTACATACATTGTTTTAAATGTAACTCGTAACTATATAGTAGTCCAATCAGCTCCACCTTCACCAACCACAGTAAAATGCTGCTTACATGTTAAAGCATTCTCTTCTTTTTAATCGATAATGAGCACTTTCACTTTTGATAAATTAAATTTTAGTGGTTCACCATCGTCTATTGACTATTCATGACTAAGAAAATCAATCCAGTGGGTTTAAAACTCTTTATTTAGGTTATATAAAGAAACATTTAAATTCCAAATTAACATAATGGGGTGTTTTTCACTGGACAGATAAATATGCAGATAACATCTCTGTTCTTCAGAAATAACTTTAATGCAGGACTTCTACTTTACTTGAAATGTCAGTACTTCTTCCACCTCTACATGGATGATTAGAGAATAAAACCCTGTGAGAGGAACTCTTTTAATAACGCTGACAGATAATGACCCCTGACTTCCTGTCACTCTATTTTGGGGGATTTCTGTGCATCTGATGACGTCACATGCCGGGATGATTTCACCTGTTTCGGGGTGTGGTCAGAGATGACTGCAGCCTCAGGTATCAACCGCAAACACACCGCTCAGGACGACACAATGAACAGACGTGTTTAATTAAACAGATACGCCATATTTTTTCATCTTATTATTTAATTTGTTCTGTCATTCGGGGAGTTTTGTTTCCCAGTTTTTAAACGCAGCCAGAGGTCTGGGTTGTTGTTTTCTTTTTAGCATCATGCGGAGATTAGCAGCCGCGATCCTCTTGCTGTCGCTTCTGAAAGGTAATTTCCATTTTTTTTACATGTTGGCCTCGTGTTGTTTTAAAGCAAGTCAATTTAAAGCTGTTTATGAATTTAAAAGTTTTTCAAAATTTCGACTGAAACGAGTAAAACTGCTGGTGTCGGTCACATGACATTTTTTGTTTATTTGTCACAAAGATAGTCAGCCTACAGACATGTAGGCTACTGTATGGAGCTGCGAGGATGAAGCTAACAAAAGTCTGTTTTACTTGTGCCGATATTAATAATATATATTTGATAATTTTACTGATATTTATTTTTATTCTGTAACCTAAGAGTTTTCCAGCTAATGTAAGAGTCACTGTGTCCTGTCCACGTTCAGGAGCAGATGAACTCATCAGGTTTCATTCCAGCTTTTGAATGTTTGGTTGGTAGTTTCACAGTAAGCCATTTCCTGTGCCTTTGTCTGTGTCACCTGTTTTTCTGGTTCTGCCACTTTGAAATGAAGTCCTTGCCTGAGAGAAACCCTGACACACATTGTTTCAGTCTGACCAAACTTTTCCTCCTTGACTTTTGACAACACATATACTGCTGTTCCTCCAAACCCCCCAATTCCACGAGTAAGATTAATTACTTGTCAAACAAATCTTCAAACTCCTGTATGTAACCATCTGTCCGCTGTGTGTCCCAACAGTGTCGGTGTGTATTCAGGTGATTGTTCCTCAGCAGGAGCGCAGCACGGCTCTGTTTGCCTCCATTACCCTCCGCTGTGACTACTCTACCTCTGCAAACTTGCAAGATGTTCTGGTCACCTGGAGGTTCAAGACCTTCTGCAAGGACCCAGTGCTGGAGTACTACTCCACAGGTAACAGACAACCCACAGTTGCAGAAGCTTGTGCAGTAAAACGTGGTTAGAGGTTTGGTATTGAGTGTCACTGAATATTCAATGCCAAAATAAAAAAAAATTCTGATATGTAGTCAGACTTACATTAAGGTCTATTTCTTTCAGTAACCAATAATGAAGAGAGTGAATTAGCTATCCTCCTGCCAATAATAAACACATTGTAATTACTTTGCACCACCCTCCTCATTTGGACTACTTTAATATAGCTTCTTTTATTTAAACACACATATATATTTAGATATATATATATATTTATATATATATATATATATAAAGTCATATTTTTCATCCTGATCCTTGAGAATATGCGGAAACCACACTGTATTTCACCATGTATATGTCAAATAATCAAATCACATTTTCAAATCTAAAAAATAAAGCTACAACATGTTTTTCATGGTTGAAACAGAACAGAAGTATTTCAGGCCTGCAGTGAAATAAAATAAGTAAATTCCAACAATAAAAAATAAAATGGGCTTAAAATACCTTTAGAGTTTTATGGAAAAAATAACTGCTATGTCTTTTTCGCAGCAGACATGGGTTCAAGTCTGAATGCAAAAAAAGCCCTTTACAAAGACTAGAAGGGCACTTGTAGAGTGCACACTGCAAATTATTTGTTTCTTACAAGACAAAAAAAAGTTAGATTCAGAAGTGTTAGATAATTTATCTTGTTTTAAGAGTGAATTTCTTATTTTAAGTGTTCAACATGCTTATTTCTAGATTTAACAATCTTAATTCGAGAAATCTTGTCAAGTGAAGTTATCAGTCCATACATCAAGATAATTTCCCTCAGATTTAGTGTTTTTATCTTGTTTTTAGGCACCCCTTTTTTCCGAGTTTTGGAGAAATTAAAAGTTTGAGCTGCAAATAGAAAAGTCAAGAGATCACCAAACTCAGTTGGACTTTTCCTTTCGGGGACCATGAATGTTTGCACCAACTAAATCTGTTCACTAGTTGGACAGATATTTCAGTTTGAACCATTGTGTTTCCATTTGTTAATAAAAACTTCGGTTTGGTTTTGCAGCATACCAGTCTGCACTACAGCTGGGCCAGGACCCAGCCAATGACTGTCCAGACCGCCAGCGGACAGTCCGCACTGTGATCCAGAAGAGAGGAAGCAACGAGCCGACGCTGGGATCGGAGTACCGTGAACGCAGGATCACGATCCAGAACAGTGAGTTCATTCAGACACCGTGTAGCTGCTTCAAGCACAGTTGGTGTCGGCATCAAACCAGCTGTGACGAGAATTACATTAAACTGTGTCGGTTTCTAAAGACCACCAAGAACACTTTATCATCCTCATGATAAATGATTCACGCCACCTTTTTATTTTATTACTTTCACCGCTCATTCTGCATGATAGGGGAATTGGGGAAAAAATATCTCATTGTGATTTATTTTGACTGATAATTTTACAATTTTGGAAGGAATATTTTTTTCCCTCATAATTCTCATTTATACTGAAAAGTGTATTAAGATGATCATGGTTTGTTTTTCCTTTCTTTTTTAAAATGAAATGTATTCATTTATTTGCAAGGATTTGTACCAAACAAATATTGTGCCTCTTGCTGTTAATGTGATTGATTTTTTTTTTAAAGAGATAAAAAATTGCAGCCCTAGTTTGTAACAATTATTAAGTCATTTTTTATGCCAAACAAAATATGTGGCTACTTATTTGCCAATATTTTATGTTTTTTTTAGACCTCTGTTTTAGTTACTGTACATGAGTCTGATTTTATGTTTTGTGCTGTTTGTCAGAGAAACTTTGTCTCTGTGAAATGGTGACACCCTTTTTGCACTATATTCAGTTATTTAATTTTAGGCATCAAGCATTGACTTAACCGTTGAGAAAATAATCCACAGATTAATAGTCTTTGGAAAATATTTTGAAATAATAATAGTTGCAATCCAACAAAAGAGCTCTGTCTCAATACAAGTAGAGAAATGTTTTAAAATTAGCCGACTGATTTTTAATTGGATCTATCTGTGTGTGTACAGAGGCAGACCTGGTGATCACTGAGGTGATGTGGTGGGACAATGGGGTGTATTACTGCACCGTCGATGCTGCTGGAGACACGTCTGGAGACTCCGACAAAGAAATCAAACTCATCGTTTACCGTAAGAAACAAAAAGAGAAAATGTGTGGTCAAATAGAAAATTATTGATTTAATTGAAGCCCCCCAAATTCCTACTGTTTGTTTGTTTAAACTTTGTGTGACATCACAGGTTGCTATTTGGAGCAAAATCAGGGACAGAAATGTATAATATTAACAAGATGTCTTTGGGCACAGCACAATAAGGATGTCTTTTCCTCCTCTCTTCTTTCAGACTGGTTAACAGTGTTGTTTATCGTCCTCGGAGCCCTGCTTCTGATCCTGCTCTTCTGTATCTGCTGCTGCCAGTGCTGCCCTCAGAGATGCTGCTGTTACGTCCGCTGTCCCTGCTGCCCACAGCAATGCTGCTGTCCTGAAAAAGGTAGAGAGCAGCAACCATCTAGGAAACTGTCCTTGTCGGTGCTTTAAAGATGTTAGAAATACATAAAAGACAAACGATGAGGCAACTTGGGTAAAAAACAAAAACAAATATTCTGAACTTGGCTATTTCATTTTCAAGGAACTAAAATCTTTATAAACAAATATTACTAAAACGTATATTAAAAAGAACATTTGAAAAATATTGGAGTAATATTCATTAATAGTTAAAAAATGTATTCATAGAATGGAAGACATAGAATGGAAAACATGTAAGTTAAATGTTGGGGGAAAAAAGAACAAAATGGGAAATAATTATATTTTTAAAAAGATGTAAGTAAAAGTACCAAAAATCTGAGTAAAATGTTTGAAAACTAAAATTAAAATATCTAAATGTCAAAAGGGGTTACTAAAATGTCTTTTTTTTAAAAATCTTAGTAAAATGTTTGTAATGTTCCTAAAATGTCTGTAAAATATTGAAAAACGACTCATACATACATACATACGAGTTAATAATGTAGGAAGGGATCCTTTAACAGATAATATGAACAGGAGAAAGGATTACAGTGACCCATAACTATCCATATCCATGTACAGTACATATGGGCATTAATGTAAAACTTCAAAATAGTTTCTGCTGCGCTCTGCAATCCAGTGTGATGTTAACTGGTCGGAAAACAGTAAATGTGAATTGTGATGTTGTGATTGTCATTGAAGAGTTATTGGTTCATTTTAAAGAATCTGCTGCGCTTATCTTTCAGCGGTGATGCAGCATCGTATGATGAAGGAGGCTCAGAGAGCCATGGTTCCCTGGATGGGAGGACAGCCCGTATACGGACCCATGAGCCACGCCTCCTCCCAGATGAACCCGCTGCTCTACTCGGGTACGCCCACACACATGTACATAGTTGGTTTGCTAC
Organism: Centropristis striata; assembly: GCF_030273125.1. Classification (NCBI taxonomy): domain Eukaryota; kingdom Metazoa; phylum Chordata; class Actinopteri; order Perciformes; family Serranidae; genus Centropristis; species Centropristis striata. The sequence continues at coordinate 15,160,766 of NC_081518.1, forward strand.
TTTTAGACTGAAGGTGGGCATTCGTCCACAAACGTCTCTAAGTAAATAACTTTATTTTGTGAATATTTTTGTCTCTTCAGGATCAGTTTCAGGGAAGAACATTGCTATGCAGCCCATGCCCCTCCCTCCTCCTCAGTCCTCAGCTTACAGCATGCCCCCTCCCAGTGTCCATGGCCCCCAACCCCCTGCCAACAACAACCAGATGCTAAATTACATAGAGAGCCAGGTGAGAGGGATGGACATGAACACTCCTCTGCTACAGGTATGTAACCGCCCATTTTCTTAAATCTGTTTATGTAAACAGAAGAGCATCAGATTAGTTTGTCATGTGGTCACTGTTTATATGTAAACAGCTGCTGCTACCGGTCCTGTTTACTTTATTGTGGTAGTTGTCCATCTTTTTGGAGGCCGATATTACAGGATGTATTATGAGTAAAAACTGAACCAGTAGTTTCAAATTGGGGCACACGTCTTGTGCCTCTGTGAATTTAACTAAAAGGTGTTGAGTGCTGGTTTTCATTTGTATTTTCTTCTCTGTTTCTTCTTCTTCTGATGTCTTCTTCCCATCAGTCCCCACCTCCCCCTCCCCAGCACATGCAGCAGATGCCACCTCCTCCACAGCACCTGCAGCAGATGCCACCTCCTCCCCAGAACATGCACATGACCGTCCCATTTTCCCCCGGCCCTTCTAGCATGATCTCTGGCCTTGATGATGGCCCAATGGAGCGCCGCGTCATCACACTTCCACCTCTCAGAGAGCAGCAGCCGGTCAGAATCCCTCCTCCCGCACCCAAGACTCGGCCCCCGAGCTCCAGCGAGAGCAGCCGCAGCGGCTTCGGCCGACGTGACGATCGCGGCGCAGCGGGAAGGCGATACCCCTCACCCACCCGCTCTAGAGGAATTCCCCGGAGCTACAGCCAGGACTCACTAGACGGGCGGGGGCCACGAGGAGGCATGGATCGCCCCCGCTCCCGCTCCAGGGATGATCTGTTCGACAGCAGGTCCAGAGGAAACTACTCCAGAGGAGGATCCTGGAGCTCGGACGATGAGGACAGCAGCAGGAGAGGAGGTGGAGGAGGAGGAGCGAGGAGAGGAGGTGGAGGCTGGGTTGAGAAACCTCCCAGCTACACCGAGTACGAACCTGGACAGAAACCAGGAGTACGGAGGAATGACCGCTACACTGTAAGACACACACTGCTGTAGTTGATAGACACACGCACCAACGCACTTACATCAAGACAAACGCACGCTCAGACCAGGCTGTTCTCATGAACGGTTCAGTGTTATTCCTAAAAAAAAAAAATATGCACTGGAATCCGTAGGTATACCACTAAATGTTCAAGTAACCGTCGTCAGGTGGTTTGTTACAAAGAACAATGTGAGAAGCAATCATTGAAATCTGGAAATGTTTTTAAAAATTGGATGAACCAACTGTAAACGACGGAGAGGAGTGAAAAAATAACTTTTCCAGAAAGAAAAGCCTTCAGTAACTTTCTCTGCTCTACTGCAGCATCTAGATTAACCTCTAGTAGCCACCTTTGTTGTTTTGAATGAACGCCGTCACACATTCAAGCCTCGCACAGGATGCTGATTGGTCGAAAAAAGAAAAAACATATCTTGAAGCCTGAAAAAATGTATTGCATTGCGAAGATCCAGCTGTAGTTCCAGGTAAATGTTTGTGTCCTGTTTTAAGCCAAACCTGATCTTTGCCAAGTGTTTTTAATCAACCTAAACAGAACCTAACAATCGGTTTAAAACAGTGATCGCGACACGTTGGCAACGTGTTGAAAATAGACTGCATTCATATAAAGATGGACGACATAACAGCTCCCCAAAAATGAAGCAAAGACATCTCGAACATTCCATCATAAATTTAAAAAAATAAATAATAAAAAGTACACGTCAAATCAATTTCCAATAATTTGTTGGAAATTATATTATTATACAAATCATCAAAAGTTTGTGTAAGAACTCATGCGAAGCCGTTCATGAGAATTAGTTGCTTAAATACACATTTTTTATTATCTTGGAGAAAAAAAGCCTGAGTAAATGTTGACTGCGAGTGAAGTGAATCTGAAGTTAGTGTGTCTCTCTCAGGACAAGAGTTCTCGCAGTGGCACCAGCGTCGTCATCTGAGCCCTCCAGCTGTAAAACGCCCTGCGACCTCTGTTTCAGAGAACGCACACCTCACTAGAACTGGGAGCCTTGTTGTCTGGCTGCTGGTAAAACTTTACATGACAACATTTTTATACCTTAAAATGAAGCATGAATCAGCCCTTTGTCACATTTGTTGATGAGTGAAAAAATGGCAGAAGGATTCATAAAATGTGAGATTTAAAGATTCAGAAATGTTGTAAAGGAAATGTGTGAAGTCAATGAGGAAACCTATTATATTTGGTAGCTTACAAATGGCTTTTGTTTTAGATTTTCTGAGAAAAGTCTTCAGAACAGATTTTGGGATAATATCTCCCTCTGTTGGATCATCAGTGTAATAGAAATCCAATGAGGCGATTTGGAATAAATGCCCTCTGTTAGTTTTTTTTACTATATGTGACTTTAATGGATGTTTCTTCTCTTAAAGCTCTATTTGTTTGGCAGAAACGCAACTAATCCTAATATTAAGTAAAGCCATAAACCACCAAGAGCAGAAGAAGTGACTCTCAGGGCCAGTAAATATATGATTCACAACTGTTATATCAGAACTATTTAAAGACACATAAATATGAATTGACTCTTGTGAGTGTTGGAATCAGTTTTAAACGTTTTAGCATTTTTATAAATAGTTGATTTTCAAATCTCCTGGATGTCTTGAAGACTGCAGTGCATTTGATTTTAGCATTTTTTATGTTTTGAAGGAAAAGGTGTGTGCCATAAGCCTCTGTTAAATAATGATAAAGTGGTTTTTAAGCCTTTTTGTACATAAAATGAAGTATTTACATTCATTTACAGTATGTAAATAGGTTATTTACATGGTGTTTATGGTTTGTGTTTCCCATTTATATTAGGGGTTTTCACATAATATGTAAATGTTGTACTTTTTTCATGTGTACAGTTCTGGAAACTTTCCTTTTTCTTTTTTTACTGCTTTTGCATGTACTATGATATATTTCAGAAATACACAACACTTTTCTGACTCTACTCTTGATATTTTTAAAGGATTTTTATTTTCTCTTTTTTTTATAGCTCTACTGTACAGGCAGGTTGTGTTTATTAATAATATTGAAAAATAAACCATGTACCTCTTGGATATCACAATAAAGCTGTTGAGTGTTCTTATTCAGTATGAGACCAAACCTTTGACGCTGAAAATTATTAAAATGTACAATGAATTCACAGCTCTACTACTAATTATCTAGATTTTAATTTATGTATTAAAAGTTCTTAAAATCAACATGGGAATTGGAACATTTATGTAAGCAGTTATTTTTTCTTGTCCTTTGTCATTGTCATTTTAACTAAGTAATATATCTAATTTCTAAAAATGTGTAATCATTTTAAATTGATCATGGCTGTCAGTTAAATGTAGTAGAATAAGAAGTACAATATTTTCCTCTAAACTGCAGTGAAGTAGAAGTATAAAGTAACATATGTAAGTACACATACCTCAAAGTTGTATTTGAACTTGAGTTAATGTACTCAGTTAAATTCCACCACTGACAAAGTCAATATATATAATGATGATAAATGTTTGTTTTTGTAAATATACTCTCTTCTATTTTTGTTTAAGTTTTACACAGTCTCACAAATTTTAATGAGAAACTTTCCATGGGAAGTTGAGCTGGGGAATTTTGGAAATATTCAGAATTTAAAAAACAGGACATTTCAACAGATTTATTTGTAAGTAGAACTTTATCAAGTTTTATTTATTTTCTTGAGCCCCTCTCCCTCCAAAAAAAGAGTCCCATTCAGCATGTAAATGTTGACTTGAACATGTGATGGAGGAATACACAGTGCGTGTAGGGGGCATGGTCTCAGTAGCCCTGCAGTAAGCAGTGTGCTATGTACAGGTGCATCTCAAAAAAATAGAATATCATAGAAAGTTTATTTATGTCAGTAATTCAATTCAAAAAGTGTAAATAACACATTATATAGATCCATTACACAGAATGAAACATTTTATTACATTAAAAATGTTTTAATATTACAAAACACCAAAAGTATGTTTAATATGGAAATGTTGGCCTCTGAAAAGTTTGTCCATCTATATGCACTCAATACTTGGTTGGGGCTATTTGACTTAAATTACTGGAAATGGACTTTTCCATGATATTCAAATTCATTGAGAATCACCTGTACATGTGTTTGAGGAATAGCATAGACATTCAAGTGTACTTGCATAAAATCATTGTTTTAGTCAAGAGTATGCCCAAAAAATATTTTCCCCAACTTTATTTAAGTTTGTCCCTGTTTAGGGAAGTCGTAGTATTTAAATTCCTGGTTTATTCCAATTAATTCCCATGGAAATTTTCCAACATTGAAAATTCCAGGAATGTTGCAACCCTACATACAAGCCACTATAAAATATATTTTAAAAATTAATGTATATAAATCGATGTACTACAAATATAACTATAAAGTTACATAAAATGGAAAAACTGAAGTCCAGTACCTCATAATTGTAAGTACAGTAGCCTCTCCTCTCCACGGCAAAAGAGTGACAGAAAGTTAAAACTGAAAAACCAGTGACATCTTAAAAATCCTGACATCGTGAAAAAACTGTCATTGAAAAAAGACAGACATCAAGAAAAAATGTAAAGATTGAAATTGAAAAAACAATCATAATGATGATATAAAAATATATTTAAAATGACAATGATTGTGAGATTGTAATTTTTCAATGTTTGTGTTTTATTGTTCAGTTAAACATTTTTCAGTGCCAAAACTTTTTGTTTCAATGCCAATTTTTATTTTCAATATTTCAGTTAACTGTTACTTTTTTAGTTCCATATACTTTCCACCACTGAAAAAAGTAATGAATGCCTAAAACATCGTCACACTGTTAAAATAATAGCCTAAGTCATTTTTTTGGTCAAAATTGTTGTTTTTTTTTGCTTAAATCATCTCCTCATGACGCCTGCCACCTATGGTAAAATCACCTACATCCTCAGTTGATCAGATCATGTGATTTTACCCCTTTAAGATAATGGCCTATGTCAAGTGTGTGACTTAAGCAGATTTATTATGCCTAAGTCAAAATAAAATGTGATTCAGGCAATTTTTTGAACATGTCTTTGTGACTTAAGCAAGATATGGTAAGAAACATGACATGATAAGTATCATGAGCATTAATGTTACTTCAAAGTGTCATTAATGTTCATGACACATCCCATGTCATGTTTATGACAGGCTTGTGTGACTCTTATGTAGAGTCCTTCAAAATAAAGTGTTAAACCATATCTTGCTTAAGTCACAAAGGCATGTTCAAAACATTGCCTAAGTAATTTATTTCTCTTAAGTTACATAATTTACATAATTTACACATAGTGTTATTACTATGCCAATATCCTTTGTTATATCCTTTTTGAGTGAAATGATCAATAAATGTCATATGCTACACTTTTGGTGAAGTTTTTTGTGTTTCCTGCAAAACTTGAACAAATTAGTTGGGCGATTATTTTAACAGGGTGACGACATTAATTAACAGAAGTTAGATGAGCTGACAGCACTGACTCCAGACCAGTTTTTGTTTTGTCAAACTGCGACTGTGCAGCTTTTCATTAAGTCGCGCGCTGATGACGCTGCAGAGAGAGGAGGTGCGGGTTTGCCACGTCGGTCTCTGTGCAGCGCATTTTACACTGTTGCTCCTGGAGCCCCGGGGGCTAACTTTTAAAGCCGTTTTTATGTGTTCACCCGGTGAGGAAGCGACCCTCCAGCACCGCCGGTGCCGCCGTAGCTCGTCGCCACACCAGTGCAGCCGCGGATATTGAAGCTGGAAGGCGGAGAAAATGCTCGGTGCTGTCTGGACTCGTCGGGCTGGAAGCCACACAACTGACTGATGCATCCTCGTTCACTTCACCCCACCGTGTGTTGTGTGAGTAAACGCAGGGTTTTGTTTATTTTAAAGAAACTTATGTTAATCTGCCAGCTAACAGCTAGCTCCAATCTTTAAATATATCCTTAACGCATTTCTTAAAGTATGCTCACAAGTTTCCGCCGTGTACAAAATGACAACGCTGCTGCTGCTGCCTGGTGTCATGGTTCAGACAGGCAGCTTCAGTGCATGTCTTAGCAAGTCTCTCAAGAAAAAAAAAATACTTCCTAACAAAATGTCTCTCCGAAAAAGAACTCAGCACAGACCAACAGACACTTTCAGCTCAATTTCTTGCTTTTTAGTCGCTTTTCATCAGTGGAGGAGGAAGTATTGAGATATTTTACTTAAGTAAAAGTAGTAATATCACAATGTGAAAGTACTGGACTGCAAGTGCAAATCGTGCATTCACAACCTTACTTATGCAACAGTAAAAGTATGCATTGTGCAGTAAAATAAATACTCCACTGCAAGTACAAGTCGTGCATTCAAAACCTTACTTATGTAAAATTATCAAGAGTAATAGTATGCATTGTGCAGGAAAATGCCTCCTGTCAGTGTTTACTATTGTGTTATTTTGGATTATTATTACTGCTGCATAAATGTTTATGTGACATCTTACTGATTTTAACACATTGTATAAACTGTTAAGTAGTTTAATCTGCTGCAATGCATCATTTTCAGTACGATTATTATGTATTTAAAGTGTCGTTCTCCTGTGAGAACCATGTATCTTTGACGCTTTTCATGAAAAACTGACATTCCCAGCTGATCCAAGAGGGATGTTAAATTATTTATTTAGATAAGAAAAATAAATCTGGCTATGAGGGACTAAAGGATAGGGAGAATTTTCTAAATATATAGAGGAACACTGTCATTCAAATTTTTGGGTTGAAACTCACCACATTTGGAGATACATGGTTTTTACCGTACAGGAAGGAGCAGAAAAACTGTCATCTGAAAAGTAACTAAAGCTGTCAGACATTTGCCTCTGACATGTAGTGGAGTATATGTTGGAAGTGATGGATGTCCTTGCGGAGAAGTGAACAAATACATGATGATGCAACAAGCAGTTGTCTTTTTTACTTTTAATAAAGTGATAAGACAGAATAATAATAATAGAATATAGAATAATAGTAAAGTAAAGAGTCAAATCTATTTCAGTTCAGTCTGACAAAGAAGTTCAGATATTCATGTTTGTAGTTACAACATCAAAGATATAAGAGAAAAGGGAGGTTGGCATCGAGGCACAACCACCTGCTTTGAGCTGATAATTCTAATGAGAACTGATCAATTTCGTGAGAACAGATAGTCCCCTCATCAACCCACGCAGCAAAGCAACTTTCACACACAAACGAAACCTTCCAATGACAGTAGTTCACTTCAAGTCAGATGAAAACTCACATAAAGGAAGATAGTCAGGACAATACACGACAATAAATATATATATATATATATATATATATGTGTGTATGTATGTGTGTGTGTATATATATGTGTGTGTGTGTATGTGTGTATATACATACATACATACATACATACATACATACATACATACATACATACATGTGTGTGGGTGTGTACTGATCATTAGGACTTTTTAAAAGGACTTGTGTTGAGGGGAAAACTAGAACACGTGCTGCACTTCCACAAAACTGTAAAATACTCTTCTTTAGTCCCTCCACTGTAGTTAATTTCTCTAGTTCACAGTTCCTGTTTTCACTTTTGACTCTCAACTGTAATTTTCTGTCCCTCGTGGCGTGAGTGTTAACGGCTGTTTCCTGTTGAGGATTCAGCTTTAATATTGTTTAATATTGGAGCTTCACACAGGCCGCAGAATTCGCTGTACTATCCTCTCCATCATGTTTCATATGAGCACACAGGAAATGTTGATACGCACAGAGGTTGGATGTTATCTGGCTCTGGTTTGTGTTTCGCTTCAGGAGCCTATCATAAAGAGGGGAGGGACTACTGTTTTTTATCCACTGAGCAGTGATGATAAGATAACTTGCACAGTATTTTATAGTACAGCTACAGTAGCTCAGATGGAACTTTTTAATTACTTACATTACTGATTAATCTGATGCTTGTATTTTCAGGAAATTAATCAATGACGTGTCAGAAAATAGAAAGTGGTGTCCAAGTGACCTCGTCAGGCTGCTTGTTTTGTCGACCAGAAGTCCAAAACCCTCAACATATACATTTTATGATTAAATAAGATGAAGAATAGGAACAAATCCTCACATTTTAGGGGATGGAACAAGAAAGTGTTTGAATAATTTGTTTACAAAATCAGTTGCCATTTATTTTCCTTGTTTATTGACCAATTGAGTCAACTCTTTGTAACCAATAAGTTAAGATTTTAATGAGATATCATGTTTTAAAAACAAGTTTTTGCAAAAAGGAAGTTTTTTTGTTCCTATTAGATTCATTGATTATCAGTTGACAAAATAATAAATTGGCAGCTTTCGATAAGCAATTAATCGTTTCGTTCAAACATTATTTCCCATGTGAAGACTTGTTGCTTTTCTTTGTAATGTATCATAGTGAAGGGAATATATCTGTATGTTATGGTCAGATAAAATAAGTCATTTTAATAAGGGATGATGGCCATTTTAGAGGTAAAACAATTCATTGATGAGTTGAGGGGAAAAAATCGGCTGATTAATAATCAGAATTTTTGTTTCTGGTAGCCCATGGCTCTCTCAGCTTGTAGCTTTAAAACATCTCACTGTGCAACAAATCAACTTTTAACAAACACATAAATCAATATAAATTGATATTGTACATTTTATCAAAGATTCAGGATTTAAAACGCAATCATTTTTTGATTTACAAGAAACAAAATGTTTCAAATCACATTTACATTTCAGTGGCTTGAACCTGAGAATAAATGCACATTTTCCGCAAGTTAAATCAGTTTTTATTATGACAATTATTTTGCACTTTCTGTTGCATGTCTATTCTCTCAGTTAAATGCGAAAATGTAAATGAAATAATTAAACTCTGGCAAGGCAATTTTATTTATGTAGCCCGTTTCATACACAGAGATAATTTGAGGAAGAAGAAGGAAAAAATAGAAAAGATGCAGGTATGAGGAATAAAAGTGCAATTTTTTCATGAAGAAGTTAACAAGACAGGTAGGAAAAACGAAAGAGTATTGGATAAATGTAGAAATACAAACATAAACAACAACTTTAAAATTAAATAAAAATAGAACAAAAGGAATAAAATTTGACAGAAATTTTTATCCATTTCCTTTAAACATCCCAATATAATTAAACAGTCGCACTGCTGCTTTGTAGGACTTCACAGTGAATTAATAAAGAATAACAAATGAATAAAAATGTACATATCTTTTGGACTTAACACCAACACATTGACACAAAAGTGCTGAGAAGAAAAACAAGCAGATCATCTTTACAATAAATTATTCATAACCTCCCACATCCGGTCTGTTAGTTTTGAAATGTCTATGAAAATGTTTTGAGAGTGAAACAAAGTGAAGTTAATTGGTATTTGTTTCAACAGCTGATTCGATGTGTCGTAGCATTAGAAGGCCCCTAATCAATAATTACATAAGTAATGGCTGCATTCCATTTCGGTTTGTCAAGGGCATTGTTCATGCTTGCTCAACTGGCTTACCTAAAATCGAGATGAGCCATTGTTAATGTTATTGGTCACACCTGCAGGTTTTCCAGCTATGATGAGTTAAATATAAACTGCTATTATCAGCATTTATGAATTATATAAGCACTCATACATTTGTACTGGTAGTCTGGGAGCGGAGAAGAGGTTCAGGTATCTTCCTCAGGTCGTGTTTTGGCTCACCGGGTGTCAGTTTCAGTTTTGACGGTCTCAGTGGACCGAGTGAAAATGTTCAGTATAAAGTGCAGCCGACAGCTCTAGTGCTAATGTTAATGCCTCAAAGGAGATGTTGGCTATTGGAAAAATTCCTCTGCAGTCATTTTATGCAGACGTGGATTTAGCAATGTGTCATTCCCCCTGCAAACATCTTTAGGAGGTTGTTTCCCAACATGTTTATTAGGGGTCTAAAGATACATCCATATAGACTGATCTGTCCATTCATTGGAGAACAGTGAATCAGAGAATCCCAGATACAGGCTCTGCCCGCTCAAAAACCTGCCTGACCAATTGCGAGTCAATTACACCATCAACGATTGATGGTGTAATTGATTCGCAATTGGTCCCAATTTTTTTTAAACGTCAAATAACAAATTAAAACCACAAAAAACACTTGAACAAACATCCACGTGATAAGAACTATCTAAAGTGACAGAAACCATATTTGGGAAAAGTTATTTGCCCTCTAATTTGAGTTTATAGTTTTATTTCTGATCCCTTAAGTAACATGGAGGGGTAGGATCTATAGCCTGATGTTTTGCCCTCACTATTGTGATAGTCTTATATACAGTCTATGGTGTGTGTTTTAATCAATCTAAATCTGCAAAGTAACTAAAGTTATCAAATATATGTAGTTGAGATGTTGTCGAGAAGAAGTATAAAGTAGCAAAATGTAAATGCTCATGTATTGTACAAAGGACCTCAAAATTGTGTTTAAGTACGCACCAACCAGGCAACCAGACGAATCTGCCGAACTCAGTCTCTCATTCAGACGGATTACCTCCAGCTGTGACCTGCACCAGTTTGCAGGTTGGATCGGCTCACTGACCTCCATCGCAGTTCACGAAACTCAGATCAAACTGTCAAACTAGGCTCTGCTGACCAAAAATGAATCAGGATTCTGTTACTGTTATGTTTCGTCATTCTTATTGGTCGTTCAGAGGCATTTTAGTCGTTGATTACACCCCTTAGAAATGAATGTAGCATTGCTGATGAGTGAAGCTGTTTCTTTGAAGTGAAACTTAAACCTCCAGGGGAAAGCCAAGTACTCTGACTCAGTTTATGTACACTCATTTTTCAAGTTTAAGTACACATAGCTAAATCTAATGCAATCTAATATGACAGTCTTTCATTAATTGTACCTCCATTAGTTTATGTTGAAACTGTTGTTTCAGCAGTAGTTTATGGTGTATTATATATTTGTATTGCTTTATACTTGCTATATACGTCTCTGATATTTTGCCCAACCCATTTATAACATGAGGTTAAAGCTAAATTTTATAAACACCTTACTCTATAATGCAAAGCTGTTCGAAAGCACTACAGATCACACATTCTAAAATGACTGTTGAGTTGACTTATAACTAAAACTGTTTCAACAAAAACTTGTTTTGTCCGGCCAACCGTTCAGAACCTGAATAAATTCAGTTTAGAAAAGTATAGAAAACCAGCAAGTATTTACAATGTTTAAAATGTTAAAATAGCAACAACCTCATAATTTTTACTAAATGTGACATTCACAGTGGTTACAGCATGCGCCACATAACCACAACAACGCCGGTTCGATTCCAGCCAGGGACCTCTGTTGCAAGTTGTTCCCCCATCCCCCCCTCCACTTCCTGCCTGCCTCTTCACTTTCAGCCCCAGTGAAAGCACAAATGGCAAAACTAATCTTAAAAAAGTATAGACGAGGCTATCTCGCACAACAAATGCCATATAGGTTGATTTGTCGTCACTGTTTTACATCAAAATGCATCAAATTGCATTCCGTTTATGGAAACAAACAAAACAAAACTATTTTTATGGTGTAGTGTGGAGGATGAGTTTGAGTTGAGGAGAAAAGATGAGTGTGTTTTTTCTTTTTCATCATCTAAACTGAACATAAAAGAAGATGCGTCAGGGTATGAGTGGCTCACTACCTCTGCTAAATAATTTCCTGTGGAAAACCCTGGCAGTTCTGGGAGGGTTGAAATGAACCGCTGACATAGTTAATGTCGCCATGACATGTCATTTTGTCAGGTAAGGGCTGGTCAGAGCAGGGCCAAATAGAAAAATGGGACAATATTGACATCTTCTGTCCCTTTAAACCTGAATTAATGTTTGTTTAAAAGTGCAGCAGATTCTCATTCAGAAGTTGTTCTTTTCCATCGCTTCTCTGGTATTCATTAAATACAGTGACAGTACAATAAGTTTTGTTTTTCAGGCAGATGTTAATGCGGAGTAGTACACAGATCAGATGGCTGCACTGTTCACACTACACACCTTGTTTTCTTGTGATCCGGAGTCTTAAAGTTGACTGAGTGGTGTCAGGGGGTCACACACTGCAAGATGTCTCACCAGGTGGTCAACCTGCATGGACATCCCACAGGTCGGACAGGGCTGAGCTTTATACAGTCTGCCGTTTTAGCTTTGGGCAGGCGGGTCAAAAAGGGACAGAGCAGCATTCAGAATAAATTATTAATTACTACAGAAACACTGAGTCAGAAATGGAGAGAAAGGAAAGGTTGGAGACAGATGATTGTACACAAACACGTTCACCAAAAACATGGCGCTCAATGTTTCTTCTTCCTACCTAGGGCTGGGCGATATATATATTTATATAAAGAAATATATCGATATATTTCAAAATGTTTTCTTATATATATATATATATATATATATATATATATATATATGTATGTATATATATATATATATATACATATATATGTATATATGTATATGTATGTGTGTGTGTGTATATATTTATATATATATATATATATATATATGTGTGTGTATATATTTATATATATATATATGTATGTATGTATGTGTATATGTATATATGTATGTATGTGTGTATATATATATGTATATATGTGTATATATATATATATATATACACACACATATGTATATGTATATATATATGTATATATATATATACAATATACATAGGTATAGATTTTTTTAAAGATTTCAGAGGGTTAATATTACTTGTTTGTATTTATTGTTATTGCTGCTTCTTTCTAATTTTGCTATACACTTTTTGCTGCTGTAATACTGGACATTTCCCTGTTGTGGGGCTAATAAAGAAATATCTATCCTAAATATATGTTTTTAAAGACACCTCATCTGGCTGGGCGATGTATAACATCAAAGCTATAGAACACGACTTTCATATGTATTTTTCTATATTGTTTCTATCGCAACATCGAAAAAACAGCAGTTGAACTTCATCATAGCTCATTAGGTCATCAACGCTTTATGATCTGCTTTTTGCATGTGGGAGCAATGCTGGGGGCAATCATAGCGGCGTTATTATTTTTTTGCTGACATATTACTATGGAGTATACAGAAATGGGCTTAACCAGGTGTTAATTTTACAGATGACAGTATTTATTTATTGAATTACCATTATCAATTAACTTTTAAAGATAAAAAGGTACAGAAACTTTACTTATCTTTACCAATCTCTCTCAGATTGGTGATAATAACAGGCAGGTTTGCTAAAATGCTGATTGGCAAACTTCATGGAGCTGGAAAAAAATGTCAGAAGACAAAAATATTATTATTAGAGAAAAATCTGATGACAGCTGATTGGAAAAATGGGATCATTTGTAGACTGCTCTAATAACCCTTCCCCTGATTACCCACTACTGTTTACTTATTATGTGTGTACTCTAAAGTAAATACCTTGGGACAGATCTATCATCTAATTCTATTTAATTTGACTCCAGGGTGCTGCAAATATTGATTTTTCAACAGTTTCAAAGTTCCTTTTTGAAGTTTTTTTTTATATCTCTACGTGACTTGTATTTTTTATGATCTGTTTACTTTTCCTGTTCTGACTCAGTCTTGTCTTCCGGTTTTCCTCCGCAGTGGCCTGGCTGTACATGGTGGCACATTGAGGAGAAGAGGAGGAGTGCCAGCGGCGGTTGGTTGGTGGGTGGTGTCCGTGGTTGCCACGGTAACTGGCGACCATGCCAGGAGGTCGCAGGGGCCCCAGCAGACAGCAGCTAAGTCGCTCTGCTCTGCCATCCCTGCAGACCCTCGTTGGAGGCAACCTCGGCAATGGTACAGGCCTCAGGAACAGGTGAGCACAAACAATACATTTATCACTCGTTTTACTAAATTTAAATATTTTACTTTGAGTGAAAACTAGAGCCCCACTGATATTTCTGTTGACCGTTATTATCGGCTGAAATTGGCATGCCGTTATCAGTGTATATGCTGCACAAAATGTGCAGCTATCAAAACTTTATCTACATAGTATATACTTCAGCAAATTGTTGTTTGGGTGAATCTTTTTTTGTTATAGTCAGCAGTTGACTGAAACTAAACAGTAATGATGTTTATTTAGCTTTTTATTTTTATTCATATTTACATATTACTTTCTCAGTTATCATTTATAGAATCTGCTGACAATGTAATACACTTTTTAATGCATAAGAATGTATAGTAATGTTAAATATTATTTAATAAAGCTTTATGTTATGAAAGTTGCTCTCTGGGTACATTTGCAGAGTGGTGAAAAATCTGAGCTCAATCCACATAAAAAGGTCTTTTTTCATTCCAGCTCAAAAATTACTATATGGGCCACCATATTGGTTACTGATTAATATTCCCACCTAAAATCACCATCTGTCTCAAAAATCGCATATCGGTCAGGCTCTAGTGGAAACTGATTGATGCTGATCAAAAAGCTCAGGATAGAGAATCGTCCCAATACAAATAATGTTTAACTAATTGGATTATAGTAATTATGCAATTCACTTACAGTGTACATTTTTGGTCTTTTCATACATAACATTTGGAAAAAAATAAAACATTTCTGCTTTTTATTTTAATTCTTTTAACTTGACTCCTTGATGCTTTCTGGTTGCTACCTGAGGCTGCTGCTGCGTTCACATTGAAATCATGACTGGAAAGAAAGTCACTTCCTCTTCAAAAAAACATAATGGGGCTTGTGACAAGCCAGTGAGTCTTCAGAAAACAAATGCAAACAGGGAAAGCACCTGAGGGCGAAGCTGCCCTCCTTGAGACAATTTATGATGCCTCATCACTTTAGGCTGCCGTCACACATACACCAATGCACCATCAGCTGCCGAGGTGAAGGTAGGCAGTGCAGGATGTGACACACACTGAAATCAGTGTTTCTAGTCCAAGTGGGGCCAACAGCGCACACACGCGTTTTTGTTGAGGCTGTGAAATCGCTGGTCAAAGCGAGACTGTTCATATGTTTAAGAACAAACTTAAGACTTATCTTTTTAACTTGGCTTTTACCTGAACCATTTTAGAGATTTTTCTGCTCATGCATCTTAGTTTTATAACATCCTCTCTTTTATTTATTTATTTATTTATTTGCTACTATTTATTAGTCTATCTCTATATATATATATATATTGTATCATGCTCTAGTTATCTTAATTATTTATTTATTGTTTTATCTTTTTTATCTAGGTTTTTATTTGTTTGTTTCTATGTTTTGTTATCTTTTTATTATCATTATTTTATTTTCTCCTTTCTTTTTTATGTAAAGCGCTTTGTGTTGCATCTCACTTGTATGAAAAGTGCTATACAAATAAAGTCTGATTGATTGATTGAAAGTTCAACACGGTTGAACTTCATGCCATGCAAACACCAAATGTGCTTCAGAATCAGAAGTAAATATTTTATTTAACCTTGGAAAATGAAAGTGACCAAGAGGCGATTATTTGGCAGTGTTTAATTTGCATTGTGTGATCGCAGCTTTATGGTGAAACTTTGCTGATACTCGGCTGGCTCTGCAGCACTAAGTACATGCCACCAGCGCCTGGAGTAAACTGACAAAAGGGCAGCTTCATCGTGCACCACCTGTGCTGCAGTGACACAGTGGGGCCCGTAGTGAGGCGAACAATTCCCAGTTGAGAATGTGGCTAGCTAAGGTTTGATACTTTTAAAAAGTAATTTAAGAATTACTTCTAAATACTATTAGAAATAATGTTTCATTTAGCTATTGATTGATTTGGACTGATATTTCCTTCTGAGCCTGACAGGTTTTGTTTGTTGACCTGTTACACTGTCACTGTTTGAGACAAACTAACAAAACAACATGTGACACAAACATTGTTCTTTACCGCAGTTATGTGTCTATTGTGTTCATGTTTGTGCGTGTCTTCTGTCTTTCAGGAGCAGTAACTCGGTGGGTCTGTCTGCGCCCCCTCTCTCTGCCCTCATCACCCCGGAGCCAGTCCGGCACTCGAGGATCCCTGAGCTGCCGTTGGACAGCAGCCTGCTGTTTGAGTTCCTGCTCTTTCTTTATTTGCTGGTGGCCTTGTTTGTCCAGTACATAAACATCTACAGGACAGTGTGGTGGTACCCATACAGCCACCCTGCTGCCTCTACCTCGCTCGTAAGAACACACACACAATATTCATTGTAGCTCTGTTGTTTATAGCAACTTGAAATCATTTTTCTTTCTTTTTTAACTTATAATATGAAAAACCTAAACTTTTTAAATCTAAAAACAAGGCTGATTATTTTCATCATTTTTAGTTATCAAAAATTGTAATATATTCATATTTTGAGTATTAAAAACTTCATGAAATCATGAATAATAATAATAATAATAATAATAGTTTCTTTCTCCTGTGTGAACAGAACTTTCATCTAATGGACTACCACCTGGCCATCTTCATCACAGTGATGTTGGCCAGGAGGCTTGTTTGGACAATCGTTTCAGAGGTAAACGTTTCAGCATACACATTCAGGTACACACAGTCAAACCTTTGTGTCTTTCTGGTAACTGAGTGATTCTGTCTCGTCCAGGTGTCTCAAAGCAGCGGCAGATCTCTGCTCCGCTACGTGGTTCTGATCGCAGCTCGGCTCAGCCTGCTCACCATGTGCGGCTGGGTGCTCTGCTGGACGCTGGTCAACCTCTGCAAGACCCACTCTGTGCTCAACCTCCTCTTCCTGGGATACCCGTGAGTCTTTGATACCCCTCCCCCTAACCCTCTAAAGGCCAGGATATGAGTGAACAAGGTGTCATCTGAACACATCTCAAGGCAGACATGTTTCACCTTTTTATATCTGTTCTGAATGGCCATGCTAGAAGGCGGACAAACGGCCTGTTATCAGAGAGAGCAGCAAAACGCAGTTAATCCTTCTGATGGTAATTTTACTCTCTTCTCTCCACAAATGCATGTAATGTTTCACTCAGTTTGCAAAAAAACTAAAGAAGTTGTGTAAAGAATTAAACAAAAAGAGCGTGAAAGAGAAGTTCAAACCCTGCTGACTTTCTACACCTCTGCTCAGTTCACTTTGTGCAGTTGTCGCTTTGAAAGCAGCTAAAGATGTTGTCAATTGCAGACTCCGAATGTGTTGCACATATTCGGTGGAACCAAAGTGGTAGCTGGTTGTATTCTAATTTGCCACCATCTGAGTAAAATATTTAGAATGCACAGGAACCACAAAACCACAACAGCTGACAAATGAAAGGTGCTGTAAATGACATTCAGATTATATCTGTGGTTCAGAGTCTGAGCTGGGATCCACACAGCTGCAGTGCTGAGTGTGAGAGTGGCTGTTACGCCTCCTGGACGCCGTTCCGCTCACTGGATGCACGGCATTGTTGGGGAAGTGTTACAGTACTATTGGACCAGCTAACTCAAGAAAGAGCCTAACCAGCCAGAGAGCTGAGTCAGCAAAACAAAATGTCACTAAATAAATTGTATTTTATCTATTTTTGTTGTAACTGTGGCATAAACCTCTGAAAGACATGACTAAAGCCTTTAAGTGTGCAAAACAATGCTTAATAAACAAACCATGACACCTCTTCAGTGATGCACTGGTGTAAGAAAAAGGCATTGGGCCCACATAAAACTAATGAGATGTTCCTTTAGGCCACCATACATCAGATTTTTTTTAAAACAAATGATTCATAAAGCTATTAATCAGGTCATTAACAGTGATGATGTTACAGTGAGCATGTTGTTGTTTTGTCCTTTTATGTGTTTGCTAATGGAAAAGAAAGTTATGGACCCACCCTTCCTTCATCCGTCTCATTTTAAATATGCATGATGTTTTCACATCATCTATTTTCCTTTTCTTCCTGCCATCAGTTGAAACTAAAACTCACTGCTCTCTTCTTTTGTTTGCTGGCTCGCTGACCTCCGTCCATGCCAGGTTCGGTGTGTACGTCCCGCTTTGCTGTTTCCATCAGGAGGGGGGGAAAAGCCAAACGGCATCGGCTGACTGCGATTACCCCGCCGACCACCAGCAGACCGACCTAGCAGAGACCCCGTTCTTTCGACCACGTGACTTCCTCTTCTTGTTGCGAGAGAACCTCAGAGAGCAGTTTTCCAGCCCGCCACACATGCCCACGCACACCTGCCCACCACACACACACTCGCACACACCGGAGTTGATTCGAGCCGAGGTGGAGGAGCTGAAGAGCGACTTCAACCGGCGAATCAAGGAAGTGTTGTTCAACTCACTGTTCAGTGCTTACTACGTCGCCTTCCTGCCTCTCTGCTTCGTTAAGGTTGGTATCTGATTCGTTTGCATTTGGTGTTTTTTCACCTTATTAGCTTTCATGTTCCCTGGATTCTTGTTCATTTTAGGGTAGATTCACCCGTCTCTTCCTTTTACTCCAACAGAGCACCCAGTACTATGACATGCGGTGGTCATGTGAGCACCTGATCATGGTGTGGATCAATGCGTTTGTGATGCTGATGAGTCAGCTGCTGCCCCCCAGCTACTGCGACCTGCTTCATCGCTCTGCGGCTCACCTAGGCCGCTGGCAGAAACTGGAGCACGGCTCGTACAGCAACGCACCTCAGCATGTGTGAGTGGCGCTTTGTGGCCCCATTTGTACACACACAGGTTTAAAGGTGACCCTGTTAGCGGTCTGTGTGTAACCGTGTTGTTGATGTGTTTTGTAGGTGGTCAGAAAGTACCATTTGGCCTCAGGGGGTTTTGGTACGACACAGCCGATCTCTGTATAAGGCGGTCGGACCATATAATGTCGCTCTGCCCTCTGATGTTTCCCATGCAAGGTTTTATGTGAGTATCTGTACTTCATAGTTATTCACCTAAGAAGAGTGTGGACATGATAAAAAGTACTGAATAAAACATCAAGACTCTGGGATCGTAGTTTGGAAAACGTTATGTCTTCATGGTTAGGAATAAGGCTGGGCGATATGGACCAAAAGTCATATCCCGATATATTTAGGCTGAATATCAATATACTATATAAGTGAGAACAAATGTTCAGTCAAAGCCAAATATAACATGTCACAAGTAGTTTTATTGAAACCGTTTATTTAAGTGAACATAAATACTGTATAGCAACAGGAGTACCTTTTTTTCTCATCAAATCAAATCTCCATAAAGTGCACATTTAAATAAAAAAATATCTTAAATAAAAACCGCAGCTTGCCTGGAGCAAGGATCACAGTGCAAGTTTGAACTATATCTATATATGCAATATGGTCTAATTCCATATCATATTTAAAAATATATTGATATATCTTTTATATCAATATATCGCCCAGCCCTAGTTAGGATTATGCTTGAATTTGAATACACTCCTTGTAAAGTGTTTGATTTTCAACATTATCTGATGTTTCAGTTCCACAATATTTTGATATTTTGAAATGAAACTATGTCCTTATATTTTGTTGTCTCCTGGCTTCTCACACCAGACAAACAAAGCAAGCTAATTGCTAGATAAGTCCTGTTGGTCCTTTGCACTTAAATACATAAATTATCATGATCATTAATGATTGCCCTAACCCTAACCCTACCTTGAAAGTAAGAGACGGTGCAATCTGCATCAAGTAAAAGTTTTTTGACAGGATACCCCCACCCCTCATTAAGACATGACCTAAAACTAGTTTGAATGGCTTTTTTTAAACATCTTATTTGTGTTGCCTGTCATGTGTCCGCACTATGTTTTTTTTATTTCCACAAGAATATTTATTTTATGACCTAAAAATGAAGGTCTTTGAACTGTAAACTTCCTGGAGCTTTAGGCTGCATCTTATGATCGTCATAATATACACCATTCACTATTCATTCATTATATATATTTCTGTTATTTATGTTTTTTTAAATGAACATATGTTATTTTGGAGCTCTGCCTGTTTGTCTGCTCCTTCCTTTATTGTATTATACAGTGCAAGTGTTCATATTATTGTGTCCACCCCCTTCATATTAAATATTTCTGTCAATGACCGTCTATACGCTCTGTAATTTCTTGTCTAATTTTCTCATTCTGTCTTTTTGTCTTCCAGTTCCTGTTCCACAAGCCATTGCGGATCCTAAACCTGCTGATCTGGATCGAGTCCAGTGTGGTTTTGTACCAGTTATACTCCCTGCTGCGCTCCGAGCGCTGGAACCACACGTTGTCTCTCGGCCTTATTCTCTTCTGCAACTACTATGTCCTTTTTAAACTGCTCCGAGACCGCATTGTGCTGGGCAAAGCCTACTCCTACCCTCTGTCCTCCAACAGTTTGGGGCTCAAGTCACAGTAAAGGCTCCGTGCAGTGAGACTGCACCCACGAACTCTGGATGTGGAGGGGAGACGTGTGGGGGTCTGGTAAAGTGGAGGACCGGAGGGTTGATTGGCGGTCAGGCTTGGAAGTTAAGGGACAGACTGTGAACTCATAATCATGTTTTGATACGGTTCTATTTTTAATGCAATGTTTATATATACCTATTTAAAAGAATATTTTTATTTTGTATACTATTTCGAGTTACGCCGGGCATTACCACGCTGACGACATTAGCATGTTGTGTTATGTTGATGCCAGGCGACAGGGAAGTCAGGGAATGCTAGGAGGTGACTTTCACCAAAGATATTTTAAGTGCAGGCGGCCAATCGCAGCTCAGACTTGGCCTCTGACAGTCAGTTATACCAGACAAGCGACTCAGAGCAGTGGAGGAAGTTGTGCCTGAAACCAGTGAAAGTGATGCAGCTCTTTGTTGTAGCAGGACACAAACACCGTCTCTGCTCTCAACATGTTCAGCACGTTTTTACTGGTGCTTTTAAAGCAAAAGTTCAACTTTTTGGAAAATACGCTTATTCGCTCTCTGGTGAAGAGTCTGTCCATCAAATATGAGGCGAAATCATGCAGGCAGCTAGCTTAATGCTGGCACAAAAACTGGAAACAAGGAAGATAGTTTTGCTCTGTCAAATGGTAACAAAAATTCTGCCTACCAGCACCTTCGAAAATATTAGAACAAAGGTTCAAGTTTAAAAATGATAGTTCAGAGACTCCCATAAGTTACTGTACATGGCAATAAAATTATCAGGCACATAACCCCCTAAAACTAACCTGGAAACCAGTTGAATCTGCCAAGCTCAAGTTTTATTTGCTCTTTCAGATGATTCAGGTCACTCTCCCCTTCAGACGGATTTCCATCTCATGGAGTGGGTTTGATGTGATGAATGGCATCTATTGCAACTCACAAAACTGATCAAACTGTGGAGCTAGGCAGCACTCATCAAATATGACACATGGTTCTGTTACTGCGCCACATATTTCTAATTTGAATGCTTGAAAATGCACAAAGCACCTTCCTAACTCCCATGCATCACTCAGTGCTGCATCACATCCTTTAAAAACTGATTAGTTGTAAGTCCAGATGCATTTTTGGTCGGCTCTGGTTGATAATGCTCCTTAGACATCAAAATGAACTCAGAGTTTCGAGACTAAGAGGCATTTGCAGATTAGTCTGCCGATGCCAAGATGCTGTAAAACAGCAAATGGACACTTTCACACTTTTTTGGATTGAGTTTTGGATTCAATACAACACTAAGGCGATATAACTTGTTCATTCATTAGCTTGTAACTGACCACAGCTAGGCTAGCTGTTCCCCCTTGTTTCCAGTCTGTGTGCTAAGCTAACCTATGCCTATAAGTATCAAACTTTATTTTTAAGCAGGGCCTCAGTGTGGATTTTTACCTCTAAGTGGGATAAAACTTTCATACAAACTGACTTGAAATCAGTCTGAGAGAAAAACTCTCGTCCACTGCCTCTGCAGAGAATTCTGTTTTCTTTCTTATTCACTTTTGTTACTGTGTTTTAATATCAGTATCCACTTGTTTCACACCATTGGCTATCAGAAGGGCCATTACAGCACCAGTCTTTACAAACTTACACCAGTGTCAACAAGTGAGAAGGGACTGAGATATTATTGGCACCTTTTAAACTTTAGGGATGTCACGATACCAGAAATGTAGTAGTCATTTCCAATACCTAATACGGATATTTGATACCACAGTTAAAAAACAAAAACAAGGCAATAAATCCCATTTCAGTCTCAATGTCATCCACACATTTCATAACGTCTCTGGCAGTGAAGAGGATTTTCATTTTAGTTACTTAACTCTTGTTTTGCAGTCAGCTACTCTACTTTTTTTTTCACCTGGTGCGGAGCCGAGAGGAAGGTGCAGTGGCGACTCAGCAGTCTGCTAACTTGTTACTCTCGCTGCCAATATTAGCTGCTCTGTTTCATCAAGACATGCACATGAAAGCTTAAATTAAACTGTGGTGTTCTGTCTGGATTAAAGAGAACCATGGCCCGTATGCTTCATCTGTCTGAATGTTGGTGGTGGGTGAGCTAAAAGTTTTTCACGTTTTATAATAATTTAGGCAACGACCTGGTGTGCAAGTATCGTGATGTCCCTACTTTAAACTCAAAACACCCCCCAAAATACAATAAACAGCTTGACACTGGTTTAACAGGTTTCCAGTTTGAAGGGGTGCTGCTGTCTCCAGGTGATTATTAAAGTCTGCTAAAAAAGATGTCTGACCACATTGTGACATGCTGAAAGATTCATGATAAGATATCGCGTATGACTCATTTGTGTTCTTAAAGGTGATCCAGCCAGTGTTTTTATTTAGTTCGATTTCGGTGCCTGCTTAAACTATTATGGTATTGAGGACCATACCACATCAGGTCCATCTCTTTGTGGATTGGATGTAGATAACAGAACCAATGTGGCTGATAATAAAGATTTCTGTTGGTACGTCCCCGGATCTAACTCTCCTCCCGCTGCAGATATGTCATTGTCATCACGCTCTCGTGTGGGTTTGACAGCAGGATGTTTAAAAGTGAGATTTCTATGGATGATGAAAGCAAAATCAAAGGCTGGACCTCATTACCAGTTTGTGTTTATTCTCAGTTACCACAGTGGTGTTACAAACATGTTGCCTTTCCGTTGAGTCACACCTGGTGAACGTCCTCTTACTCGTACAAGCGAGTTTCTCTTCATGAGCCTCTGGCTTCGGCTCTGCAGCTGGTTCATAACGTCGGGCAGTATTAAAGATTAGCATCAGGGCCTGATTTTCTGTTCAGTATTCACAAAAAAACAAACTGCTAAGGAGAGGAGGTTTAAGTCTGAGAGGGAAAACCTGAGCATCAATGTTTCCTGTGCGGTCGTGAATTTCACATTAACTTCTTCAGTAAAGTTTCAGGTTGAGTGTAAATGAGGTGGAGGAAGCTTGTGTGCTGCTCTGTGCCTCAGAAATGTGTTCACAAATGCCATTCATGTGCCCATTATTCTGCTTTATCTGCAAACCCGGCCCTTAAATCAGCTTCTTGGTGCTTTTCTTTTATTTACGGTCATTTCCCACTTGAATTAGGGCTGCACGATTTTTTGAAAAATATCTAAATGCGATTATTATATTTGATATATTGATTCCAATATTGCAATTAACATATTATTGGAAGGAAAGATCATTTTGGCGTCATTACCCCAATTAATTTTTATTTTTTTATTCTTTTTTTTGGGGGGGGGGGGGGGGGGGGGGGGTTGTGAGGATCTCTACCAAACAAAGATTCATCCTCTACACTCAAGAACAGTATTTTGACACATATATTGCACATTTGGCGATTTGTACAGTGCACTCTTCCATAATGCGGTTTCCATTAATTGTGCAGCCCTAACTTGAATGTAGCAAATGTTTCAGCTGAATGTTGCTGTTGACTTGAATTTGCATTGTAAGCCTTCGATTGAGCAGCATCACTGAAATTTAAGATTTTTTTTAATGGGTGCACTAAAATGTCACCTTTAACTGGACCTTATTTCAATAACACAGAAAGATGACATTTATAATTTGCTTTAAATCCTACTTCTATGCCAGTTCTTACTTGAATGTTAAGCCTTTGCTCATATAACTCATTTGTTCTGCTTCCTAAGGTCACAGCTGAAGAGGAGAAATGAGATTTGAAAAGATTTTAGTTCTATCACCTCTTGATCACGTTGCCCCGAAGTGTACTTGATCTTCCTCTGAAATTTTTAATACAGGTGTTAATGAAAACTGATTCTCATGATCTGTCCTCTGTTAAAAGTTGCCAAATTGAATGGTAATTTGTTTTCCATGTGCCATATCCCAGGATGCAGCTTCAGACTCCTGGTTGAACCTGTTGTTGAATGTGTCGCTGCTGGAGAAGTCATTGGAGCTGGTCCTCATATTTCGGCTTTTTACACTGTTCAGTTTCCCCGCAGCATTTCTGAAAATGCCTTTTTGACATCCGACAATAAAACAAACGGTGTTTAAACAAAAGATCGTGTTGTGTGAGGGATGTGTTGCTGTAGCATAATGAGAGGAAATATGTGACACAGCTGCTTATTTCAAAGCATATATTTCATTAAATTTGCCACAGTCTTAAGTTTCTGACACACAAATGTTAAACTAGGAGAAAGAAACAAGTCCATATGTTTGACACCTGTAATGTCTTATCTTTGCCACCAGAGGGAGCTAAGCATTTAAGTACAGCACTAAAAATATGCTTCATACAACCAGTTATCTGCAGCATTGGTATCTGATATTTAATAACATTTTGTGCAACAACTTGAATTTTCTTCAAAAACACTGTTAATTTATTTGACAGAGTACAATATGTGGATAAGTGTGTCCACTGAGAGGAGATACATGATAGTTTTGAGAGAAACTGTTGGCACCTTTGGTTGCTAACTTGTACATTCATCCACAAAAATCATAATTTACAGTAGAAATGTATTGAGTTACTTCTGTGTCTTTTCTACAATAAATCAATCCGTTTTAGAGCAAAACTTCCTGCAAAAAATGGCGTGTTTTACTTGCAAATACACTATTAAAAATGTTTAATGGCATGTAAAACACGATTTGTAGTTAATGTATTAATGCAAATTGTGGTTTTGTAAGCAAATCCATCAGTTTTATTTGTAAATCCAAAAATATAAAATTTGTTTTAGAATCCAAAAATATAAAATTTGTTTGAGAATATAAAAGTTTTAACAGCAAACACAAAATAGAAAAATGATTAGACTTGCAGTTAAAAAATTTTTCAAAGTTGAATTACTTTTTCAATTGTTTCTTCTAAGTGCTGTTGGATCTGTTTCGTTTTTTCATTGCAGTATGGTAAGCTTTGCTCCAAAAAACGATATTGTTTGATTGCATATTAAAAACACAAAGGTAAGCCCATAGAAAAACTTCAAGAGTTTTAACAGTGCAATCTTTAGTATTGGCGCAATAAAAGGGCTAGAAGGCAAAGTGAAATAGTCCTGCTCTGTTGATGTTTTCAGTCCAGATCTGAGGGTCCTCCAGATAACTTCGTTATCCAGATAAATGGTCAGATAAACAGATAAACTTGCTTCTGTTCTGCAAAACCACATGACCTAAATGTTTTCCCGGTTAACAAGAAAGTATAAATGTGAGTGATGAAGCACAACTAAGCAGAAATGAAATGAACGCACCCCGTTTACATGATTTAGTGTTACTGGATTTGTGTCTGTCCGGTCTATATTTCCATTATTGTGTTCGGGCAACGAACGAAATGTTGATGTTTGTATTGATATTACGTCTGTGCTATAAGTGATGGATGAAAAATGTGGATCCCAAATATTCCAGTATGAGGATGTAGTGGACCCGTGGTCTCGTAGCGTCGCCCCTCATCCTTCTCTGCAGTCCACAAAGTTTCCTTTTATCCAGTAGCAGATCTGAGCGTATTTCAGAGGCGTGATTCTCACCGCTACATTAAATTCGTGAGACGCCCCTTGTCGCTCCACCCACTGATGCCCAGAAAACACACCTATCACCTTCCGCTCCCAGCGCCGGCGCCGCCCGTCCCACATCCGGGCGTAGACTCCTGACCCGCTGGCGCCTGGCTGAGCATCGCAGTGCTGGTAGAGCAGGTCTGACGTCTCCTCGCCGGCCCGACAGAAGCGATACACCAGCTTGCCCGGGCGGTCGTTATCAAATCCTGAGAAGTGGACTCGCCGACCGGGCAGCCTCTGAGCCGGGGGGCTGACTCCTAACTTCATGTGGCGCCGTTTGTGGGGTTTCTTGAGTTCAAGCAAAGCGTAGTCATAGTCCATCCCAATGTCATTGGCGTTCCCTTTAATCCATCCTTTGGGCACATGGGTGCGCTTAGCTCGGATCCACTGGAACTTCATTTTGTCATTGGTTGGCGGGGCGTAAGGAACAGCGCCACCTTCCACATGGTTGGTGAAGTTGGAAGGAAGGTAAAACGGAGAAGACTGTGTGTCTCGTTGCTTGGTTTTTAGAAACCCGACCCGCAGCTTCTGGGCTCCTTTCACATAGTTTTTACCATCATGAACACAATGAGCAGCTGTGAGAACATGACGGTCTCCCACCAATGTCCCAGAACACCCAGTGGACAGTTTGACCGCCACAGAGAATGGATATTTCAGCAGGAAGTTCTGCCCAGCAATGCTGAAACGTCCATCATGGCCGAAGATCTGTCGCTTCCGCCTGACATGGGAGCGCTCAGCTTTCCCAGACGACCCAGAGGAGTAGGCCGGGCTGGTGCTCGGACTGGGGTTGTAGCCGTAGATCCCAATGGCAGTCTCCGTAAGATGACCATTGGAGTGGAGTGTCTCATACGCAAGAAGACGGCGCAGGTCCCAGTAGCTGGGGCGAGGGGCCCTCATGTGGCATTCTGGGTCACAGGTCGAGCTGACATTCAAACTGGCTGGAGACAGGAAGTGAGGGGCCGATCGAGGCTCCGTGTGCTGTGGGAGGACCACAGGGACACGCTGGAGAACCCACTGGGGGCGGGAGGAGGAGGAGGAGGAGGAAAAAACAGGGGGAAGGAAGAGGAGAAATAGAAGGGAGGTGAACCTGTGGATGGACAGGACGACAGATAACGTGAACTTCTGTATTTAATACGAACTCACTGTCCGACTCAAACACTAGACCCTGACTGATATATTGATATGAAAACTTTTTTTTCACAATATATGACTTAAAAAAATATGCTTGGGTATATTTGGAAATGGTGCTAGCGATTTATTTTATCTTAGTCAATTGTTGACCATTTAAATAAAGAATAAATTGACACTGAACATACAATATGTTTATTTAGCTATTTATTTCTATTATATTCCTTTTTTCTCAGTTATCATCGTTGTTGACAATGCAATGCATTTTATGTTTAACTCATAAAAATGTTAAATATCTTTCTGAAAATTGTTTGTTTACGAAAGGAACCGTAATATTGGTGCAAAATTGGTGCAAAAGGCCACATAGAAGAGATCTATTTTCATTCCAGCTCAAAAAATTCACTATATGTCTGTATTGATATTTTCCCCTTTAATATCAACATCTTTCTTGGGCTAAAAAATCTCTCATCTAATCTGAAACGTGACCGGATATTGGGGCCCCTCTAACTGTCTGCTCGAAAAAAACATCCTCATTCCTAAAACCAGCATCATAGATTTATAATTACAACCATGGGAGTTGAGGAGGAGCATTGAAGAATTTATCTGCGCTGGAATTTGGCAGCTGTACACTTCCAGTGTTTTGAATGCTGTAAATATGACAGACAGGGCAAAGATCAGGCCTTACCCGACTCTGATGGAAAAATTCCTTAAGTGGCCTTGGGATTGGTCTTAAGCCTGCAAGAATATAGTCTCTATTTTTTATAAATGGGTTAGGGGTGATGCAGGACATTTTTGTTTAGTGACACGTGAGACGACAATATTCAGTGTTGTCATTAGACAGTCAGGAAAATGGTGCAGAGATATGATAAAGTCTCGTGTTTTATAAAATTTTGGCACAGCTGCATCATGAAACTCATAACACATGAAAGTAAGTAAGTGAAAGGCCAATTTGGATTCTTTATTTTAGGGAGAATACCGAATGATTTTCAGAGCAGTATCCATTTTTTCCCCTGCTGCATCACTAAAATGTTAACAGTAAAGTTAACATTTTTCCCTTGAGTTACAAGATTTTCTCTGCTTACTGGTCAGTTGTTGGATGTAACTAAATACAGTTACTTAATGCTTAAGTACAAATTTGAGGTACTTTTATTATTATAAGATTATTTTCTTTTCATGCCACTTTCTGTGTCTGTTCTACATTTCTTCTGACAGTTTAATTACTAGTTACTTTACAAATCAAGTTTTTTTGCACACAAAGCCTATTAAGACTATACAATAGTATGGGTATAAATTAATCTATCCAACAGTATAAATGCCTACAAATGATTCGATTATTAATGGACAGAACTGCTGTAATCGTTTGTCATTTTTCACATTTTAATAAAATGTTTCCAGCATAAATGTGAAGCTTTTTCTCGATCGAGTACTTTTACTTTTAATACTTTTAGTACATTTTCCTGATTATACTTTCATGCTTTTACTTGAGTGACATTTTCAATGCAGGACTTGTACTTGTAACAGAGTATTTTTACAGTGTTGTTTTAGCAATTTTACTTAATTAAAGTGTCTGAACACTTCTTCCACCTCTCCTTTCGTTACACGCAGACAACCAGGACTTACCGGGAGTGCATGGTTTGGTTTCTGCAGGTGAGCCGGTGGAAACTCCCCTCAAACCACAACAGGATTGTGTCTGTAACTGTTGACTGTAACCGCTGCTGCTCCTGCTGCTGCAAAACAAGGGTCGTAGTCTCGGCGCTGCTCTCAGGAACTGACGATTTTATTTAATCCGTGACAGTCTGGAGTTTTCCGAAAGCAGCAGCCGGGTCGGGAGCGGAGGAGTTGGATCATTGTGCGCTACTGGAGGAGGCGCTCTGCTGTCTGTCTGCGCGCACAGTGTCACATCTGCAGACCACTATAATACAGAGTGAGTATACCCGACTCCGACATGGTCATGTGACACATCGCATCACTGCTGCTGGTTGCCTACTGCTCTTCTTCATCCCCTCCATCTTCGGATCAATAGAAGTATTTCTGTATTTCATTTTAATGCATTTCTTAAAAGCGCATTCTATTTGCACTTTGAGACATTTTAGTGCACTTTGGTTATGAGGTGATCTGACTTATTGTCATTAACTTATTTTAATCAATTAATAGTTGTGTCAACAATTAAACATGCAAGCTCCCAGAAACCAGGATTAAAGAATTTCTTTTTTAAAAAAGTGTTTTTTTTAACTTTGTCTGCAAATCGACTTAACATCCCTAAGAAATTCCATCAGAATACAACAAAGAAAAAAAAAATAGATCTCTAGTGACTCAAATATATAAATACAATTATTGCTGCTAATCTTTCTGGTGATTGAGTGATAAATTATTTTAGCTCTGACCTTCAAAGAAATTGGTTGAACCCAATGTGTAAATGCCTTAACATGCATTATTTCTAATGGCCAGCAGGGGGCAACTCCACTGCTTGCAAAAAGAAGACCAATTGTATGAAAGTCAATGAGAAAATTACTTTTATTCTTATTGATTTATTAGCTCAGCAAGCATCTTCCTAATGAGTTCATGGTCTAAATCAGTAGTTTTAAGTCTTCTTCTATTGTTTCTTTTAGAGTAAAATAGATGGTAAAGCAAAGTGTGCTTTTGGGCATGGCTACCTTTTTATTGACAAGTTCATGGTGTGTTTTTGTCTTGCAACTATGACCATTTTTAAGTGTGTTTTCACGTTATCAAAGTCCATTGTAACATTTTGGTTGCTTAAAAATGTCTTGTTCATTGTTCAGATTTACTAATAGACACTCCAAGGAGCCAGCTGTTAATTTTGAATAACTGATGCCCCTTGCGAACCAAGCTAGCTAACTAGCACAAGCATTAAGGTTATACACAGCATCCCTTCAGCTCCCGATCCGTTCTGCACATGCAATGATTGCAAAAAGACGATATGTGGCGGCTAAAATGCAGATCTCAAGGTATCAAGGTGCTTTTCTCTCTGATAGTTGCTTGTTACGTAGTTATAAATGTTGGCAATTCAATTATAGATGCTATTTCTAAGCAATTTTCTCTGCAGGTTCATGGAAATAAGTAAATACATTATGTTTGTTCCAGATTCTGAACATAGTATCCTTTACAGCCCGTTGATGTTTTGTTTTCGATGGGCCAAAACAGCTGGACAAAGGCGTGTGCTGTCGGTCCAACACTAAGAGGAAGAGAGGAAATGTGAGAGCGAAGAGAGGATGATGGAAAAGGAACTAGCAGGGTGTGTAGCTGTGTGCCTTTATGGCTTTTTCTGTGTTTGAGAGAAAAAATTGCACGTACAGTGACCTCCACAGAATCCCACATTCATTCTTTAGATCGGGCACCATGACCAGATTCCCCCTCCTTCTTCCTCTCTTTGTGTCACACAAATACATCCACAGATGCCGTCAAACTACTCATTCAACAATTATTTAGCACACGTACATCAATGTTTTGCCCAAACAAACTTTGACACTGTTGAGTCACTGGGTTGATCACCCTCATGACTCCTGGCATTAATCACAAAAGACATTCATTCAAAGTTCATTTGGGAGAAACTGTTTATTACATTTTTACACAACAAAAACCTCACTCATTTCACATTGTACAACTGTGATTATTCTCTCTGAAATCTGACATTTATATTCAGAGAGCGACCTCGCTGCTATTGTGGCTGGAATCGGTTCAGTGGGCAGAGCGTGGCTCCGATGCCAATGTTGGAAGTTTAATTTCCACTTGACCCACCCATGCAGAAAATGTGCAAACTGTTGGTAGATATTATGCTATGTAATGATTTCATTAGGCTCGACTGCCACCAGAAAGAAGGGGAGGAAGAAAGAACAAGAGGAGTGGGAGAATGCATGGCTGAACAGTTAGCCCACATCTCTCCATGTCCTGCAGCGATTTGTGTTGACTTTGTAATGAAAAACTTGGTGCCAACAATTACCGCTGCATTCTGATGAAGCATGTGCAGAATTTATGAGTTTTTTTAATGCAACTTGCCTGACTCTGTCCTTGTTTGGCCATGGCTGATGATGGAAAGTGGAAGGGAAAGTTGAAATTGGTGCTGTTTACACTGGTGTGACCTTCCGAAAGAAACATGAATAAACACAAATGTGATCCTGTGGTAAAGAGAAATGAAAAGCATGAGGTTCTGTGATGCATAGAGCTAAAGTGGCCTGCAGAAGACTAGCTAAGGCTTGTTCTTATTTCAGCTGATTGTCGGCAGTACCTTTGCCATGTAACTGAAGCAGTGACTTGCGACCCCTACTGGCGGAGGAGTTCTGAGTTGGTTAAGAGTAGTGAGGTGTCAGCAGTCAATGACAATATAAAACAATCAATTAAACAGTTTTATTATAAATTATGAATCCTCTTGTGAAAAGTAGTGACTGTGCAAAACAGATCTGACGGTGATAATTTACATGTAAACTAATAATATTAATAATTTCACAACTTGCTTGCACACATAAAACTTTTAATAAAGTTTAGTAAAAAGTACGTTTAGAGAATAGAAATTCATAACTCGCATGCAGGGTTAGCTTCGATACCAGAACACAAACAAAATCCCACTTTTATAGCTCATATAGTTCTATGTGAGCTATAAATTTGAATTTGATCAACCTGTGGTTTTATATTCTAATAAAAAAACACCAGGTTGATAAAAGTCAAATGAACATGTGGGACATGTTTCAGTTCCTTTAGATCTTAAACATAGAACTGAAAGAATCGGTCCAATGAGCCGTTAAATACGAAACGCTCGAGCAGTTTAAGACGTCCAGCTTTAACGACAAATTCTGCACTCTTTGTTTACATTTACATTCGTCCTCAGTGTCAGTCTTCTCATCTGACTCTCTGCAAGAAAAGTGTTTCTGTTGCTTTAAAAATATTCCTGTTCAAAGTCTCCTGCAACTGATTATACATTAGCACCTTTGCCAGGACACAGGGTGGACCTGCTGGCTCATCAAACACGGCTCTGAATAACCATAAACCCCACCCATCCCACAACACAGACTTAGAATTAAACACACACAGACACACATACCTCTCCCTCTCTCTGGAGCAGTATCTAGGGCAGGAGGGTCTGCCAGCCTCTCGTACCATTAACTCTGATCTGTTTCTCACATTTTTCACACAAACACACATTTACCTGAGGTTTTTGGCAACAAACTCCCTGTTTTCTCACCATTTAAATAGTTTTAGCTGTTAATAATAATCAGTGTTATCCATTGATATGGTAAACGTATGAGTTCTGAAGCTAGAAAGAATATAAACCAAGAGATTGGGAAGACGTATGACTTTTATCTCCTTTGTGATAACAGGAAGGGATGCCCCTTTTTGCCAATGGCTGGGTGCTAATAAAGGAGACATTTCTGTTTGTTTTGAATTGTTATGAAAGGGCCCGTTTGTTTGGCTATGCCTGCTGTTGTCAAGGAAACCCACATTCCCCGGAGTACTGTTCATGTTAATTGTTTTATTCCTCCCACTCTCCTCCTCTCCTCTCGATACGGCCACAGACACAATCAAGCAAGTGTGGACGGCCTTACATGTTTGAATCCTTTAACTTTGTGTCCCTCTGTCTGTCTGTCTGTGTTCCTTCTTTGTATTTACCCGTCTCTGTGCCTCTCAGTCTCTTGTTCAAATCATCCCTCCCATCCTGGACCTCTTCTCTCGCTCGTCCCTAGAGGCCATGAAACAGCTGTTTGGCAAAATGAGATAACCACAGCCGTGTTTTTGAGAAGTTATTTTTCTGTGAAATCTTGTGGAGAAACTTAAGCCAAGTTTAAAGCTCAAGCAAAAGCAAAAAGGAAGAGAATTCAACTGTTGGCAGGCCCATTTTATATACATAACTTTTAATGCCTCATAAAATGATGATAAACACCGTATCGCTCGGCTGCAGTTAAAGGAAATGTTCACGCTTGAAGCTCAGAACATTTTAGGAGTTATTTTGTGAATTCTGGTTTACTGTTCTCCACTGTGCACGTATAGGCCGACTTATGTCATTTTGACCTCTTTAGCATTCCACCATTATAGTAATTATTGCATAGTAACATCAAAAAAGCAGTGTTATACTTAAAGGGGATCTATTATGTCAAAGCTATCCGACCTCATGTACCATCCGACCTCTGCAACTCATCCAGAATACTCCCACCTTGGGTTAACTCGCCTCAAAACCACTTCCAGACTTTTCTCTATCCTGGCACCAAAATGGTAGAACGAGCTCCCCACCGACATCAGGTCCTTAGACAGCCTGTACATCTTCCACCACAGGCTGAAGACCTACCTCTTCCAACAATACCTCGGTTATGGTCACCTAATAAAGAATTTTTAAAAAGCGTAGAGCACACCTGTAGCGGTTACAGTTGGCTCTTAAAAGTTATGTACTCACTTGGTTCCTGTGGTCTAAGGCTAACATTAGGTTGAATCAGGCGGCAACTTCCGCGTCTGAGCAGGGAGGCAAACCAGGAAGTGCCTTAAGCTGCATTCTACCTAACATTCCAGCAGGGGGTGCTAAGTGTGGCTGCAAAAACATTTCTGTCCATTGATTTCAATGCAAAATGAGAACTTCTCACTTGATTTATTACCTCAGAATTTTTTTTTAGCACAACAAAAATTTCAAGTTCAAATAATGGCCCCATTTAGAAGAAAATAGAAGAAAAAGAAATGTATGATTTGGGGGCGTGGCTACCTTTGATTGACAGGTCACTAACAAGGTGAGCCTTCATCAGGAGAGAAGCAGAAAAACGCCAGTCCATGGCAACGTGTCAATAAAGTTATATATATATATTTGTCTTTGGTAAGTAACGTACATTTTGTTTTTGTTTTTTGCTAGCCAAAACTAACATCCCAGTTAATGCTCCAGTTAATGCTAACATGAATTAGCAGCGATTTCTCTCAGTCAGGTTGAGGTGTAGAGAGGCTGTAGTCAGTGATCAGATCCCTCTCCTCCTCCACAGTCCAGATGTGGTCTGCTCCACGTATCGGAAACAAGATGGCGACGCAAAATGTCGATGAGTGTAACACTGAACTGGATGCTTCCAAGGGGCCACAAACCGATGGTGACGTCACGGTGACTACGCCCATTATTTATATACAGTCTATGAGTTGAATCGACTTATTGTAAGTCGCTTTGGACAAAAGCTTCAGCTAAATGACATGTAATGTAATATAAATTATGCATTATCTTGTCGTACTATATATTGTTACAGTATTCATTTTAGAGACTGGTCTCCCCCGAAAAATGCCCCCATATATTGTTTGTACAGGCAGCAAAATACAACCAATATATATGTTTTAGACTGTCCTCCACCTCCCTGTACTGGACGTGATAATAATGAATGACAATGCAGAGTTTAGATGGCGGAAGTCACGATCAGGGCGGATGGGTCGAACAGACGTCGGACCTTCGCCCAGAAGAACCGGGTTCTTGTCCCATGTGAAGACAGAAATAAACAATGTGTTTGAAACATCGCTGAACTTCCAAGTCTCACGTTTTTTACATAGTCACGTCGTCGTGATAACTACTTCACTTCCAGCATTTATGTACATTTATATACTGTTAAAACTGTCTTTCATAACGCCTTACCAGGAAAAAATGTTTTTGCCCTAAACCTAGATTCGTGGTTTTGTAGCCTAAATTCAACAAAACTGCGTGATTGTGGGTAAACCCCCTGCCTTGGCATGTGATACTCCAGCTCTTTGGAAAATGACTCACATCCTTGTGAAAGATATGGCAAAACATTTAGGACATCCAGCACTGTGTCGTTTTGTGTTACTGGTTTTGTGGTTTAAAATGTCTCACAAATGTTATTTGGTTCATTTAGAAGGTATGGGTTACTTGAACTCTCTGAAGTCATTTTTCTCTCATAAGGCCAGCACGTGTAATCAGATCAAAGGGTAATTCAATGAAAACACTGAGTCCTGCATTAAACAAAGTCCTGTGGTACCCTTCAGTAATGGCAATTCTGATCATGTGTGCAATTCATTTTCAATAGACACATGATCTGACTGCACAGATGCAGAGGGACTGATGAGAAGGAGCCGCTCTGCTGTTGAAAACTGTTGTTCATTCTTTTGTAATTGCTTTTTTGGCTCTCTTTGAATCATCTCCCCTGAGATTTTTTCATTCTTTGCTGAGGTTTTTTGTGCTGTTTCTCCGCGTCTCCTTTGACAGCTTTGGCTGAGTCTTGAACCGTTGCTGATTTGAGCCTGAAAAAGTTCGTCAAGGCAATGCGATGTGATGTTAGGTAACACAAATACATTTTAAATTATAGTGCAAAGACTGGCTTTAGTTGTGTTTTTCTTTGTCCTTCTTTGCAAAATGTGTTTGGATTGCTTCATGCTAGTCATCTGATATAACTTGATTACACTTAATGAGGAAAAATGTATTATGAAGTCGGAGAGCTTGAGTGTTAGTGGTGACGTATGTCAGAGAGGCAGTTGATTTTTATGAAGAAGAATCAACCGTTGTTATTTATTAACATGCTTATTCTGTCGATTGAATTGGTTTTAAAATCTTCAGTATAAACTTCAAGAGGTGTGTGTGGATAAATGTAGTGTTACTGTGTTATAAAAAACAAGTTATTTACCTGAGATATATGAATCATGACAACTGGTTCAACATTTTCAAAAAACGATCCAATTAGCTGCCACATCCAAGTTCACAAATGCACAAAAGCCTCCATTTATTCAGTATGTAACATTGTGAAATCATGAAGCATGGAACAATTATTCATAGGCAGAAAAACTGCACAACAGTGGTTAAGATATCCAGAAAAACCTAAAAGGTTTATTGCATTTCAAGGCAATGAATGAATTTTAGAGACCCAGGTTAGTGTTTTCCCCTGCTTTCAGTCTCAATGCTAAGCTAGGCTATCCTTGCCCTGGCTCCAGCTTTATTTAACTCAAAGACATTATTGTTGGTTGGTGATTGTTGGTTGTTGTCAAACTTCTTATTTCACTCAGAAGCGAAGCAAATAAGCATTTTTGCTGAATTGTTTCAGTTATATTTTTCGACTGTTAGCTGTTCAAGCTGTCTGTCCAACATAAGCCCAATCAGGTCTGCACATTTGCACATGTAGCACACAACAGGAGATTTTCCATGCCGGATACATCACTTATTACAAATTCTCTTTTTAGGTGAGGGGTGGTGCCTGGGTAGAGCGTGTAGGAAGCAGGACATGACACAGTAAGTGCGCTGCCAAAATCAATCTCAGTATTTCCCCTACAACCATAAGGGTCAATGGGAACCCCCGCTAGACCAAAATAAATTATTCTCCTTTCATGCTGGTGGATCTGATTTATGCCTATCCGAAAAGTAGTCCATGTGGATTTCAGAAGTATTATTCACATTTGGAAAAGTAAATGACAATATCAAATATAAAAAAAAACCTTTTAAGTGTTACATCTGAGTATGGAATTTGGATTCGGTGGGACAGAATTGGTGTCGCCATACCAGAAACATGCTTTAATAATTCAGCGGTTCAGCCTGCCAATGGACGCTGTGTCTCAAACAAGTACCCTTTTTGTTCAAGGTTGCTCCCATCCTGATCCAAGTTGAGTCACTGTGAGCATCCACCCATCCCTGAGAGAGAAACCACACACTGAGGAAAGTGACAGTCTGTCAGGCATAGAGACCCCAGATACCGGGAATTCCTGTGAATCGAATCCATCTCTAAACCCTGCGGGCCTTTACAAAGGATTTTTTTAAGGCTGTCTTCCAGGGATTGTCTCATTCCCAGAGCAAAAGGTATTCATCCTTGAGTCTCTATTAGTAATGTGATTGGGAAACCAATTTCTCACAGTCAAAGCACATCTTGAGATGATATCTCGCCCCACAGCAATTCAAGATGTGTGTGCATGTGTGCACTTTTTCAGGGAGCAACAAATGGTTCAGTGTATGGTGCAAAGTCAGGAGAAAAATGAGCATGTGCTGCTCAGGAGACACTGTATTAATTTCCCTTCCAGAGCCGTAGGGACAGTGCATGGTGACCCTATGTGTGTGACTCAGATAACCCAAAACGTCAGCACAATGACTGTTATTCAGCTGCAGGTTTCCTGTTATGCTTCTGATGGCAGAGGACGCGATCTCTTCCTCTTTCAGTTGATCCTTTCTGTATTTCTGATGATATCACAGTTCAGAGGTCAGAGGTTAAACTCTTCCAGCCAGACAGAGGTGGTCTGACCACACGACACAAGCCTGAACATGGAGTCTATTAGCATACCAGCAAGATCACTTCTGACCATAATGAGCACCCAGCAGACCCCAAATCGTCCCCCTCAAGACTTTTGATGATGAAATGATCTCCATCTCTCTGGTACGGGCCCAATTATTTCAGCTGTACCGCAGGGGATTTCTGTGGGAGGTGTGGGGGAAGTTAATGATGGGGATCAGAATTTTTTTGTGAGTCACTTCTTCTGAAACTGGTGACTGACATTGTTTCTAAACTTTTTATGTGGACTTTTTCTTATATACAGTTTTTCTCATAAATTATTATTCATCTACATTTTACATTTAGCCAGGTTCATGAGAGGCCATGGGAGTGTGCCTCCTACACTGAATTTCAGTTGGGTGTCCTGCCAAAAAGACAAAAACCCAACAGACTGCAATGTGTTTGTTTCCCCAAAACAAAGTCAGGAAGAGGCAGCTCTCCAGGAGTAAACACGACACATAGAGTGCTGCAGGGATGACGTATTTTTGTAGGTCAACCCAGAAGTTAGCGTCGCTCTGGTTCCCTCAACAAAAAGCCAATAGGATTGTTCCATTACATCTTGGATTATTAGGACGCTCTGTGGCAAGCGGAGGTTGGAGATACTTATACATTTTGTTCAGCAATCTTCACAAATGAACAATTCCCAGATTATTTTCAGTGTTATTGCAATCACCAGAAATTACAAGTGCCTGAACTGCACCACGGTCATATTACTTCAACGCCACCACCACCAACGTGTCCGGTGTGATGGTATTTAATGTCCCTGGATGGGGACGTTACATGTGATGTCATAGAATAAAATGTGGAATTTATTTAAACCACAGACCTTACACCAGACAGGAAACAAAATCCTAAAAAAGGATCTAAATGTGTAAAAAGGCAAACTAATTTCCAGGTTATATGACTAATTCCTGCAGCAATCTATTCAGAGGAACTTTCTCTGTAACAGAAATAAAGCTTTCATTTGAAGAAGCGGGGCATGTGACGCAGCAAGAGTGTCAACACATTGGGGCTTGCACAAAATAATACAGTGTTGTGCATCAAAAAAGTTTAACCTGGTTTCAACTTTCTTGGTTTAGCTCAGTAGCATGCTAATAATTTCTGATTAGCACTCAAAAAGTACAGTTGA
Organism: Centropristis striata; assembly: GCF_030273125.1. Classification (NCBI taxonomy): domain Eukaryota; kingdom Metazoa; phylum Chordata; class Actinopteri; order Perciformes; family Serranidae; genus Centropristis; species Centropristis striata. Next base: position 15,199,148 of record NC_081518.1, read on the forward strand.
AGCTGCTGGAAATGTCATTACCTTCTGTGACAATGTGTGCCTGGCATTGTTTTCATCTTGTGAGGCCATTTGTGTTTGAGTTGCAAAATGTGGTCCTGGAGACACAAAGTGTAGTGGGAAGTAAAGTTTGAATACTTTACCAGGTGTTTATATGTCTGTGTGTGTTGGTTTGTGTGTGTGTGTGTGTGTGTGTGTGTGTGTGTGTGTGTGTGTGTGTGTGGGTGGACAGATTTTGTCAGCGCAATAGTTTTACAACCATGAAAACTGTAAAAGGTGTGTAGTTGAGTTCAAAACGAAGGGTGAGTTTGAAGTTGGGTGTCGTCTGGGCAAGTGCACAGGAATTAGGGATCATAAACTAATGTATTGAACATTGTTTTTAAATCCCATTGACAGTAGCTATGTACTACTTTTCAAGCCATTGGATAATACAATATCTAAAAATATTATATTTATGCAACATGTGAAAAACCATGGTAGATGCCGGGAGGGAAAATCATCCAGAAAAGCCTACAACTTATTTTATATAATCTAATTGTTCTCGATCTGTTTCATCATTCTGAAAACCACAATACAACAAATGTTTGCAGATGGCTATTTTTACTCTGCCACCAAAAAGGAGGCAAAATTAGCTGATGTTACTATTTTTAGGTTTCATAACACAGGCATGGTAAGAATTTAGTGTTATCAAATGGAAGGAACAAATCAGGGAACTCCAGCAATTCCAAATAGATGTGATCTTCACTACTCTGTACTGAAGGGTTGGCCAATAGAAGGACACGACCCCCAGTGAACGCTCAGCGTCATCCAGGGCAGCGTCAGCACAGTACACTGGTAGGATGAGCCTAAATTCTCACATTTCAGACATTTCAGGCATCCAGCAGGCAGCTCGCAGCAGAAGCTGTTTTAGAGGGTTTCTGTTAGCAGCCCTCCCAAGGATAATGTTATTTTGATGATGTTTGTTTTGAATCTGGTATGAGAAAGAAGCAGAAGTGCTTCCAGAAGTTATGCGTCCCTGGAAGGCTTCAGATGTTTCTCTTGTGAATCAGAACATGATAATGGCAGTTCTCACAGTTACAAACACAATTAACTCTGCTGGTGTTTGGCAGGAGGGGAACTCCATGGAGTTTAATAGTATTGGCACAGTTTGAGGGAGGCAGAGAGAACAAATTTATAACAAACATTAGGCTGAAGCCTACATGAACATCAGCGATACATGAGACATGTTACAAACTTCTCCTGTTCTACATGTTGAGCCATTGAAATTATTCGTGTGACTCAGAGAATCCATAACATCATCAGAGGAAAACAGAAGGTTTTCTGGTAAGCTCTTATGTTTGTTATTTGTTTGTTTTCTGGGTCTCTAATTTTCTCCTTTTTCATAGTTTATATCCATCCTCAGGACGGTGCCAAAGTGCAATTTTTTCTGTCAATAATAATGTAAAATACATCAAAGTTTAAATGAGATTGGTGGATCATTTTTTGGAAACAGCAGTTTACTAAACGATCTTACCAAGGGTCAATTTAGTGGCTGTTCTGTTCTGACTTATGACCATATCACATGATCTTCCTCGGAAGAAGGAGCTGCTCAGTTGTGAGATGAAATTATATTCATCTGTCTGTAGGTCCACCATTTTGGTCCAGAGTGAAATATTTCCCAATTATTTGATGGATAAAGAAGACATTTCGTACAGATATTTGTGTTCCCTAGAAGATGTGTTGTAATTACTTTGGTAATATTATAGAAATACTACACTGTAGAAATACTCTGTTACAAGTCAAAGTCCAGCTTGGGAAGCACTGCCCCCCGACACTCATAGACTGTATAAAAGTAGTGAACTACCACCTGTGGACCCCTGTTTAAAGCCTTGAGTTCGACATTTTTGGCTGTTGCATTCTTGGTTCATGGCTGTCACTTTTTTTGCAACCAGTGCATGTGCAGAACAGATCAGGCGCCTGATTGGCATTGTCATCAGCTAATACTTGTGCACTTAGTTAGCAAGGAACAATTATTCTTCTAAATGAACAGCAGAGGCCTTACAATATCTTTTAGTCCAAACTAATTCTGAACAAGACATTTTTAGCAACCAAAATATCACAAAGCCTAAAACATCTAAAACATACACATGAAAACATGCTGGTCGCAACCTGTCAATCATATGGATGTCCCGCCCTAAAGCATACCCCACTTTGTTATCTATTTCACTCTAAATGAATACATTCATTATGAAAATGCTTTCTGAGTTAATAAATCAGGATGAGAAGTAAAGTAATTTACCTATTCACCTACAAATCAACAGACTTCTTTTTGCAGCAGAGGAGTCGCCCCCTGGTGGCCATCAGATAAAGTGCAGGCTTAAGGAACGGCAGTCAAACTGTCTAACTAGGCAGCGCTGATTAGGGATGGGTACCGAATTCGGTACTTTTGTAGGTACCGACCGAATTCCGTCGGTACTACCGAGTACCGATTTATGTAAAATCAAACGGTACCATGTTTCGGTACCTAAACGGCGTAAACTTTAAACTGATCATTGATTTCAACCCGTTTTCATTTGACGTCTTTGTTTAACAAGTGTGCTGACGATCATACTATTTTTTATTTTTTTTATTTACCTGCTCGTCTGGTCCTGTCTGCTCACCACGGTAACTAGCTGCTGCCCTCGTCCACCCCGGCGCAGAGACGAACAGCCTGGCTCTAGGCCTGCTAGCCGCCAGCTGCTAACTCTCCAATGTCTCTACCCGGGCTTGGCCTTCGTCTGCCTCGAGATTGGACCTCCCTTACTCCGTTTGCTCTCTCCATTCTTCTGTAGACCAGTCATTAACAGCTAGCAGCTAGCTGCTGCATCTCCGGTCCGCCGCTAATATTCCGCTCTTCAACTCAGGAATATTACCTGCCACTTTACTCCAAACTGCCTCGCTGAAATGAAATCCCTCGGACTCCTGCGTCATCCTCGATATGTGCACAGAGCAGCCCGACTCAACTTTGTTTATTCCAACCACGCCATGCCCACAATACTGTCTGACCGGTGCTGCGCCGCACAGCTACGACGTCATCACAACAAATCACACGTGCACTTGCAACCTTTTTTTTTTTCTCCTCAGTGCACTTGCAACCTGAGAGCGCTCCTCTGCATTCTTTGCTAAAACTGCAACCTTCATGTTACAAAATGCACGTTCACTCAACAATAAATTACTGCTCATCCTGGATTTCATATTGTTTTGATATATTTTTTAAAGTTTATATTTTGAGAAATAAATATGTTGAATTGAAAAAAATTGATTTTATTATTAAACAAATTAACATTTATTACCACATAAACAAACGCAAAAGTACCGAAAATTGGTACCGTTGAGTACCGGTACCGATTCCCTGGTACCGGGTATCGGTACCGTATCGGTTCAAATGTCAAAGGTACCCATCCCTAGCGCTGATCAAATGAAAAAAAGATCGAATCACAATTCTATTACTGCGTTGGCTTCTTCCCACTTCAAATGTTTTCAGAAACATATTTTAGTGTACTAAAGACTCTGTAGGTCATGTCTGGTAGACATACCACTAAGGCTGAGTCTTTGTCCCGAGGTCTCTTTGCTGCATGTCTCTCCCTTTCCCTCTCTCCTCACTGTTGAATAAAGCATTAAAATGCCAAAATAATCTTTAAATCTCTGTAAGGGAACTTTAGCCACTAGAGGACACCAATAACTAAAAACGTAAATATGGGTCATAATTGCAAAGGAACCATGGGGTCGTGTTTTGGGGGAGGACAGTCTCCAAAAATCTATATACTTAAAGTACTTGAGTAAATGTTCTTAATTACTTTCTATCTTTGTATTGCTTCTGTAGCAGTAAAGTTTGCATGAGAACACAGGCTGAGCTACAAACACTCATCACTTCTGTGTTCACACCAGACAAACAGTTTTTTGTCGCCATCGTTTGACCCGTCCTGCTCCTACAAAACAACTGTTGCTGTGGAAACCCTTTAACCGAGGCACAATCGCTGACCAGCAGGACGTTTTGGAGCATTTCTGGGGTTAATGAGAGCTTCCGTGTGGGAAGGGGTGTGTTCACAGCAGGAGGGAGACCTCTGCGTCATCCTGACAAAGGGGGATTTCCATGTTTTTATGACAGTGGGAATATTGTTCCAGTCTCACAGGCTGTTTTCTTTCTTCCTGCCTGCGCTTTTATAGTTTCTACAGTCTATTGTGTGGTATACCTTTAAGATATTTCCACATACCTAAGTGTATCTAACAATTTCCCTTTGTAATACAATTTTTTTCTTTGATAAAGTAGGAAAGTCTAACTCGATTGTGGGATAAAAGTGAAAGAAGCATTCTTATTTGGAATACTGTTTCTTTTCTGTTTTTTGAGAGTTTCTGAGGAAGAGAACTCATTGAACTCATATTTGGAGAACTCATTTCTCCAAATAAAGAGCCACTAACCCTATCACTTGGAAATATTCTCACATATTCATGGGAATAAAGGTTAAAAATGACAAAATATTCGTTAAAAGATGGTAACTTAATGAACACCAAATGGAAGCATTTTGTAAATTAAATGTATGGAATTAAAGAAATGACTCAAAATTAGAAATAAAGTTAACATCATACAACTCAATAAACAACTTTTCTAACTATCCTCTGTTGATAGCAAATACAATAATGTGATATTAATAATATTGATGTGAGGGGTTTGTTTTTTCTCTCTCTTTCTTAAAACTAGTGCAGTGCCCGTAGGAAGTATGTATTCATATGGTGGGAGATTAAGTAGATAAAACACTTACTTTGCACACCATCCAGCACATACACATTGAACATTGATATTCGCTGGAAACTATTCGAATATTATTGGAAAATCGAACCTTGTAGCGCACTTCAAAACTCTGAAAGATAGGTAGACTTACAGATGAAATAAGTCAGACGTGGAAATCCAGAGTGAATTGTGTTACTGACCAGGTGTAGGCCTATCACACAATGGGGCGGAGCTCCCCTAAAAGGCGTCCGATCAAAAACAGTGCAATGCCGCAACACGTCTTATGTAAATAATGATATTTTGTAAAATGAATTCAAAAATCTTCAAAATCGAGGATGCACACCTTCTTGCCACATACAAAATCTTAGGTCAGTCTGACTAACGGTCAGCGAGATATGCCCCACACACACACATACACACACACACACACACACACATACACACACAGAGACGCTTCTCGCTTTTATAGATAGATATAAAAAAACAACCCTAAGTGTAACTCCAGTGGAAACAAGAGGGGTTTTTCTGAAGTTTTTTGACTTAGATGGATGGACATATAACAGTTTGTGTCTCACTAAGATACAGACGTAATCCGACATTTCCCAATTGTAGCTTTTTAATGTAATTTGTCAAACTAAGTTTTAAGTGTTGTAATATTGAATGCATACAGTCTTGATCAGGGGCTGCAGCAGGAAATGGCCTGCAGCCAGTTTGGCTTGACTTCAGGTCAGTGAGTAATTATGTTACGTGCTGATCTTGGACCTGAGCGGCAGTCCACAAACACACACATACTTACAGCAGGGCTTTGCTATAGCTGTGAGGACGAAATATATTTAAACCTATTCCTTGTGCAATTATATAACGGCAACCTGCCTAAACCTTGATTTCTTTTTTGTCACTTTGTTGAATACTTGTTTTGTTTTGGTCAGTTACAGCATTGTATGGTCTGTTATTCCTAAGAGTTCTGACTATGGAGGACCATATCCAATCAATCTGCAGAAAGAAATCTGATCAGCTTTGGCACAAAAACCCAATCCTAAAAAAAGTTTGGACAATGTGAAAGATGTCATTAAAAGGTAATGCGATAAGTTACAAATCATTTGTGACCTACGTTTAATTAAATACAGTTCAAAGATAAGACATTGTATGCCGAAACTGGAAAACTTGTATTTTGTAAATATAAAATGAATCTGAATTTGATGCATTCTGTTTTTATTTACATTTAACACAGCGTCACAACTTCTTTTTGAATCAAATATGTAAATATGAATAGCTGTACATGTGCATGTGTTATGAGTACATCAAACAAGTGCACAAGCACAAAACATAGCAGGTTGCTAATATTGCTGACACGCTAATTATAATAATAATACATTTTATTTATGGGCACCTTTCACGTCTATCAAGGTCACCTTACAAAGACTGCAAAAAACATTAGATAAAAACAAGAACACAATCAGCTACATAAAAACAACCAACAGAGCAGAAGTGAGGATGGCACGGTCGAACAGAAAAGGTTAATCTAAACAAGAGTTTTGAGCTGTAATTTGAAGGTGGAGAAAGGTAATCATCATGGAGGGTTTGTGGGAGAGAGTTCCAGAGACGAGGGGCTGCACGGCTAAAAGCTCTGGACCCCATTGAAGAGAGTCGGGAAGGAGGAGTAGTGAGGAGCATGGAGGAGGAGGAGGATCGGAGGGTCCTGGAGGGTGTGGAGGTGTGAAGGAAATCAGAAGGGTACGGAGGTGCGAGGTTATCAAGAGCCTTGAAAGTGAGAAGAAGTATTTTGTAATCGATGCTGTATTTGACAGGTAGCCAGTGCAGTTGTTGGAGGACAGGAGTGATGTGATTTATGGAGGGGCTTCTGCTGATGATCCAGGCAGCTGAGTCAGTTGGAGTTTATGGATAAACTGATTAGCTAAACTGCAAGAAAACCAGTTCAGTGTTTCTCCTTTAGCCTTCTTGTTTGTGACACTCTCAAATGCAACTAAAACCAGCCCGAGATTTACTCTTCAGTCTCTTCCTCCCTGCCAAGATGTCCATAGAGGCTGCTGAACCCAGTTCTGATAACCACTCACATGACGCCCCATCCTACATTTTCTGTAACTTTCCAAAATCAACTTTTCTCCTGAAGCTCTCTTTTTGTCTTTCTTTCCATAATTAACCAGCAGTGGTGAAAATAGTGCTTAAACAGTAAAGCCATGGGCCATAAATATCAGAACAATTATCCCTCAGCTTCATGAAATTTTCCTTCCCATCAAACTTTGGCCCTTCGTTCCCTCGGCCCTTTGTTTGGGTGAGGGTTCGGTCAGCGCCACTGAATTTTATCACCCTATGTTTGGTGCTGGTGAAACCAGAAGTTCTGAACAACTGAACTCTTTCCTCCACGGTTTGCAGGTTTGAAGCTTCCTTGAATAGCAGCCGTTTTGGAAAGAGGACTGGACCATTTTAAGCTGCTTAACTTTTTTCATCTTTAAAACCGCATGAAATTCTTTATTTTATTACTTGAGGGAACATAGACATGCTTCCTGTAGAGGTGAGGGGAACTGCAGTAGTCCTCTGTGGGTTCGTGACAACAAGTGACAACCGGTCGCATACCAACTATAACAATAGGCATTAGTGCAGCTTTAATCAACCGATTTAAATATATTTTTCATGCTGTGAGGAATGACCAAAAAATTCTCACAACCTGAAACTTCTTCATCAGCTTGTCAGGAGTAGGTCCTAGCAAGTATTTGTTGCACTCACGCCTTGCTTCTCGGTTTTGGCAGGTTATCAACATCATTTCCATCTTTCTTTGGTTTCCCTTCATTCCCAGCTGTTCACATCTATCAAGACTCCATTCATTAGCAGCAGGCAATTACGGGGCTGGAATGGAGGTATTGTTCTGAATCCTATTCAAACACAGACATCCACCCACGCACACTTGTGCACACAAACTGACATCGAATGTGGTGTTCAGGCAGCACAGCAGGGTAATCAGTCATGCTGCTGCAATATCTCCACCATGATCTGCCTGCAGCTGGATCATACTCCAGAGGCTCCTCCCTGTGTTATCTGCCAAACTGTTGCCTAAAGAAAAGTTCCCCCTTGTGCTGTCAGACTGGACCTGGAGCTGCAGCTCACTGGGACCTGGTCTTCATAATATCAGTAGACACACTCTGTCTCCATTATTAAAGGACACAGAACAAGTGCAGAGGGATCGGAGAGAATGAACTGAAGCTGATTAACAAGTGATGACACAGGGACTAGCCTGCATGCAATCAACTGTTACTGGGACTTACAAAGAGTGTGTGTGTGTGTGTGTGTGTGTGTGTGTGTGTGTGTGTGTGTGCGCTTGCCCAACAGCTCTCTGTGCTTAACTTTTGAACCTCATTGTCACTGTGTTACTGTTTTCAAATTTGTTATGTCAATGTGTTCAAAAGGAAGCACTTTTTAATAAAAATGTTTTTAATGTTACTTAAGTGTTACTGTAATGTGATTACTCATTAATGAATAAACTCAGTTATTACATTAGAGCTGAAAATTTGCACTGAAAAGTGCAGAGCGTGTTCTGGGCGTGGCCGTTTGGAGCACTTTGTGTGGCCTTTTGGAACATGTAGCGGTTAGCAGTGGGCCAATAACTTGGCCCTGAGGAAACTGTTAAACATTTAAAGGATAGTTGCTCAAAGTGCGGCTCACGGGCCAATGGCGCCTCAGAAACTGTTTTTGTGGTCCCCAATCCCCAATTTGAATCTTCCGCTACCCATTTCACTTTCAATAGCTTACATTTAATATACTTATACTGCGTCACACGACACATCATTTTCGACTTGTTACTCATTACAAAAAAAGAAAACCATGTCTGGTTGGGGGCCTTCTGACACATTCCACATGTGTGACTTTTCACACAGAGAGATTTCCCTTCAAAATTGCTCAGGTGGTTTTATTTAAAATGTAAAAAACCTTAGAGAAAAGTCTAACAAACTTAGTTTTTTCTTCTTTTCTACTCCATTCATTATCTTACGGCTCTTCGGATTTATCTGGTGGTTTAAAACATCTCCAACTCGCCCAGTTACAACAATGAAATGCTCATTATTCATTTAAACAAACGTATTGCAGTAATGTCATATTCAGACCAAGAGTGTGTCAGCCACATGGAAGAACTTTCAACAATGAATACTGTTACTTATGATATTTTAAAAGCCTTTTTAATTAAAACATTTAAGATCCTACAGGACTTGTACTTGTTGTTTCTGGTACTTTTACTTTTGTTAAGGATCTGAGTGCTTCTTTTGCTATTTAAGGTCAGTAAATACCTGCAAAAAAAATAAAGTAAAGTACAGTAAATATCTGCAATGTAACAAATAACGTAACTAATTACTTTTCTATAATTTGTGAATTAATTTGTAAAGTATTGTAATGACTATTTTTTATCTAACATATAACTGATTACATATTGTTGTTGCATGCTTTGTATTTGCATGTGTTGTGAAATGTTCTCTGCAATTTAAATTTTCCTCATTTCATCATAAAGTACTGAACTGAAATCCTGCAGTACAAGTGAGTGTGAAAAAAAATAGTAACAGGAGAAGTTTTATATCTTATGACTGGCTTTTTACCTCATTTTTGGAGGGAAAGATTACAAATATGGAAGAACTGTGATTAAGTGACATAAGACAGCTACACAGCATGTTATATTTTCTCTCTTTCTCCCCCTCTCCATTCCTCAATCACTCTCACGGCTTCTCTCTCATGTCCACTGTGCTCTCAGTGATCCTGGCGGCATAGTTTGACCATAAACAGGCATGAGAGAGGGCTGAATTCCTAGAAACACACAAATGCACATGTGGATCCACACACACCCATACAGTGGCAAGAAAATGTATTGAAATGACCTATAGTTTTCTGTATGAATCTGTCATAAAAACCAGATCTGATCTGCATCCAGGTTCCAGGTAGATAAATAAACAAACACTGTAGAATCTATCTCTAGGATTGGTTCACCGGTGGTTGAGCATCACCATGGTACATCGATAAGAATGTAGGAGGGACAACTGATGTTTCCGTTTAAGCCATTTATTGTCACTATGCACACATTGAGAGCAATAGGAGATGGTGAGGCTTGACGGTTATGGTTTTCTATAAATGATAAACAGAAAAACACAAGAATTACAATACAGTTAACCAATATATAACATCACACTTAACAATTAGGTACCTATCAAACTATAAATATTAGTACTCTAACCAGGGGGGTTTGGGGTAGGCCTACCACTGCTGAAATTATAGAGTACTACATAACAAAGAAACATCCATTTAACAATTACATAACATAAGAAATTAAACATTCTAAATTAGGTTATAAGGATTCTTGCATTTCCTGAAGAGCTACAATTAATAAATCATGTGCACTGCGCACTTACACACAATATTTTTTCTGTAGTCTCAAGGCAAACAAACAAGATGATGATTATAGCATTTACCAATCTATACTGGTCAAACATTTAATCACATCCCAATCTACAAATAACCATTAAAGTACATCAACATATGAAAAAGCAGTTAACTCACTTTATCACGCACAACCATAGGTTTTGTATCTGAATCCCAGGGACAGAGGGCCCTCACATGCTGCTTCGTGTTGCTGCCAGCCAGAACAAAGGAAATGGGCGGTACATATACAGTAGAGCATTGATTAGGAGTGAGTGAAGTCAGGTGAGAATGGGTGGATCCATGCCATGAGTGAGGTCAGGTGAGAATGGGTGGATCCATGCCATGAGTGAGGTCAGGTGAGAATGGGTGGATCCATGCCATGAGTGAGGTCAGGTGAGAATGGGTGGATCCATGCCATGAATGTAGGTGGGGGGTTACTGGTTAGTATGGCTCTATTTTACAAACACATTAAGTTTAACATAATAACACACAAACTTGCCACTGTACACACAAAGACACAACAGAATTGACAAATTTTAGTTCACAAGAGTTTGAAATGCAAACTGCACCTGCTAGCAAATAAAAAGTATTACCCAGGCGGTTTCAACTGTTTGAGAAGCTTTAGAGCTAATTTATCTTCTGCTTAACATGTAAGTCATTATATTAAGTGTAAATTACAGTTCACTGCCTGTCAGCTTGAGAAGTAGTTTCTAATGACGCATGATATTGTGTGCAAACCACAGCACGCGCACACACTTTGGCACATCCGTGCCGAACTCCCTGTGTTGCTGCCAAGATGGGCTCCATGCAGCAGCTGTATATTCATGCTTTTAACTGAAGACATGTGTGTTGTGTTACGGTGGACAGGAACCTCACATATTACACTGGGGACCGGCAAACACAGAGATAGATGAAAGTAAGATGGGATAAATATGTAGAGAGGTGGTGTTGGAGGAAAGGAAGTCATCTAGAAGGACATTAATCAAAGTCAAACAGGCAAGTGAAAAGGCTGATATTATAGCTGATCAGAGGAAAAGCCAAATGTGGATAAAAGAGCAAGATGAGAATGGGGATTTTGCAACTACTTCTGCCTTTATAGGCAACAGTGCAGATAATTTCTCTGTGTGTATCTGCATGTACATGTGTTAAGGTTATTCATGTGCGAACCCTTAGGATATACCTTTATGATCAGAAGAGGAACAGGAAAGGAGGAGGCTTCAGTAGAACAGTACAAGTATATTTTTGTTAGGAAATGACATTTTTTATTATGCAGTTTGTACAAGCATGAGATGCTGAGATAGTCCGAGACTGTGCATGTGTGAGTGCGTGTGTGTGCACTCACGTGTTCGTATGTAAGACGTGCTGTTAAGGGCTTGAGGGAGCAGGCGTGGTTGTTTCTGGGCTCTGGTCTGCATGGGTTTCATCTCAGGAAACAGCTTTTGGTTCTCAGATGTGCTGAAAAATCACTCTAATCAATAACAGATCCCACTCTCATCATCATCAATTATTTGTAATATCTTGGAGCAGCAATGGGACCAAGCCATTATTTTACATGTCATAAGCAAGTCTTTACACTCAAGTGCCAAGTAAAGACAGGCGAGTCCAGAGTCAAGTCGCAGATCCTAAAGTTTGAGTTTCGAGTCCTAAACAGTCATAGTGTCACCAAATGTAATGGCATTTGTTAAAACAAGCAGCTGAACTTATAATAAAAAATGTGCATAAATTGCATTTTCATAGCACATAGTCAAGTGTTTGGAGAAAGTATCAAGTATTTCCAAATCAAAAGGCTCAAGTCCAAGTGAATTCCGTCATTGATGTTAAAGTCCAAGTCAATTTGCTTTTTGTCTTAAAGTCTTAAAGTCTTTCAAAATCATTTTTTAAACAGCAGACAAGACTCTCTTATAGGACTAACAGTGTTATTGTTACATTCAGGCTTATTCGACCCATCCATCCATCCTGCCTACCTAAGTGGACTTTGTTGCTCTTTATACTATGTCTGTATATATTGACTTCCTCCTCTGCTCCCATCATAACTACAGCCACCAGAGGTCATGTCAAGCAACTATGCATCTAGTAAGCTTCTTGGTGGGCTAGTCACTTTAAACAGAATGAACAGAATAAAAACATTGACAAGTGCAGCTTTAATGTAATACATGCATATACAATGACCTTTATGTTCTCCTGCTCTTTTAATTTGAACTCTAATCATGCTTAATACATACCAGGTTTTCTTACAGTGGACATGCACACAGTGCCGTTCCCCATTAGTTTCTCTCAAAGTGTAAACAACGGATCATGTGCTGGTTGTCATTCAAAGACGCAGCCTGCCTGCTCTCACGATGTGTTTGGTTCACGGGGATTGTGCGCTGGTCATTGTGGGATGGCGTGTGGGCAGGGTGGGAACATCTGGATCTGAAATGAAGCTTGGACACTAACTGTCAAAAAGCCAACCACAGTCTGCCTGCCAGTAAAACTAGGATGGATATCCTTTAGATCTGCTAGCCCTGGGAAACACAGAAACACAGAAACACACACACACACACACAAGAGAGAATCTAAGGGTAGGCAGAGGGAAATAGAGGGTGTTAACTGTGTTTCACAAGTTTCCTTAATTTCACAGATTTCCTCCAGAGGAACTAAATTTACATTTGAGCCAAAGGACACTTTTGTGCTGTTTCAGTTAGCCTTAGCCTCATATAACCCTCTCCATTGGCTATCAGTCATCATGTGCATGACAAACAGCATAAAGTATGTTGGTCTCCTAGTGTCTGCTTCTTACAGGGGATCATAGATGCCCCAAGAGGCAGTGCCCTCCACCCCTCTAATAACCCCTCGATGCTCTCCAATGACTCAGCTTGGACGACATCAACTCAGTGAGCCTCATCAAAGACAACGATGAGTCCATTGTAAACTAATTTTATACCCTAGTCACCAGAGAGCTGTTCCAAGTCCTAAATCCTCAGCATTTAAAGGAGCAGTGTGTAGGATTAGATAGGATCTGTGTTTTCATTGGCTTTAAATTATCTCTTCATATCTACAAAGGTAGCAAGTATTCTTCCACTAATCTTACCATGTTACACCAGAGACAGTTCAAAAACAAGATGGCTCACTGGAGAGTCGTTGACTGCATCTGTATCTCATGGATTTGGGGATTTTCGCCTTGGGGCGGCAGGTCCTGTGTCTATTCATTATGATGGGAGAAGTGAAAGTGAGCAAAAATGATGATCTATCAAATTTTTGACCCATTTTACATAGGCCATACATTTTACAAACATTCACACTGAGACACTGAAATGTGGTTATCAGATAGACAAATCAGGACAAAATTAACTTTGTTTAACTTTTCTCTGTCTCAGCAACAAACTATCACAAGGTCTAGAAAGACAAAAGCGCTTGTGTCAAATTTTTAACGTCAACTCTGCAAACTAATTTTTGTAATGCTTAATGTTGCTGGAATGTGCAATAGCCTCGTGATAGGACCTGTAATGTCAAGTAAGGTAAATTAACTCAAAAATGTGATGCAAATACTTTTTTGCTGCTTTGATAGAACAGTAAAACTTGCACGGATCTCATTTTCCAGACTGATCCTATGTTTCAGATCAGTAACCTAGTCTGGGTCAGCCTGCCTGAAATATTTTTACACAGTTGGGGTCTGTGCAGTTTTCTGTGGGGATTCAACTCAGTGGGTTAGCGTCAGCCGTCTGATGTGGAACCTCACCACATCTGTGTCATCTCCATTCAAATCTATAAATGTTCGACCAATGTGTTTATGATTAAATTGTTCACAAGAGCACAACGGTCTTCATGTATCCTCTTAACTTTGCTCTAAGAGCCCACCAGATCGATGCATTTAACATTTTCTTAAGGTAGAGTATTCTGCTGGACACTCTATTGACTATTTTTTTCATATCGCAGGGATAAAAAATACTATCACTGTTTTTTTTTCATTATCGTGCAGCGCTAGTGCTCAGTTTGTTAACAATCTGCCACCTCACCACTAGATGCCATTAAATCACACACACTGGTCCTTTAATTAAACATTCAAGTACAAGATACCACCCAAAGAGAAAGTAATCCATGCTTGAAATAGGATTAGTAAAAGTGCTTTTGTTACAATGCAGCTATTACTTGGAGGCTTGTTCATAATTTATAGGGAAACTTGAACTTAAAAATAAAGCACTCACCCTTAAGCACAAGCCCTAAATCCAGCCTGCTAAGATGTTCACTCCCTCAGTTGTTCAGGGGTCGATCTCTCTCAAGTCCACTTGAGTTTTAAGAGTATTGGAACATCACTTAAGGAGAAGTCAACAGGGGGTTCATTAAATTTCTCATAAAATACACCACAAGGCTTTGCACAAGTGAGTATTTGACAATATTTGAGGAATGTCTCACTTTCTGCAATTCTGCAGATATTGGCACTGATATGATTGTATCACTTATATCTCACTTATAAAAAAGCTTATTAAAAAAACCTGTACACTTGCACACCATGAGAAAATGCCGCGTTTTAAAGTACTTCTGTGGCCGGCAGTAAGGCTGCAGCAGTAATTTATTGTACAGCAACTAGTTTAATGGAAGATCTGAGTCTGTGTGTGGATTTGTAGATGTTTGTTTAGGGTGGGCCCTGTCCTGGATCACATATCTCTTTCCTGAGATACAGCATGTGCGGGAGGTTTCTGTCCCTCCGCACAGTGCACACACAACAACATCTATGTCCACACACACTGTCTGTCAGTGAGCAAATTAGTCAACCAGAGTGTGTGGGGCAGTTAATTGTGCATCTGTTTCCGTACAAAGACCTTGAAAATGCCTCCATGAGCTCATTAAGAGAGATCAGGCTTCACAGAGAACTGGGACTACAGCCAGAAGAATATTGTCATGATCCTGCAACACATTTATCATCTATATAAACTCCCCACTGCATGAACCCATCCTCCCATATCAAAGCCACATACCTTCTTTCATCCTCATCTTGTTTTGTTTTCCTCACGCTCCAATTTGTTTTCAACCTCTTACGACTAATGAAGAAAACCACAGTGATTTATAATGCTTGTGTTTTTGTGTTTCCCTCCTTCTATTCTCACAGTCCTTACAAACTTGGGGCGCCTGTTGGGGCCCTCTTGCTTTTCATCTCTTTCTAAGTAGGCCTGCTGTACTTTTCTGCATGCACTGCAGTATAGACAACCTCCCTCATCACTTGTTGGGGTCAGATATGGGACAGAAGCCCTTCAAAGTATGTAATGCCCAAGGACAGGGATGGGCCCAATAAACAGTCTCTTTACTTCTGTTGCCACTGTGCTGCACTGATTAAAACCCGTTGACTGTATACATGAAGTGGATGTAGCATCCGTCTATCTCAGTCTGAAAAGTGAAGCTAATGTGGAAGTGCCTTATATCGGCATTCTTTCTAATGGTCAGCAGGGGGTGACTCGACTGATGACCTGATGAAAAATGTCCAAGCTTAAAACTTGTTTACCTCAGTAAACATTTTCCTCATGAGTTTATGGTCTTAATCACTAGTTGGAAGTCTTCTTCAATCCAGCATGATGTTCATTTTATAAATGATGGTTCCATTTAGAGTAAAATAGACGATGAAGCAGGGTATGCTTAAGGTGTAGCTATCTTGCCCAAGGACAAGAACATGACAATTTTATTGACTGAATATGTTATGAGTGAGTATTGTTACATGCAATCTTTGGACACATAAAACCACCATATTATAGGGGGGAGGGGGGTAAAAACAAACATGAACTCTACTGTCAGAAAGAAAAAAGAAACTTCTATTAAACTTCTATTAATCTTAAGTGACCGTCACAAGATGAGTTACGATGGTTGAGGTGTTGTTTTCAGCTGTGAGGTATTGATGTTGAAGTGCTGCAGGCTACACTGTACATCAGATCATAAACTCTGAGCCAGAGAAGTAATGAGAGTCTTTCCAGATTTTGGTCTCTCCACAGTTGGTGGTTCTCCTCTTTCACTGGCAGCAGCGCCTGTACTGTGTGAGCTTGTCTACCAGGAGCTGACCAGCCACCTGACCACAAGGAGGCAGAACAAAGCAAAGAAAGAATGAATGACCAGTATTGCAGTCAGATGAGCTTTGTAGCCCAAAACCAGGAGAGCATTTACTCAAATTTCAAGCAATTAGTACAGCGTAGTATAGCCTTTGAAAGTTTTTGTTTTGACCTTTAATCGAGCCATGCTGTCCTTAATTGAATTCTTAAATGTAAGATAACTTGAGCCTGTGGTGTCTTACACACGTGGACAAAATTGTTGGTACCCCTCGGTTATTGAAAGAAAAACCCACAATGGTCACAGAAATAACTTGAATCTGACAAAAGTAATAATAACTAAAAATTCTATGAAAATGAACAAATGAAAATCTGACATTGATTTTGAACCGTGGTTCAACAGAATTATTTAAAAAAATAAACTCATTAAACAGGCCTGGACAAAGATGATGGTACCCCTAGAAAAGACTGGAAATAATGTGACCCAAGTGACATGTTAAATCACTTCAGGAGGAAGAAGATGCTCTCACAGCCACTTCAGATCAGGGGGGAGGTGGTGGAGGACTACAAATATAAATCTAACACAGAGGCTGTGTACAAGAAGGGGCTGAGCAGACTCTATTTCCTGAGGAAGCTGAGATCCTTCAATGTGTGCAGCAAGATGTTGGAGATCTTTTACCAGTCTGTTGTTGCCAGCGCCATTTTCTTTGCTGCTGTGTGTTGGGGCAGCAGCATCAGAGCCAGCGACACCAACAGACTTGATAAGATTATCAAGAAGGCTGGCTCTGTACTTGGTCTCAGGCTGGAGACTTTTGGGACTGTGATGGAGAGGAGAACACTGAACAAACTGCTGGCCATCATGGACAATGATCAGCACCCTCTCCATCACACAGTAGAAAGACAGCGGAGCACCTTCTCTCACAGGCTGCTCCAGCTCCGCTGTCAAAGGGACAGATACAAAAAAATCTTTCCTTCCACATGCCATCACTCTGTACAATAACAAATAATAGTCTATCTATCTATCTATCTATCTATTTTGATTTTTTTTCCAGTGACTTCAACGTTTTTACTCATTATTTTTACTATTTTCTGCTTATTTTGACTTTTTTTTGTAATTTAGATTTTTTTTTCATGATTTCAACTTGTTTGTAATTTTGACTTGTTTCTTGTCAATTCAACTTGTATCTTTTGATTTTGACTTTTTTTTTCGTGATTTCAACTTTTTTGGTAATTTTGACTTTTTTCACGTGACTTCAACTTTTTAAATCATTATTTTGAATTTTTTCTCATTATTTTGTCCTTTTTCCATGATCTCCACTTTTTTTCTCATTTTGACCTTTTTTTCCCCATGATTTCAACTTGTTTCTTTTCAATTGGAACTTTTTTCCATGATTTCAACTTTTTTGTTCATTTTGACTTTTTTCTTGTGACTTGAACTTTTTTACTCATTATTTTGAATATTTTCTACTTATTTTGACTTATTTTTTTGCCTTAAATTTTTGTCTTTTCATTTTGAACTTTTTTCCATTTCAACGTTTTTTGTCATTTTGACTTTTTTCCTGATTTCAACTTGTAATTTTTACTTGTTTTCATGATTTCAACTTTTTTTTCTAATTTTTGCCTTTTTTTCCCATGATTTCAACTATTTTTGCCATTTTTACTTTTTCTCGTGACTTCAACTTGTATCTTTTCATTTTTACTTTTTTTCATGATTTCAACTTTTTTGCTCATTTTGACTTTTTTCTTGTGGCTTCAACTTTTTTTCATTATTTTGACTATTTTCTACTTATTTTGACTTTTTTCTCTTGCCTTAAATTTTTGTCTTTTCATTTTGACCTTTTTTCATGATTTCAACATTTTTGGTCATTTTGACTTTTTTCTCGTGACTCCAACTTGTATCTTTTCATTTTGACCGTCTTCTCACTCACATTGGTCTGCTGAAGCTGTCAGAGTTATAGTTTGGGCGTAGGACACAAAGATGATCCACCAACACCACCCACAGCCTCATAGACCACCATGTTAAAAAGGAGGGAAAATTTCTGGAGGAAAGCAGAGTTACCAGTTTCTTCTGATCGCTCTACAAAAAACAATTTCTTCATTTTCAGGATGTTCAAAGTGAAGTTGGTTCAATGATAGGAGCTACGGTTTGGACAAAAATGCTTTCCGTTTGAGGGGCACTTTCAGCTTTTTTTCTCTCTCAGGCCCCGTTTACACGAGGACGCTCGCGGGTAAAAACAACAAAATATTTTATCATTCGTTTAGACGGTGACGGCGTTTTGGGGGGTTAAAGACGCAAAAATCTGAAACCACCTTCCAAAGTGGAAAAGTTAAATACGCTCCGCCGCAGCGTGTCCGTCTACACTGCCAAGACGCAAAACTCTGCTCAGATCTGCTCACGTCACGTATGTGTTTACGTCACATACATGCTCCAGTACAGGAAAATAAACAAACGTGGGATTATTTCCATGCGTCGGACCTTCAAGCTGCTCTGGCAGCTCTAATAAACTTACAGGAGTCTTTCCACCAAATGTACAGGATATGTACAGATAGTATTAGTGAACAGAGAACGATCTGTAATTACCTCTATCACATTTTGGATGCAGCAATTGGTCCGAGGCGAGCCAGACGGCTGTGAACGAGACCTGGGAGATCTAGTGGATGGTGGAGGACTTTTTGGAAGGAGTAGCTGATGAAAATGTGTGGCATGAAAACTTCTGCATGCCCAAAGATGCTCTTATCGCTTTAAGTGATGCCGCCTGGCATGCATACAATCGAATTTCACACTTTTGCGTCACCGTATGCAGCAGATTTCCTCCCGAAAATGCTCGTTTAAACGAGGAATAAAAAGTGAAGACGCGACGCCACTTTTGCGTCTTCTGTTCAGACCGTCCTCGTGTAAACGTAGCCTCAGTGGCGTCAAATGTCACAGGAGGAGCAGCTGTAGTTGACTGCTCTGCTCTGATTGGTGGCCGCCCCACAGATAGATAGATAGATAGATAGATAGATAGATAGATAGATAGATAGATAGATAGATAGATAGATAGATAGATAGATAGATAGATAGATAGATAGATAGATAGATAGATAGATAGATAGATAGATAGATAGATAGATAGATAGATAGATAGAGGGAGACACACACACACACAGGCAGGACAGACACATGCTGAAAGCTTGATCCGTCACATACCTCAGCAACGGTAGATATAATATATGAAAACAGACACAGAGAGCTCATTTAGTGTGTGTACTTTTTAATAAATAAACTGGAACTTCAAGGTGTTTTCCAGAACATAAAACACTTGTGCAACATTCGTGCGTTACAAATAGGTGCATCGGTTTAATCCAGGCCGCATGTTTGACAGCAGACGACCAGCTGCTCAATTCAAAACGTGTTTCTGCTTGAAACTGTAAACAGCAGAATAGATTTTTAATCACATGTCAATCTTCTGAAAATAGTTAAAATGCATCACAGAATTCACATTTTGGTCAAGTGTTTTGAGTTAAAAACTGGAGCTGTGGATCCTGGATCCTGGTTTTGTCTCTGCTGCAGACGGCCTGGCCCAAAGTGAAACGCCCGACTGACATCTGAAGTTTTAAGTGTCAAACACGGTAAAAAGCAGCCTACAAACACACGGCTAGCTACAGCAGATGGGCTTGACGCCCATCGAAGGCACGCCCACAACACCCAGCTCCCCCGCCGGCGGCCGCGGTCTGACCTCGACCTCCGGCTGCTTCCAACAACACCAAGAACTGAACTGAACCGATCCATGCCTCTTTGGCACTTTGTCTGCACGTTAAAGGAACATTTTGGGGAGATGCACTCATTAGTTTTGTTGCAGAGAGTTAAAAGAGGAGATTGGTACCACTCAGCTGTTAGCTTAGCTTAGCATAAAGACTGGGAATGAAGGGAAACTGCTAGCCTAAGTTCTCCGCTTTAGGGTGGATGTAAGTGCAAGATTACAGTCATGGAAAAAATGATTAGACCACCCTTTTTCTTCAATTTCTTGTTCATTTAATGCCTGGTACAACTAAAGGTACATTTGTTTGGACAAATATAATGATAACAACAAAAATAGCTCATAAGACTTTAATTTAATAGATGATATCTAGACATTTTCCTTGGTTTTCTTGATAACGATTTTGAATAATGATTTGGTTATTAACTGAAAAAACACAGTCTGTGATTAAAAGAACATATTGATTTATTTTAATGTAATTTAACTCATCAGAACCTTATTTAAAATAAATATATTTTAATGTAAAAATCACATTGACAATGATGAAATGTTGTTTATGTTCTTCGGCAGAATTTTGTTACGGCAGAAGTTAAATAAATAATACATAAATTAAAAGGATATTGAAATTTGCAAAGCCCCCTTATGAGCTATTTTTTTTACAAAAATAGCTCATAAGGGGAAAATGAAGAAAAAGGGTGGTCTAATAATATTTTCCATGACTGTGTTTTCAGTTTGTTGCACAAAAACCCCTCTAAAATAATCTCTATAAACAAGGCAGGAATCTGGGTCATATCATTTCTTATGACTAATTGAGAAACAATATAAGGCGATATTGTGCCAATTTACATTTATATCAGCTCACAAAACTAAAATATAATTCAACAATTTTATAACTTAACTTAATTTTTCTTTTCTTTATAATAACAAGAATAGATCAAAAGTGGTAACTTCAACTTCATAAAAGTGCATCTTACTGATATTTTCACTTTGCAGCGATGTTATTGGATCATTGATCACTGAACTGATACAGATCGATGTTTCATGACACTCCTTGGCACATTTGAGTTATAGAAAAGGTGAAGAAAATCACTTTTTATCAGCAGGGAAGCTGAGGAAGGAGCAGAACTGCCGCCTGTGTGAGTACCAACACACACATTTCCAGTTTTATTATTTTATTATTATTATTATTATTATTTCTTCAGAAGTTTTACAAGAAACTGCCTTTCTTCACTGGAATTATTAACCTTTAAATTGACAAATAACATACGTTTGATTCATGCTGCTGACTATATTGTTTTAAAGTCAGTCAGTGAGAGAGAAAGTCATGATTCTAATTCTAACAGTCTTATACTTAAAAAGTTGTAAAATAAACTACTTTATTTACTTCTAAAATTATCTTTTAGATTGACAATCATATGTGTAATTAATTTAAAAAAAATTCATGCTGTTGTGAAATCGTACAGATTTTTTTTCTGAAATAAAGTCTCCTCGTGGTTTGTCATGCAATGAGAAATGTAAGAACTTTTATTTTGAAGAGGTGACTTTTATTTTGGCAACTCTCCGGTCTCCTCACAGTTAAAGGAGTCCTGTTTTGTTATCTGGAAGAGCAACAATCCTCATCCTTCATTTATTCTTGTGGATTGCCAGTGAGTTTGTTTATTTGTATTTGTATATTTGTTTCGGAGGAATTAACATGTTGTAAAGTTATATTTTTTATATTTGTCTGTATTATTTGTTTATTTTCAGTTTTACCTTTTCTTCATTAAAATCCTGCCAAGTACTTCACACGGCCTGATCATTGGAGGAGTTTAGCTGACTGCAGATGATGCAGATGAGAACAGTACATGGTTTCAATGCGGGAGAAATTTGCTAAAGTGTAAATAAACTAATCAGTAACTGGACAAGTCGACAGCACCTAAATATTTTAGTCTTTGATCTCAATTCAAACCTGATTTCTTTTTACTTCAGATTTGATTTTTATTTCATATTTTCTATCCTCAAGATCTTCCTTATTGTCAGTGTTTTAGTTTGTTATATAAAAATATAAGTTTATAATAAGATTAAGAGGTAAAAATGAAGCACCAAAGTATGATTTACATTTTGTCTGACCTTGTCATTTCTCTCATCTTTTCAACTGTTAATTGTAAAAAAGAAACGTTTCTTGGCCTCTCTCAGTCGGAGCTGTTTCCTTTCATTTTTATCTCTATTCTTCAGCTACAGATTTTAGAATAATATCTCTCTTCTCTTCTGACTCTCTGCAAGAAGAGAAGTCCTTTAACGCAGTGACAGCAGGTCGGGTCTGTGCGGAGGGGGAGCTCGGGGACGGGGTCACATCACAGTAGCATATTGATATGAAAAGACCACCAAGGACACGGTTAAGACAGGAACAACACAGCTGATTATCTGCTCCAAAACACTGATATTCTGAATAAAAAAAACACCCCGGGGAATGTTTTCCACTGAGGCCACTGGCACTTGATATCTTAGAGATTCATGGCCTCAGTTCCCCCGGGGCTTTTAGAAATGTGTCCTTGGTGTTCTCTTTTATTTTTAAAAGATGCAAACGATCTATAAGGCATAAAAACAACGTTGTCTGAAATAAAAAGGTATAAAGCTAATACCAGAGACATTCATTTTGTTCTCTCAACGTAAAAAAACTTAAATAATTGCATAAATAAAGCATGTTTGGATCCGTACGCGGTGATTATGTATGAGTCTACATAGATACTGTTGGTTACATCGTAGAGTTGCAGTATTGAGGTAACTTCATGGCGAGGGGGGGGGGCATGCAGTGGACACGAGTGGACATGTAGATAGAGGTGTTAGTGTTTACGTCCCTTTTTGTTCGTATCATTCAAGTTTTACAAAAAAGAAAAAAAAATCGCTTGAAATAAAGCTCCGATAATACTGGATGGTTTTAAGTGATAATAAACAAGTTTCAGTCCGTGTACCTCCACCTCCTCCTCCTCTTTCTCCTCCTCTTCTTCTTCCTCCTCCTCCTCAGGGATCGGGCGGTGCAGGCGGAGGAGGTCAGGGAAGCAGCTGCTGCAGCGCCGAGTCGTCCAGCTCGTTGACGGACATGATGTGGTCCAGGTGCTGCAGGTAACGCTCCTGGTCTCGCATGAAGTGAGGGATTCTGGTCCGCGGGAGGACCGCCAGGAGACGCAGCCGCTCCACGTCTTCAAAAGACACCTGAAGGAGAGTAAGGTTAATGTTACTGTTCATATTTTTAAGAGCAAACCTAAGACTTTTTACATTTACATTAAGTCATTTAGCAGATGCTTTTATCCAGAGCAACTTACAGAAAAAGGGAAACAATCAAGGTATAATATATCAAATCAATATCAAATCAAATCACAATTACTTTATATATATATATATATATATTTATATATATATATACATATACATATATAATAGCAATAACAGTAGTGAAAATGACAGCAATAAAAAAAATGTTTTTAAAATTTAAATAAAATGTGTGTGTGTGTGTGTGTATTTGTGTGTTATTAATATTTATTTTTGATATTCTATTTATTTTAATTTTGATGTTAAATTTTATCATTATCATTACTGTCACAGCTATCATCACTATTTTTATTTAAATGATAAAAAATAAAAGTCCTCTGACATAAATGAATGTAGTCTTTTGGAAAATGTTATTTTTTAATTAAAAATGTATTTTTTTTATTTAAAGAAAAGCAATCCAGGGAATTAAGAAAAGGTAAATAAACAAGGAACTATTAAATATTAAAAAGCCTTTATTCTGGGGGATACATAATTTTAAAAAATATATAGAAATATATTTCTATTCCCACACATCTCAGAGGGAAATATTGAACTTTTTACTATAAAAAAAAACTTTATTATGAAAAAAAAAGTAGTATATAATCAGTATATAATCACTGCAGAAATAATGTTACAGGGGAACAAGAATATACATTTAAATATAAAATAAAACAAAAAAAATAATGATAATGTTTAAATTGAGATAATAAACCTTTAACCTATTAATATAAAATTATGATAAGAAACAATATATAAAAAATAATTAATTATAAAAATTATAAAATTAATTTTCTAGAAGTTTGAGAGTCTTAATATATTAATTCACATTGAATACCAGTGAAATGTGAAATTCAGTAAATATAATAAATAAATGTACAATTAATTCAATGTCGTAGGCCTTATTCATCATGATCAAAATGTATGCTGACATTTTTTACACTTTATAAATCAACAGATCAGGAACTTCTGACTCATGAGAAATTTATCACATATTTTTTTGCTTTGACCTCACATAGCCTGCAGGGGGCAGCAGCTGCACATTATATCACTGAACTCAGACTAGAAAAATAGTTTTGTCCATCTGCATTTTGCTCAAAATACTGAACAAACAGATGAGACATTTACATTTTTTTTTATTTCTCTGTGTTTGATTATTCCCAGAAGTTCTTGTTGCATTTCATAGTACAGAAATTAATTTGACCTTCTCTCCTGCTGACAGTATGTTTACCTGTAAACATGCAGTATAAAGTGCAGGCTTTGTGTTTTGATAATAAATACTGTTATTAGGGCCTCGGGGCAATCGCACAGAGCACTGGTCCCATACAGCAATAGCTGTAGGGACCAGTGCTCGGAGTTATACTGTGGATTTCTTCTTCTTCCTCTTGCGGACGCAATTTCGTCCCGCTACTAGTCCTACAACTTAAAGAGTTGCAGGACAAATTATATATCAAAACGTGCGGTTTGATCGGGATCGGTGTGCTATTACTTTTCTCTACAGAATACGAATTTTTTTTTTACGAAAAACAGCTCAAAATTTTGCATTGAAATGAATGGGACAGCCGACAAAAAACGAGCAAAAAAGAACAATCATTGGAGATTTTTAAACGTCTACTTCTCCGGCATAATTTCACCTAGAGACTCCATTTAAACTTTAAACAGTAGACACAAGTCTTGTGTATCGGTGTATTAATCCACGTTTCGATAGGTCATATAGTTTTTTATCAATCCCTGTTCAATGACCATGATAATTTTTGGAGAAATTCTGAGATTATAATGGGTGTGTATTGCACGGAATGTTCGTGTCAGAGTGTGTGATGTCATCGCTCAGAGTGTAGAGGGAGAGGTAAAACTGTCAAAAAATAAATTTTAAAACTGCGCTCCAGGCCGCAAATTTCACTCTACAGAAATAATTTATACATAGAAACGTAGGAAAATTTGTCTTCTCACTCACAATCCTCTGGTAAAGCTGTCAGAGTTATAGTTTGGGCATATGACGCACAGATGCGGCACCAACACCACCAACAGCCTCATTGGGTCCCATATTAAAAACGCAGGGAGAAATTTGAAAAAGGGATATGGAACAGTTTTTTTAGATCGCTCTAACAAAGCTATTTTTTCATTTTTCTGAAAAAAAAAAACATATGTAGACGTTCAGGAAGAATTCAGGACGCTCAAAGTGAAGTCGAATCAATGATAGGTATTATGGTTTTGCCAAAAATGCTTTCTGTTCAAGGCCAGAAATTCCAGTCCACCTCTGGCTGCTGTCACTCTTTCGGAACTTTAACAGGTGGTATCAGTTAATTCAGTTGATTGCTTTGATCTGATTGCCTTTGATGTGATTACAGTTACAGATACACACACACACACATGCGCGTAAGTGTGCACACTCCTCACACATGCATACACATGCTTCAAACACGCACACACGCACACACAAGTAACTTTGTGATTTTAATTACACACACAGGTAACTTTATGCGATTTTCGCTACACACACACACACACACACACACACAGGTAACTTTATGTGATTTTAATTACACACACACACACACACACACACACAGGTAACTTTATGCGATTTTCGCTACACACACACACACACACACACACACAAATGCGCGCATATGCGCGCACACTCCTCCACATACAGGTTTCTCTCTCACACACACACACACACACACACACACACACATTTTGAGGTTAAAGGGCATAGTTTGAAATCTCTGAAGAATCTCATCATAGTGTACACACACCGGCAGTAGCCCTCGTGGCCCTTTCAAAATTTCCCCAGAGGAAATTTTCTAGTTATTGTTATTATTTAGACACTGACCTTTCCTAAAGACGTCAACATCTTGAAGTCGATGTTCCTTCGATGCCGGAGGATTCGGAGGATCCCGTCCAGATAAACCTGATCTTTACTGAAGCAACCTGACACATAAACAGCACAACACATTATTCTCCAGAGTCACTTTGTTTCACTCAATAAAATAACTCTAAAGTTACTGTGCAGCTGTTAAAACATATAGATTCCAGATGTCACAAAGGATGAGCTGATGAACTCCTTCAGGGCTCTTTGTTTGTCTGGAGTTTGGTCTTTAAAAAAATCTGCAAACTTGCCTGCAGGTTTTATGCCAAAAAATATTTCAATCTTTTATTTCATTTACACGGTGCGATGTGTCTGTGTGTCCCCTGTGTGTGTGTGTGTGTGTGTGTGTGTTTGTATGTATGTATGTGTGTGCGTGTATGTGTGTGTGTCTCTATCTCTGTGTCTCTGTCCGTGTGTCTCTATCTTTGTGTCTCTGACTCTGTGTGTGTGTGTGTCTGTGTGTGTGTGTCTTTGTGCGTGTGTGTGTGTGTCTCTGTCTATGTGTGTGTGTGTGTGTGTGTCTCTCTCTCTCTCTGTGTCTCTTTGTCTCTATGAGTTTATGTATCTCTGTGTGTCTCTATGTGTCTGTGTGTGTGTCTCTGCGTCTGTGTGTGTGTGTGTCTCTCTCTCTCTGTCTCTATGTGTATGTCTGTGTGTGTGTGTGTGTGTGTGTGTGTGTGTGTGTGTGTGTGTGTGTGTCTGTGTCTCTCTGTGTGTGTGTCTGTGTGTCTCTGTGTGTGTGTGTGTGTGTGTGTGTGTGTGTCTGTGTCTCTGTGTGGGTCTCTGTGTGTATGTCTGCGTGTGTCTATGTGTCCTTGTGTCTCTGTGTGTATGTCTGTGTGTGTGTGTGTGTGTGTGTCTGTGTCTCTCTGTGTGTGTGTCTGTGTGTATGTCTCTGTGTGTGTGTGTCTGTGTGTGTGTGTGTGTGTGTGTGTCTCTGTGTGAATGTCTCTGTGTGTATGTCTGTGTGTGTCTATGTGTCCTTGTGTCTCTGTGTCTCAATGTGTCCTTGTGTCTCTGTGTCTCAATGTGTCCTTGTGTCTCAATGTGTCCTTGTGTCTCTGTGTGTATGTCTCTGTGTGGGTCTCTGTGTGGGTCTCTGTGTGTATGTCTCTGTGTCTGTGTATGTCTGTGTGTCTCTGTGTGTCTCTATGTGTCCTTGTGTCTCTGTGTGTCTCACCGGGCTGTGAGGTGTCTGTCTGTCCCCTCTTGGCCCTGAGACAGTACTCCCAGCGGACGTTGGGGTCGTGTACGAAGCGAGCGATGTGTTTGAAGAGGCGGCTGAAGCTCATGGTGGCGGCGTGGAACACGGTGTAGTAGAGCAGCGCGGCTCTCCACAGGTACGGCTGCTTCCGGAGCAGCACGCTGTGCAGGCTGGCCAGACCCTCCTCGGTCGGGTTCGCCGGCTTCAGGCCGAACTGCTTCCTGCCCTCGCTGCTCGACCACGGCTGCAGGTTGTTGTTCACGCCGCGCAGGTAGTGAGTACCTGAGGACGGACAGTTACCATGGAGACAGCAATCACAGCTGTAAGTATTTTTACATTTTTTATTTATTTAATATTTAATTTTCAATTTGTGTGATTATATACATTTTTTATTTTAATTTTGACCTCATTATTTTATCATCACTATTATCATCACAACTATAATTATTTATTTTAGGTTTTGTTTTTTAAATTTTTTATGTATTTTCCTTTCAATTTAAGAAATTACACACACACACACACACACACACAGTATATTCTTTTTTTTTCAATATTCATTATTTATATAATATATATTTTAATTTAATTTTGATATTATTTTATTATATCACTATTGTCACGAACATCACTATTATTATTATTTTTATTTTTTATAATAAAAATAAAAGTCCCCTGAAATAAATAAATGTAGTATTTTATAAATAGATTTATTTATTTGTTTATTTTATTGACAGATATATATATATATCACAACATCTCACTGCATTAATATTTCCTGTAAATAGAAACAGGACAAAACAGCTCTGGAGGTTCAATTCTGTTGTGTCTTTGTGTCTGATATCTAAGCAGTCAGAAGACAAAGGAGGGAGGACATGTCCGGTGTCTCCAGCTGCTCAGATGGATCAGATGTCAGCAGTTTCTGTTGTCTCATGTGACCGTCAAGTCTTTGTCCCGTTCTGCACGCAGACCTTTATCCCCCATATTGTTTCTGTCTCTTTACAACAAACAATGAACCCTCACAGCTGAACTCTGCGCTGCGTTTATTAGACTGTAAAAAAAAAAACAACTGTAGAAATCTGCCACTTACAGCTGTTTTCTGTTATTTGACGGTAAGTTATTTAACAGATCATTTCTTTAAAAATATGGTTAACATACAGTAAATATCTGTATTTAAAAAATATATATCTGTAGAAAACATTTTTTTGTTTTTACATTTTATTTTACATTAAATTTAAAGTTTTACTGTAGAAACGTTCAGAAATATGATGAATTTTTTTTTCTATTTTTTACATATAATTCACTGTAATTAAACATTCAACACCGTTAAGCAATTATAAAAAACTGCAGAAAAAAAAAAAATAATAATCTAAAATCCCCCATTTTATTCATTTACAGATTTTAACTTTTAATTTAATGGTTAATATTTGTAATAAAAGCCTGAATAAAAACATAAATATAAATAAATATATAAATAAACTCTGTAAAATAATACTGTAAAAAAAATAATATCCCATTATATTAACAAACAGATTTTGACTTTTATTCTATGTTTAATACTTTTTAATAAATAATATAAAAAATATTGCTAAACTCTGTAAAATAATACTGTTAAAAAAAATCTATAATGTCCCATTATATTAATTAACAGATTTTAACTTTTTATTTCATGGTTAATATTTGTAATAAAAGTAGTACATTTTTTGGCATTTGCACTTAATAATGTAGGGGGGAAAAAACAAGAAAAAACCTTAAAAATAATACTGTAAATTTCTTGTATGTTACATATTATTATATCTATGTATCAAACTCTCCAGAGCTGCCACAAATAAAACAAGAAGTTATTTATTTTAATAAAGAGGAAACAGATAAACTTCCTCACAGACTGCAGGAACGTCATCAGACAGTCTGAGGGAGGAGTTTTGCTTTAAATAAACAGTATTTCAAGTGTATCTCAGCTCTCCGGTTTGATCAGGTCTGATTTCTGACAGCTGGATCTGTTTGAATACACTAAACACAGCTGAACTCTGAGAAAATTCTCCCCACACTAAAGGCCGTCGTCCTGTTCACATGCTCGCTCTCTGCAGAGGTTTCTGTTCTCAGCCCAAGATTATCAGGACGGAAAAGAAGCGCCACATGATTCTGTTCTGAGTGTTTCTGTCGTCATAAACAGAAGAATCAACGCTCAGGAGCAGCAGAAGTTCTTCATGAGTTCTCAGGAACGACTTGCATGTAGGATTTAGTGTGTAAATCTGTTGAAGCCCTGTCCAGTGAAGAGCAATGAGCTGTAAACTCAGGATGACACAGACCATTAAACCAGACCAACATCCAAATCAGCATTCAAACGCTGGACGGGTTGGTTTTGTTTGTTTATTAAAGGTAAAATACTAAACTAAAACTAGTAAACTGACTCTAAAAATTAATTAAAACGAACTGAATTTGAAAACAAAAAAATCACAATGAAATTAAAACTAAAACTGATGAAAAAATCAAAAACTATTATAACCTTGCAAGGGAATTCATTGTTCCAATGAGGGTCCTCACAAAGATAGAAGTACAAGAATGTGTGTGTGTGTGTGTGTGTGTGTGTGTGTGTGTGTGTGAGCGTACCGATCTCGTGCCGCAGCATCCCCTCCAGCCAGTGCTGCCGAGCTCCTGACAGGTTGATGGTTAGAGTGGGACGACAGCTCTCCACCACCATCACCGCCTGAGACAGCAGCTCATCAGAGAGACGCACCACCACCTGTGCACACACACACACACACACACACACACACACACACACACACACACACACACACACACACACACACACACACACACACACACACTGTTATCATCATCATCAGGGGTGAAATTATGCTTACGTTATTTTAGACACATTTTCTCGAGATAGAACAAAACAGAAATATGTTGTTTTTTTTCCTATTGTTATCTTCTTCATGAAATGGATGGAAGTAACAAAAACATTTAAATGGAAAAAGTGATGAGATTACTCAATACCTCATAGGTAAAAAAGTACAGAATAAAACCACTCCTTGTGTTACGGCTCCACCCACACCCTCCTCCTCTGCTCCTTCACACCCCTCTGTTCCGGCCTCAGCCACTCCCAGCACCTCAGCTCGCTCCCAGCGGGCACTCCTCAGACACAGCTGCAACAGGTTGAGTTGACGAGGTGAATGAGCCGGATCACTGCACACCTGCTGCCACTCTCCAATCAACCCCTCTGCCTACAAGACTCCAGCTCTCCTGCCAGTCATCGCCAGATCTTCCCTGATTGTTACCTGGCAAGTATCTAGAAGAGACGCAGACTCCCTGCGAAGTGTTTGTTGCTGTTGCCTTTTTGCCTCCTTGCCTTGCTCCAACTCACATTCAACCTCTCTTCCCACAGATCTCCCCTCTCCAGCAGTGATCCGGCTTGCCTGCCTGTCAACCAGCCCAGTCACCTCACCTGCTCTTCACCTCCAGCTCACCTCCGGTTCCCCTCCAGCTCACCTCCAGCTCACCCAGCCTTTTCCCCCCACATCACCCTGCTAATAAAACCCTGAACTCTACTAAATCCTGCCTCCTGTGATGTGCGCTCGAGCCTCTCCCCGCTACCCCTAACACCTTGTGTTTGGATTCAGTTCAACTCTGCTCTAAAAAGAGCCCTGATATTTGTCCCACACCTCAAATCCATATGGATATAAAAATATGTATTTAAATAAAATAAGAGCCTTTTAAATAAAGTGCTTACACATCACAGACACATAAAAGAAAACAACTTATACTGAAGCTCATGTATGATGGTATGTTGGCACAGTTAAGGCCTTCAGATTATTTAAGAAACTGCACAAAGTCAATAAAGAAGCAGCAATAAATCAAATATGATGAGTAAAATGCATATTAATATGTAATATGAGCAGCTGGAAGGGGCTATGGAAGCTTTACGTGGTCTCAGTTTGTGCAGTTTCTCCAGTTTTTTTAATATAATGTCAGTTTTCTGACTGTAAAAAGTGTGTAAAAGATGTAAATGTATGCCCTTGATCCTCTTCATCATCACTTCTTCATCCTCTGACGTCCTGACTGGATTTCTGCCCAGAGACTCTTTGTGCAGTCAGTTTATTTAATCACAATGAAATGTACAAACAGTTTCCACCTTTAGGAAACATTCCTGTTTGCTCTCTGCAGGTGTTTTAACAGGACTGTTGTTTTATTGCCTCTCTGCGTCATGCTGAACAACTCCTCTTAAAATCATTGTAAACCGCAGCCTCGAAGATTTTATTACACAATTAAGTGTTTGAAGAAGGCAGACGATCAAACTGACGATCCGTCATCGACTGAAGAGCCGACAGCCGCCTGCCACTTTACAGCAGTTTGTTTACTTACTGAGCAGAGTGATAAGTGATAAAATGCTCCGTATCAGTCTGCAGCTTAGATCTCATACCGACCGCTTAAAGCAGCATTTATATCAAGTTAACAGTCCTTTTAAAAAAGAAAATTTAGTGCAAAAACAGAGAAAAATAATGGGTTTAAGGATTCAACAATAATAAATAAATAGTAATTAAATAAATTAAAAGACAAATAATTATAACAATAATAATAAAAATAAACACTTTGATATAAATATTATAATAATTAAATATATATATATATATAAAACTTTTTTTGTGTTCAATGTTAAATTTGTATTATAATTTCATAATGACCTGGTTGAAAATATGCAAGAAAAATGTATATGTAATTGTTTATTTTTGCACAAAAATCTATATAAATTTAAGTTATAATATTTTAAAAAATAAGATAAATAATAATAATAATTATAACAACATATTGCAGTTACGTTGCTTTATGTTCTGAATCAGTAATAATAATGAATTATACAATTTATAATAATAATAAAATAAATTAAAAGACAAATGATGATAAAAAAGGAAAGATGATCAAATTAATATCAATATAATAAAAAAAAAATGTTATTCTTTTTTTTTTACTTATACATTTATTTTTTGTGTTCAATGTTAAATTTGTGTTGTAATTTCATAATGACCTGGTTGAAAATAGATAGACAGATTCATTTTTAAGCAGAAGTTTATCAAGTTGTAATTATTTTATGGAACAACAAAAACATGAATGTTGAGTTAAATATAACTCGTCTGCCCCGACCCCACACATTCAAAAATTAAGTAAAATTATAGATAGATATTCAAGTGTACTCGCATGAAATCTGATTGTTTTAGTCAAGATTATGCTAAAATAAATTTTCCCAACTATATTTAAGTTCCCTATATAAGTTCACGGTTTATTCCCATAAATTCTCATGGAACGTTTCCAACTTTGAAAACTCCCGGAATTTTGCAGACTTAATCATGACAGAGGTTTTTTGCCGTATCAAGCCTTTCTGAGCCTGTTTGTGTCTGTAGTTGCTGCCTGTCACTCACCTCTCCCACGCAGCCTTCCTTCTGCAGGTATTTGCGTACGGCCGCCCAGACTTGACTCTTCGGGAGGACACTGCCGCCCGTCACCTCCTCAAAGTTCTCATAGGAGCCAAACTTCCTCAGGACGCACTCCATGATGCCGACCGCCTGCAGGTACACGGAAAATCATCGTCATGTAGGCCTGTTACTCATTTCAATCTTCATATAGTCTGTCCCTGATCTTGTATGTACTTTAATTGATGTTGAATGTGGTGTATGAGAATTGTGGTTGATTGTTCTTATTTTATCATGGTGTTGCCTTCTTGGCCAGGTCATTCTTGAAAAAGAGATTTTAATCTCAATGAATTTTACCTGGTTAAATAAAGGATATTGATTGATTGATTGTCATGATAATTACTATATCGACTTATTGTTCAATATATAAAAATGGACACGATAGTTTTTTTCTGGACTCAATCTATCGACTTTTGTGTTGTGTTTAAAGTAATGCTGCAAATGTTTGACAGGCAGTACGAATTGCCAAAAAAAAAACCTATATTTCCCATTTCAGCTGCTTATATGTTATTTTAATAATGAAATAATAAAATACTTTCTCTCAGTGCAATGTTTTGTTAACAGAGCCTGAAAGTCTATTTTATTTGTTTTGGTTGTCGTTTATTTATGTTTTATTTATCTAGGATATTTTAATATTTCTTTTCCACATTTCAATTCCAATGTTTTAAATTCTCGAGATTTAAAAATTCATTGCTGTGGAAAAGGATGTACTTATTGTAATCTAATATCATTATAAAACTAAAACAACATTGATACAACAATACTATCGTTTATGGTGATAGTTTTTCAGAAAATATATCGTCCTAAAAATGTGTCATTGTGACAGGCCTATCATCATGTGGACACACAGGTGGTTAGAGAGAGATAAAGGTGATTTTTTTTCATCTTTTCTGTGTGGATTGTGCACTGATATGATCTGCAAAGGTACTCTTTTTCTTTTCTTTTGTATTATAGTAGACAAAAACTCCACAAACAAATAAAATAAAATTGCCAAATAAACATCCAGACTGTATGTTCATTTTCAATCAATTGCTGACCAAAATAAAGAAAAACATATAAATAGCTACTATAAATAGTTCCATGACACCATTTCTGAATCATCCCACATATCATTTTTTCTGTATCATGTGTTCTGTAAAAAATGTTTTTATCTTCATATAGTTTATTTGCATGATAAAAAATAACAAAGTTGTAACAGAGATGTACTTGCACAGTTAACAGCAAGTATATCTCTGGTTTTACTTGTGCAAGATGGATATACAGTCATGGAAAAATTATAAGGCCACCCTTGTTTTCTTCAATTTCTTGTTCATTTTAATTCGTTTGTTTGGACAAATATAATGACAACAACAAAAATAGCTCGTAAGAATTTAATTTAAGAGCTGATATCTAGACATTTTCCATGATTTTCTTGAAAATAACCCAAATCATGATCAAGAAAACCATGGAAAATGTCTAGAAATCAGCTCTTAAATTAAACTCTTATCAGCTAATTTTGTTGTTATCATTATATGTGTCCAAACAAATGTACTTTTAGTTGTACCAGGCATTAAAATGAACATAAAATTGAAGAAAACAAGGGTGGTCTAATAATTTTTCTCCATGACTGTATACCGATATAGCTGTGATATCAGCCGATAAATCTGTGCATGTCTGCAGGTGGCTGGTGTCTTTGGTTCTCTACCTGTTCGAGGAAGAGGCCGGAGCCCTCTCTGTACTTCTCCAGCACGCTCCTCGGCTCCGGCTGAGCGTACTCAAACTGCGGCTCGTACTTGTAGTCGGACTGGAAGAAGGTCTGCTTCTCCTGCTCTAGGTTGAGAGGGCGCAGGGCGACCAGCAGACAGGGCCTGGAGGCGGGCAGCGGCGGCGTCCTGCCCCCCGTCCCCTTCGCTATGTGTGGCAGCGAGGTGGCCGGTCTCATCTGGCCCCTGCCGGCCCGGAGCCCCAGGGAGTAGTTGACGGAGCAGGTGCTCTCGCTGCGGCGCATCCAGCCGCCCACGCCCAGGCTGGGGCTGGTCAGGCTGCGGGCCGGGGGCGACGGGGCGGCCGACCCGCTGCGCCACGGAGGCTGCACCATCCTCCGGTCCGACATCTGCTCCTGAGACCCCCGCAGGCGCTGGGGCGTCACCTCCAGGCTGAGGGGGCGGCGGAGCGGCGGTCTGGGCGTGGTCACACCTTTTTTTTTTGTGTATTTATTTTTTATTGTTTTCATAACAGAAAAATAGATACAAATTAGAGATAGCTGGTAGAGCTACACAGAACAATACATGTTTTTTTTGACAGAATTTTTGAAATGAGACAAACAAAACATGGGTATAACATAAATGGCACAGCAACAGAATAGCACTAATTCAGTTTTTAGACATTAAATCAAGAAAAGGTTGCCAGATTTAAAAAAAGATATCCTCTCTAGCAGATATGATATACCTGATTCTCTCAACCACATTTCAAATGTAGGAGCCGTTTCAGATTTCCAAGACTGTAAAATTAGCTTTCTGGCTAACAATGTTTGAAGGGAGATAGCCTGAGCTTCATAACTACTTTTCACACTATCTGGATTAGCCACTCCAAACAACACGGTGAATGGGTCTGGGTTACATGGATGATTGAGGGCCTTAGTGAAGAACTCAAACAAGGATGACCAGAATGGTTGTAGCTTATGACATGACAAGAATAAGTGGGATAATGTTCCCTCTTCACTTTGACACCTAATACATTGGGGTGACACATCCTGAAATATTTTCTGTAATCTGGAGGGAGAATAATGTAGTCTATGTACTACCTTGAATTGTATCAAATGATGTCTTGCATTGATTGAGCTACCATGGATATTCTTGATACAATTCTCCCATATCTCAACTGAAATTTCCCTATCTAATTCTCTCCCCCAAGCCTCTTTAAATTTGTCCGACAATGTGTTATTCACATTCTGTATGATTCGTGGTCACACCTTTTGATGATGACGCCCTCCTCTGCACCGCCACCTGGCTGCTGTTGGTCGGCGCCGGGAGCCCGTTGTGGGACACCTTCTCCTTCTTGGCCACATTGCTCCGTTTGGCCGGCGATCTGGACACCGCCGCAGGTTTTGGTGGATCTGCCCGGACCTCCGGCTCCAACAAGTTCCCGCTTCTCCCAACGCTGTCACCCTCTACCTGATCCATGAAGACTTCACCTGAGTCCAACACCATCACCACGGCCGCCACACCTCAGCCGCAACCTCTCCTCCAGCCCCGGCGCTGTGTGCGACACACAGAGAGAAGATTCAAGATTCAAGAGTTTTATTGTCATTATACAAGATAACAAATTTCCTTACTCATGGCTTAAAGACATATAATATGTTAAAAAGACACACAATAAGTTAAAAAGGCACATGTTAGAATAAAAAAAGAATAAATAAAATAAATATGACTGTACATGATATTAGGGCTGGGCGATATGGACCAGAAGTCATACCCCGATATATTTAGGCTGAATATTGATATATGATATATATCTCAATATTTTTATCACAAAGTGAGAGCAAATGTTCAGTCAAACTCAAAGCCAAATTTGTCGTCATAAGTACTTTTATTTAAGCTGTTTATTTAAGTGAACATAAATACTGTATAACAGCAGGACTACCTTTTTTAAAAATAAAATTTCCATTAACTGCACATTTAAATATATATCAAAAATATCTTAAATAAAAATAGCCTTTGAAATAAAATAGGCCAATCTTTTTCTGAAATAAATATATTTACATGAGAAAAGAATAACGGACATTACAAAAGAACTAAATATGATGAACCCTAGTAAGGACAGCATTTATATAGAAAGCAGCTTGCCTGGAGCAAGGATCACAGCGCAAATTTTAACTATACCGATATATGTGATATGGTCTAATTCCATATCACATTTAAAAATATATCGATACATTTTTTTTATCAATATATCGCCCGATATATCGCCCAGTTCATGATACAGATGGTACAAGTAAGACTCCTGCATTAGGTCCCCACAGATATGGGATTTTTTTAAACCAATACCAATTTTGGAGGGGAGAAATTCTCCAATAACTGATAAGGCAGCCGATATTGCACAATTTTGAGCTGGAATTAATTTATGTTTATTTTTATGTGGATTGTGCACAATACTTCACCATAACTTTGCCCCTTGAATTTTGATCCTCTGGCTCATTTCAATTCAATTCAATTCAATTCAATTCAATTCAAAGTTTATTGTCATATACAGGTGCATCTCAATAAATTAGAATATCATAAAAAAGTTTATTTATGTCAGTAATTCAATTCAAAATGTGGAAATAACACATTATATAGATCCATTACACACAGAATGAAACATGTCATGTCTTAATTTATTTAATTTCTTCTAATTATAATGATTAGGGCTTACATTTAATGAAGACCTAAAATTCAGTCTCTCAAAATCTCAAAATTTTAATATTAACAAAGACCAATTTTAAAAAGTATATTTAATATGGAAATGTTGTCCTCTGAAAAGTATGTCCATCTACATGACTCAATACTTGGTTGGGGATATTTGACTTGAACTACTGGAAATGGACTTTTCCATCATATTCTAATGTATTGAGATGCACCTGTACACAATAGAAACACATTTCGTGCACAATGAAAATCTTACTTTGCTGTCTGTCAGATACCGGAGAAGACAGAAGTAAGAAAAATATATATTTTTTATAATAGGATACAAAAAAAACCCAAAATGTGCAATTTGGATTTTTTAGCCTGATACTGATAATGTGATTTATTCTATATGGAGAGCTGGAATATAAATAAATCTATTAATGTGAATTGGTCTCTGTCACTGTCTAATAAAGCATGAAAAAATCTTTACAATAAATAAATAATAATAATAATTTACATTATTATGTAATACAGTGTATTACATTCTCAATCAATTCTAAAAAATAAAATAAATAAATATACATAAAATAAATATTTAAATGACCAAAAGCATTGTTTTCTGTATTATATATTGTGTAAAAAAAAAATATATATATATATATATTCTGATACACTGACAGGCAGAGGATTGTGGGTAAAAACAGCCAGAACAGCGTGCTGCTGGTTTGCAGGCTGCAAAATGTGAGCAGATGCAGAAGGAAATCCTGGTATTTTTAGCGTGCTGCATTCAACATACTATGTATATGGACATATTTATACTGTGTGTTCCACCCACTACCAGACTGTTTAGTCTGCAGGAAAAAGATTTAGTATGTCTCAATATATACTGTAGTATGTTAAATACAGCGTGCTAAAAATACCTTCTGCATCTGCTCACAGCCTGTAAACCAGCATGCTGTTCTGTCTGTATTACCCACAATCCTCTGCATTGCATATTACAGCCTCACAGATAAATCGGTTGACTGATATTATCGGCCTATCATAAGCGTATCTGTATTTATCGACATTGGGATATATTTTGACCAATATGAATACTTTTTTTACAACAAAGAAAATTATGTTTTGGGAGATTTAGAAATGTTTTGTCTGAAATTTAAACATTTTTAATTATTCTTTATTTAAATACTTAGCAATTGACTGACACTGAACATGCAATATTGATATTTAAATTTATATTTTTTATTTCTATATATCCTTGTTTCCTCTCAAAGTTTTAATTTCTAGAATTGGTTAGCAATGTAAAAAATAGCACTTGGGCTTGTTGAAAGGTTATGGGATATGAGATAAGGGGTGGTAGGAGTAGGATAAGTTAAATACCTTTAATTAAGCATATTATAGAGTTCAGTGTGGGGCTTGTTTTGTAGTTTTTTATTTGCAAAAAAAATACAATAAATAATAAAAAATAGTTATGAATAAAACAGTGGCTGAGAACTAGGCTAGATTTCTTTGTAAAATTATATTCTTTATTTCTATTTATCCTTTTTTTTCTCTAAGTTATAATTTATTACTTATCACTAAAATTGGTTGATAATGTAAAAAAAAAAATTCCAGCTAAAAAATGTACTATATCAGCTGTTACATAAAATAGAAAACACAAAATGGGTCGAAAAAAATTCACATATCCTTTGCACTCTACAGCATATAGATATTTAAAATACCTTTAAATAAGCATATTATAGAGTTCAGGGTGGGGTTTTTTCCATTCCATCCATTTTTTTTCCTTTAAGTTGTTACTTCTAGAACTGAAATACATTGAATATTAGTCCACAACCTTTTAAAAATATTATTTCAAAAAGGGTATTTCAATAAGAAAGCAGCCATAGAGTCATATCGTTGCAAAATTGGTGCACACCATTTTTTTAGCTAAAAAATGTACTATATCAGCTATCACAAAATAAAAAACAAAAAATCGGTCTAAAAAATCCCATATCTTAAAATACATTTAATTAAGCATATTATAGAGTCCAGGGTGGGTTTGTTTGTATTTTTTTTATTCTGTTTTTTTATTTTTATTTTTTAAATCCAATAAATAGCTAAATACTAGCTGAGAATGAGACTAGAATTTTTTGTAAAATTATAATTTTTATTTCCATTTATCCCCTTTTTTCCTCTAAGTTATTATTTCTAGAATTGGTCGATAATGTAATAAACTGAATATTTATTTATTTTTAAATAATTCTGTTTTTAATTTTTTTTTAAATACAATAAATAAATCAATACTTGTAAAAAAAAATACTAGCTGATAACTAGGCTAGATATCTTTGTAAAAATATCATTTTTATTTCTATGTATTGATATATTGATAATGTAATACATTAAATATATAATCCACAACTTTTAGAAAAATATTTTATAACGGTATTTCAATAAGATTTTAGCTAAAAAATGTACTATATCAGCTGTCATATAAGATAAAAAACACAATCGTTCTAAAAATCGCACATATATATGGCATCTGTTGCCGTCTACAGCATATATATTAGCAAATGGGTCAAAGTTCAAGGGGCAATGTGACGATGAAGAAGATAAAACTGTTATCTGAGAAGTAACTAAAGCTGTCAGACAAATGTGATGGAGAAGAAAGTGCAATATCCACCTCCGAGATGTAGTGGAGTAGAATTATAAAGTTACATACAATGGAAATACTGATTTAAAGTCCATAACACTTGAATGTAAGTAGAGTAAGTGTTAGTGGTGACTGCTGGTAGTTGTTGGATGAGGGTGTGTCTGTCTGTCCCTGCTGCTGCTGTAATCGGACTGTAATCAGATTACAGCAGAGAAAATGAATGGCAGCAGGTCAGTAACGTGTTTATTTATGGAGGAGACACAGATTAACAGACAGGAAACAGACAGCCCGTGGTGTCTGAACAAAGATCCCATTAAGTGTCCACTTCATCACTGAGCCAACATTTACTCAGACATAAAATAAAACAAAGCAAACAAACACAGTTAATTGTTCATCCAACCCTCTAACCAGACAAATAACTGACAGAGATTCATTCTGGACACAAAACAAATCAACGTTTTTCTATTTAACTTCGGGATGAATACTCACCAAGCAGCGAGTCCCGGGACTTCTCGACAGATTTCAGCCGTTTCATTCACTCATCCCGGCGGCAGCTCCTCACGGACCGAGCGGGGGGAGCGGGGAGCTGGTGGCCGTTGTCCGGTGATAACGGAGCGGGTAACGGTTCAGTGTTGGAGCGGGGCCTGAGGGCTGCCCGGGCCGGCCAGGAAGCGGCGGTTGTGTTGGAAGATATGACGCGGGACGTACGCCGGTTACGCCGGGGACGCCACGCATGACGTTACCCTTGCGTCGGGACGTATTACAATTATTACATTTTTCTAGGATAAGATCAGATAAGATCAGCCTTTTTTTTCCCAATGCTTTATTGAAAATTACAAAAACAAACATTTCTGTTTTTTCACGTTTTTCACAGTACATACCTTGCTTAAGTAAATAACATCAATATTGTAAATTCAGAGCAGTTGAAATAAAATAAAATAAAAAATACAAAAATAAATAGACAAAAATAAAATACATATAAGACAGTCTAAATGTTGTTTTCAATAAGGGGGATTCGAATTATTTTTAACTGTTCATTTCAGTGGGAAAATGTTTCAAGATATCATATAATTTTTGTCTCTTTGTTATTGTTAGAATTTTTTGAGATTTTAAGTACAATTTGAATTCATTCATGAAGACAATACATTTGGGTGATGATTTCATCACTCTACTCTTGTGGATGAAACAATTTTGCTAAACAAAAGGATTAGACTTTATTTGTTCCGGGGAAATGTAGTTGTCACAGCAGCTCAAGATACAGACACATAGATATGGAAAACTGAATAAAGAATATAAACAATACAACATATGCATACATTCTATACATGTTATATACAGTCATGGAAAAAATGATAAGACCACCCTTTTCCATTTTCCATGGTTTTCTTGATACTGATTTTGGTAATCATCAAGGAAACCATGGATATGGCTACATATCAGCTGTTAAATTAAACTCTTATGAGCTATTTTTGTTTTTAAGCATCATATCTGTGCAAACAAATGTACCTTAAGTTGCACCAAGCATTAAAATGAACAAGAAACTGAAGAAAACAAGGGTGGTCTAATCATTTTTTCATCACTGTACTTAAATTTCTGCTACATTTCTACATTTAATATTTATATCTTTTTTTGTGTGCTTGTTTGTTTCCCTGAAAGTACTTTGCATTATACAAGTATTGCACATCTCCCTTTATTAAAATATTTCTATATTTTTAGAGGATGTTTAACTACTTTTTATTTATGTATTTCTAAAGATTTTTTTTTTTTTTACATCTTTAACTTGTTTTTATATATATTTTGTTTTTAGGTCATTACGGTTCTTTTTTATCTTCATATATATTTATTTTATATGTATGCAATAAAATATAAATATAATATGTAATAAATTCAACATGTAATATTTTTCAAAAATAAAAAATTAAATAAATGAATATTGTTAAATATAATTTACAAATAAATTAAATGAAAAAGAAAATACAATAAATAAACATTGTTATTTTGTTTTTGTTTTTTATATAATAAATAAATTCAACCAAAAACTAAAACAATAATATTGTATATCATTTTCTTTTATTCAATGAAGT
Source organism: Centropristis striata (assembly GCF_030273125.1). NCBI lineage: Eukaryota > Metazoa > Chordata > Actinopteri > Perciformes > Serranidae > Centropristis > Centropristis striata. Next base: position 15,240,955 of record NC_081518.1, read on the forward strand.
TTTATTGATTTTTGCTATTAATGAAATTTAATTTTCATACAAGAAGCTCATTATGAAACAAAACACACAATTACAGTTCACAGGATGGATAAAATATCTCATGTAATAATAACATGGCTTTGCATTTGACCCATAGAAACAGGTGTATACAAAATAAGTAAATAAAATATATTAAATAAAATATATGCAATAACTATTGTTTTATTTAAAATACATATGATAAATTATTATAGATAAATATGAATAAAAATGAAATGAATACAATAAATAAATGCATTTATTTAAATATAATTAATATATATAAACAAAAATTAAATAGGGGTTGCATTTTATTATAAAACACACTTAACCAAGGATTAATATACTTGATATGTGGGGGTTTCTACAGGGTTTTTTTCTATTCAAGCTACTCATGTACATTAAGAGCATCAGAATACATACATTGGAAAAAATAAATACTAAGTAGTTTCATTGCCATTACAAAATACACAATAGTTGTTTTTAATTCCAAGTTGCAGTCGTAACAGTTCACTCAATGGATACACTCTATTTAATTGTTGTTTTGTGTGTGTGTGTGTGTGTGTCTGTGTGTATCTGTAGCTGTAATCACATCAAAAATCAAAGGCAATCAGATCAAAGCAATCAACAGAATTAACTGTGTGAAGGAAATTTGGGTTTTCCTGCATGGTGGGACATGAAGTAGGCGGCGACCTACTTGGTATTCAAGACACAAGGCATTGTGGGAACTGACTCTGTGAACTTAACAATTGTAACACCATGACAGAGGGGAACGTGTTGACCAGTGGGCTCTGTCCTGATGTGATGTTTAGGGCAGGAAGATAGGGCCACATTGAGGCTGACTAAAGAATCAATGCTGGGAACTACAACAGTCATAAGTCGAGCGGTGTACGGGACTTTGTTGTATTGTGAAAGAGTCATTCGGGATTTTGCGGTGTATGGAATACGAATGTACTAATAAATTTTGCTGAACAGAGTATTGAGTGCCTTGTTCTTGGCCAGCGCACCCACTAACTTAGTGCAGTTGTCAAAACTGCCACGACAACTGACACCTGTTAATGAAAGAGTGACAGCAGCCAGAGGTGGACTGGAATTTCTGGCCTCGAACAGAAAGCATTTTTGGCAAAACCATAATACCTATCATTGATCCGACTTCACTTTGAGCGTCCCGAGTTCTTCCTGAACGTCTACATATGGTTTTTTTAAGAAAAATAAAAAAATAGCTTTGTTAGAGCGATCTAAAAAAAAAAACTGTTCCATCTACCTTTTTAAGAAATCTTCCTGCGTTTTTAATATGGGAGCCAATGAGGCTGTTGGTGGGTGTTGGTGGCGCATCTATGCGTCTTACGCCCAAACTATAACTCTGACAGCTTTACCAGAGAATTGTGAGTGAGACGACAAATTTTCCTACGTTTCTATGTCTAAATTATTTCTGTAGAGTGGAATTTGCGGCCTGGAGCGCCGTTTTCAAATTTATTTTTTGACAATTTCTTCTTTCCCTCTACACTCTGGCGATGATGTCACACACTGTGACACGAACATTCCGTGCAATACACACCCATTATAATCTCAAATGATCGATCAATCAATCAAAAATGATCATGGTCATTGAACAGGAATTGATAAAAAACTATATGACCTATCGAAACATGGATTAATACACCAATACAAGACTTGTCTCTACTGTTTAAAGTTTAAATGGAGTCTCTAGGTGAAATTATGCCGGAGGAGTAGACTTTTTTCAAAATCTCCAATTATTGTTATTTTTCGCTCATTTTTTCCCGGCCGTCCCATTCATTTCAATGCAAAATTTTGGGCAGTTTTTCGCGACTTGCGTCGCGAAAAATTCGTATTCTGTAGAGAAAAGTAATAGCACACTGATCCCGATCAAACTGCACGTTTTGATATATAATTTGTCCTGCAACTCTTCAAGTTGTAGGACTAGTAGTGGGACGAAATTGCGTCCGGAAGAGGAAGAACAAGAAGAAATCCACAGTATAACAGTAGTGCAGCACTGGTCCCTACAGCTATTGCTGGATGGGACCAGTGCTCGGTGCGATTGCCCCGTGGCCCTAATTACTATTCACTGCAATTATGTTTTGAAATAATCTACTTTAAATTGTCCAATGTTCACACCAAAAAGTGCTTATTTCCAGGGCTGCCAAGTTTCAGAAAATGACAAGAGTGAGACTCTAGCACCATGATGCCTTTGGCCTTTTAACGTCGATTTATTCCTTAAGACTGATGTCCTCACCTACATGCCAGCGGCCAGGGGCGAGTCGAGGGTCAGAGCTTTAGGGCTGCTGAGCACCCATTGAGCCCCGCTGCCACCACACACCCTCAATCAACAGTCATTAGAATTGATTAGATTTAACTTTATTGTCACTGAACAAAGTAACAGCTACTTGGACAACAAAATGCAAAATATAGGCCATCTTTCTCTCTTTCCCATGGCACTTTTTTTGGTCATTTTGTGTCTTTTTTAGTTATTTTGTGTCTTTTTTCTGTCATTTTGTGTCTTTTTTAAGTAATTTAGTTTTTTGTCATTTTGTGTCCTTTTTAATTATTTTGTGTCTTTTTTTGTTTTTTGTGTGTCTTTAGGTCATTTTGTGTCTTTTTTAAAAGTAATTCAGGTTTTTTTCTGTCATTTTGTGTGTTTTTTTAGTTATTTTGTGTCTTTTTTTCTGTCATTTTGTGTCTTTTTAGTTATTTTGTGTCTTTTTTGTTCATTCTGTGTCTTTTTTAGTAATGTTGTGTCTTTTTTTAGTAATGTGTCTTTTTTCTGTCATTTTGTGTCTTTTTTAAGTAATTTAGGTTTTTTTCCGTCATTTTGTGTGATTTTTTTCGTTATTTTATGTCTTTTTTTTTGTCATTTTGTGTCCTTAATAGTTATTTTGTGTCTTTTTAGGTCAGTTTGTGTCTTTTTTCTGTCATTTTGTGTCTTTTTTAAGTAGTTTAGGGTTTTTTTTGTCATTTTGTGTCCTTTTTAGTTATGTTGTGTCTTTTTTTGGTCATTTTGTGTCTTTTTAAGGTCATTTTGTGTCTTTTTTAGTAATTTTGTGTCTTTTTTCTGTCATTTTCTTTCTTTTTTTTTAAGTAATTTAGGTTTTTTTCTGTCATTTTGTGTGATTTTTTTTTAGTTATTTTGTGTCTTTTTTTTTTTTTTATCTCGGACGTCTGGTCACTTATAGCATATAAGAATATTCAATTACTGTTAAGCCAACTATGAATAATAAAACATGCCAAAACATGTGTCCTTTATCATAGCTACACCTATGACAAAAAAACGCGTGAAAATCAGTAGTATTCAGTCAGGTAAGATTAATTAAATGCGCTGACAGTTATATGCTCCTGTCAAACTAATTACACTGAGTGGAGCGGATCACCACTCCAAGACGGCGGCCGAATTTCTCGCGTCACAGCAGCTGATGCCATATATGTCTATGGCTGATGCTGCGTCTATTTGTCTATGGGCGTGTCTGCTCCGCCTTCCGCCATGTTTGCCAAAAGAGAGAGAGAGCGAGAGCGAGAGCGCGAAGGAGAGAGATTTAATATGAAATATATTTAATGTAAAATATTTAATATGTTTGTATTAATATTTAATGTATTGTATTAATTTTATTGTAATTGAATTGCATGTCTGTATGTATGTTCTGCTTTTGGCAACAAAGGTTGATACCATTCATGCCAATAAAGCTAATTTGGTTCCATTTGTACACTGTCAGAGTTAAGGATAGACCTTGAAATTTAGAATTTTGAGAAACACTGCTTTAGGGGGGTCTAAATTGATATTCACAAGTCTGTAACTCTGACATACACACACACACACACACACACACACACACACACACACACACACATTGAGACTAACGTTAGAGTCTCTTTTTCAAGTGTGAACCATTTATACAGTCTATGGTGTGAACTGGTCAAGAGAAGAGGCAAATAAATGTTACACAGCTCTGCAACAAATACAGGACAGTGATAGACTTATAGCAGCCTTAAAACAGTACATATTAACTAGGAAACTCAAGGAGAAACAGTGAATCAACTGTCAACAAAATTGAGTAGTTAATTACCATCTGTCTTCAAGCAACGTCGAGTGGGTTTTAAATGTCGGCGCTGTTGTGTGTGAAAGAAAGTTAGAGACGCCAAGACCCGCCTTTCGTTGCTTCTGATTGGTTTATATTGCGTGGTGCCTTCCGCGGTTGGTTAGATTTAGGCACAAAGGACTGATGGATTGGTCTGGGATTGGTTATCTCGGTCAGTCAATCAGAGTTACTCGAGATACGGCAAGCCGCGAGGACGAAAGTTTATTATTATGAAAAAAATAAATACAGAGTATTGAATGGGGAAATATAAGCGTGAGAACTGTCAAGTGTGGCGTGTGGTGTGAGAATGGGTTAAATTGCGTGACTGTCACACTCAAAGCTTGACACTTGGCAGCTCTGTTATTTCCTGTTTTTTTATTGATCACTTTATCAGAAATACAATACTTGTTATTTGTATTTGTTAATATGTATGTATAATATAATATAATATCTGTGTCATTTTTATTAATACTATCATTTCATTATTATTTTATTTCCCTTATAATGTAAACAGTGTCTCATCCGGTGCGGCAGTTGGCAGTAAGCAGTAACCATAGCAACGGTTAAAACGGAAGGAGAATAAGAAGAAAAGGAGAGATGGCGGCGGTAGCTTCAGTTCTGCGGTCCAAGCCGGATTTGGAAAAGTTCTTACAGACTCTGGAGGAAACTACAGCCACCAAATATATCGTTCATAGCTGTGACAAGAACTTTCTAGATGCTGGTGAGTGTTTTTGAACCAGAAAAAGCTACCTGTCCCTATCAATGTGACGTTATCTTGTGTTAGCATGTAGCTAGCATGGGAAGCTACAAACAAAACAAGTGGTGGAATGTAATTGAGTACATTTACTCAAATAACGTTACTCTACTTAAGTACTTAACTTTACTCGATCATTTCCATTTTATTCTACTGTCGGCTGCACCACATCTCAGAGGTAAATATTGTACTTTTTATGTACGTTCTCACAGGACAGTAAAATAATTAATACAAACTTTTTAGGGCATTTATTTATTTATTAAGGTTTCGAGGTCTTTCAATAATTTTTTATATTTTTTAGAGGATGTTTAACTACTTCAGTTTTTATTTATTAATTTTTTCTAAAGGTTTTTGAGGTCTTGAAGTTATTTTTATGTTGTTAAAGATTTGTTTTTAGGTCATTACTTTTTTATTTTATCAATTTTAGGGCATTTACTTATTAAGGTTTTGAGGTCTTTCATTAAATTTATATATTTAAGAGGATGTTTAACTACTTCAGTTTTTATTTTTATTTTGTTTTTAAGGTTTTTGAGGTCTTGAAGTTATTTTTATGTTTTTAAAAAGTTGTTCTTATGTCATTACGTTTTTATTTTAACGATTTTTAGGGAATGTTTTAATTTATTTATTTTTAAAGGTTTTGAGGTTCTTCATTAATTTCTATATATTTTGTAGAGGATATTTAACTACTTCAGTTTGTATTTTAGGTCTTGAAGTTATTTTTATTTTTTATATTTATGGAAAGGTTTTTCAAACACTAAGTGAAAAGAAAAATCCTTTTTGGATGAGCTGAAAAAGTAATTGTCACAAAGCTTTTGTTTTTGAGGTCTTTCATTAATTTATATATTATTTTAGAAGATGTTAAGGCCCTTACTTTTTCATTTATCTTAAAACCCTTTTTTTAGTCTTTATTTTATTTTTATATCTTTAAAAAAGATCATTTTTAGGTCATTTATTTTGTTATTTTCCTTTAATTTATTTATTTATTTCTAGAAAGATTTTAGGACATTCACAAAGGTGAAAAAGTTGTTGGTTTTTGTGTGGTTCTCACAGGAATGCCACGCTGTAAACGTATGATGATCCTATGGAATATGATGCGTCACTGTAGGTAATTCAGTATATAAAGGAGTTAAAATTTGCACATCTACAGCAGTAAGATTCATCATACACATTAATGCAGCAGGAATATTAATGCGAAAACATTAGATCGTAAAACACTGACAGGGAAGATTTTACTGCACAATGAATACTTTTACTTTTTATACATTTACAATGTTTTTGATAATACTTACATATGTTGACTTAAGTGAGGATTTGAATGACTTGTACTTGTAGAGGAGTATTTTTACAGTGTCGTATTAGTACTTTTACTGAAGTAAAGGCTCTAATAATAGTTACGCCGACACTTTATGTTTCATTTTTTACATGTATTCTTTGTTATATAGCATGGCAGCCGACTCAACGGATGAGAGTGCGGTGGGAGTGGAGTCAGGAGAGTGGAACAGCCAGCATCCCCTTTGATGGCCTGCCCTTCATTTTCATTGGCTATCAGTATTTTGGCTGTCACCAGGGGAGAGATAAGGCCAAACAGAAGAAACTCAAATATGCTGAGGCAAAGGAAAAGGAGGTAGGCTACTGTCTGTCTGTCTGTCTCACTCTCTCTCTGTCTGTCTGTCTGTCTGTCTGTCTGTCTGTCTGTCTCACTCTTTGTCTATCTGTCTCAGTCTCTGTCTGTCTATCTTTCTGTCTCACTCTTTGTCTGTCTGTCTGTCTTTCTTTCTCACTTTTTGTCTGTCTGTTTCACTCAGTCTGTCTATCTGTCTCACTCTATGTCTGTCTGTCTGTCTATCTGTCTGTCTGTCTCACTCTCTGTCTGTCTGTCTGTCTCTCTGTCTGTCTGTCTATCTGTCGGTCTGTCTCACTCTCTGTCTGTCTGTCTGTCTGTCTGTATTACATTACATTACATTACATTACATGTCATTTAGCAGACGCTTTTGTCCAAAGCGACTTACAATAAGTGCATTCAACCTGATGGTACTAGACATAGACCATAGGAATCGAGTAAGTACATAACTTTAAGAGCTAACTGTCATTGCTAAGGAGTGCTATATGTTAAAGAAGAAAAGAAGAGAAAAGAAGAAGAAAATATTTTTTTTTTTTTTTTTTTTTTTTTTTTTTTTTTTTTAATATATATATATCTGTTAGGTGACCATGACTTAACCGAGGTATTGTTGGAAGAGATAGGTCTTCAGCCTGCGGCGGAAGATGTACAGGCTGTCTGAGGTCCTGATGTCGGTGGGGAGCTCGTTCCACCATTTGGGAGCCAAGACAGAGAAAAGTCTGGAAGAGGTTTTGAGGCGAGTTGACCCACGCAAGGTGGGAGTCGCTAGCTGTTTGGCTGATGCAGAGCGGAGAGGACGGGCAGGGGTGTAGAGTTTGACAAGGTCCTGGATGTAAGTAGGACCTGAACCGTTAGCAGCAGAGTACGCCAGAGCTAGAGTCTTGAAGCGTATCCGCGCAGCCACTGGTAGCCAGTGGAGGGAGCGGAGGAGAGGTGTTGTGTGTGAAAATTTGGGAAGATTGAAGACCAATCGAGCAGCTGCATTCTGGATGAGTTGTAGAGGTCGGATGGCTTTGGCAGGCAGACCTGCCATGAGGGAGTTGCAGTAGTCCAGGCGTGAGATGACCAGTGCCTGGACCAGGACCTGAGCTGCCTTCTGGGTGAGAAACGGGCGGATTCTCCTGATGTTATGCAGCAAGAATCTGCAAGATCTGGTGGTGGCGGTGATGTTTGTTGAGAGGGACAGTTGGTTGTCAAGAGTTACGCCAAGGTTTTTGGCGGTTTCTGTGGAGGCAACCACTGTGTCCTGGACAGTGATGTGGAAGTCAGTGGTGGGAGAGCCTTTCCCTGGGAGGTAGAGTAGCTCGGTCTTTCCCAGGTTGAGTTTGAGGTGGTGCGAGTACATCCACTGGGAGATGTCGGCCAGACATGCAGAGATACGTGCTGCTGCACGTGTTTCAGACTGGGGAAATGAGAAGATTAGCTGGGTGTCGTCGGCATAGCTATGATAGGAGAAGCCATGCGAGTGGATGAGGGAGCCAAGGGAGTTGGTGTAAATCGAGAAGAGGAGCGGACCAAGGACCGAGCCTTGAGGGACCCCGGTGGTGAGTAGACAGGGTTCTGAAACAGAACCCCTCCAAGTTACACGGAAGGTGCGGTCCTTGAGATAGGATTTGAGCAGAGAGAGGGCGGAGCCAGATACTCCCAGGTGATGAAGGGTGGAGATGAGGATCTGGTGATCCACAGTGTCAAAAGCTGCAGAAAGGTCCAGTAGAACCACCACAGATGAGAGAGAGGCCGCCTTCGCCTTGTGAAGCTGTTCAGTCACAGCGAGAAGGGCAGTCTCTGTTGAGTGGCCCTTCTTGAAACCAGACTGGTGAGGGTCAAGGAGGTTGTTCCCATGCAGATAGGAGGACAGCTGATTGAAGATAGCCCGTTCCAGAGTTTTGGAGAGGAACGGCAGGAGAGAGACGGGTCTGTAATTGTCCACTAAGGATGGGTCGAGGGTGGATCTCTTTAGGAGAGGATTCACCCTCGCTTCCTTCAGAGAGTTAGGAAAGCAGCCAGTAGTCAAGGAAGTGTTGACAAGATGGGAGAGGAACGGGAGGAGATCAGGAGCAATAGACTGAAACAGGTGGGAGGGAATAGGATCCAGCTGACAAGTGGTAGGACGGGCAGAGGTTACAAGGCTGAGCACTTGAGGAGGAGACAGTGGAGTGAATGCTGAGAGGGAGGGAGACACTGATGGGGAGGGAGGAGAGGCAGGTTGTGAGACTGGATGGGTAAATGACGAGCGTATGTCCTCAATCTTCTTCAGGAAATGGTTGACAAAGTGGGTTGGTAGGAGGGAGGAGGTAGGAGGGGGAGTTGGAGGGACCAGGAGGTTTGTAAAGATGGAGTAGAGCTTCTTGGGGTTGGAGAATGAGGATTGGATTTTGGTCTGATAGAAAGAGCTTTTTTCGGCTGAGATTAAAGATGAGAAGGCAGCAAGAAGAGATTGGTAGTTGTGTAGGTCATCAGGGTGTTTAGTTTTCTGCCACTTCCGTTCTGCTGCCCGTAGGGGAGCTCTGGTGGCGCGCACAGAGTCCGACAGCCAAGGGGCAGGGGAGGACTTGCGCACTTTACGAGGAGTGAGAGGACAGAGTGAGTCAAGAGAGGAGGAGAGGGTGGCAAGGAGAGTGTCGGTTGCAGAGTTGGGCTGCAGAAGTGAGAATGAGTCCGATGAAGGGAGGGATGAGAGAACAGTTGAGGCCAGAGCAGGAGGAGAGAGAGAGCGAATGTTGCGGCGGACCAGTGCAGTATCTGTCGGTGAGGACAGACAGTCCGATCGGGAGAGTGGGAGAGAGAACTTGACAAAGTAGTGGTCAGAGACATGAAGTGGGGTTACAGAGAGAATCACTGTCTGTCTGTCTGTCTGTCTGTCTGTCTGTCTGTATCACTCTCTGTCTGTCTGTCTGTCTGTCTGTCTCGCTCTCTGTCTATCGTCCTTGTGATGATCTGTACACTTGTATTTTGAATGTTAAAGCAACATATCTGTAGCCAATTTTAATTAAATTATGTTCTTCAAGTACAATCAGAAGAACAGACGTCTTGTCCAGAACACAAAGAAGGTTGGCTGCCCTGCAGTGCTCAACATTTCCAGGATTGCTAAATTTCCAGGTTATAAGGTGAGATGTTTAGCTACAACCTTGTTCACTGAAGAATCTTGAGCGTTGATTAAAAAAATACATTTTACCAATTGACGCTACAGCTTTAAAGATTGAAAAGTAGTCAACCAAGCTTTGTCTTTCAGTTGGAGGAGAATAAGGAGCATCAGCGGAGGAAAATGGTGACATCCCTGAAGGAGGCTCTGGAGAAGGATCCATCCTCCGTCCTGTGGGAGAATCTCTACTATGTGAGGACACCTGTCATCCAAGACCACGTTGGCCACCCCGTGTACGGACAGGTAAATCAGGTTTATTATGTGACTGTGCTGTGCTGTACTGTCATGTGCGACTAAACATTTGTCTAACCGGTCTGTTATCTGTCTTTTGTGTACCTGTGCACCCTGTGAACATCTCAATCGACATCACACCCTTTAACAACACCACAGAAAGCACTTTTGATTGATTTTCTGAAAGAAAAAATGCTGCAGTGCTTGTTACACCTGTCCCTGTCACTGAAAGGCTCAGCCCAGGCCCCATATCATTGCTGACAGCTGTCTGCTCTGACTGTTCCCACCGTCTGACTCCACTCCATCAAACACCTGCTGAGCAAACATCATGCTACTTATATGACAACGTAATGCATACATGTACATATGGATTGCACTTAAATCAACCACAACATAACCGTTCATACACTTTTATACACTTGCACTAATTTTGCACTGTTTATGCACTCCTTCATGTCAATATCGTACAGTATTTCTTCTTGTATATTATTTCTTTGTATTTATATATATTTTTTTTTTTATTGTCTCTTCATTCTCTAATTTTGCTCATTCATGCTAGTTTTTAACTTTATTCTATTTTATTGTATTGGTGTTGTGCTTCTGCTGGAAGTGCAATTTCCAAGTTCTATCTATCTATCTATCTATCTATCTATCTATCTGTCTGTCTGTCTGTCTGTCTGTCTGTCTGTCTGTCTATTTATATGTATTTGTTTGCGGTGACAATATCATCATCCATTCTTACGTTTCACTGTGGACATCGATATATATTTACCAATTTGGTAGACATTGCTCACTCGTGCAACTTCCCTTGCTGTAACTGCATTTCAGTGTAAATACTTTGGTTACATCTCAAAAAGTTAATACAACATTAAACATAGCTGGAATCTCTTTCACCAGGTAATCGTTTATCATTTATCTCATCATATACCATCAATCCATCCATCCATCCATCCATCCATCCATCCATCCATCACTCACTCACTCACTCACCAACTTCTCCTACCAGGGACAGAATGAATAATTCACCTCTGACCTCTGTTTGGAACTTCTTTTTCTGACAAACAAACTTTATTTTGATGCTTTTATTTACGCACTCTGGAACGTGTTTACATTGAAAGTATGAATAAAAATTCCCAGTGTGAATTAATTAATTTTCACTAGTTTACATGCTATAGTCTTCCACTTCCAGACTCATGCATGCAACTTAGTGTTTCCCACTTAAACACGTTGTGATCGGTGGAAGAGATCAACGGCGTATTAAACACCAACTCATAACTCTGTCCATTTCACTACCAGAGACATGTTCGCATTTTTCCACCTTTTGTACCCTCCATGTTTACTGTCTGCCAAGGTGGCTCATTTGCGTCTGCTGCTGAAGAGAGCAGAGCTATGGGTTGTTGACAGTGTTCGAGTCATTGAACTTTAGAATTTGCATGAGGCAAGACAATGATATTATTTGTAAAGGTCAAGACGACCCAAAAGTCAAAACATTTTAACACAGATTAAACTGGTCTGTCTGTCTGTCTGTCTGTCTGTCTGTCTGTCTGTCTGTGTCTCTCTCTCTCTCTTACACCAAAAGATTTTCACAGTCCCAGACTAAAAACTGAAAGTCTTTAGTAGACTTTAGTCAGTCTTTTCCTGGTCTTGGGTTTGGATCATATCAAACATGTTTGATATTATCTCAAGTTGCAATGATGTAACAGTATCACCAACCAATAGATGAGTGGGGGAAAGGTCCCCGGTTCCAGACCGGCCAGTAAAACCAGTAAAACCACTTCCACAGGAAAAAGGAACATCACAATAATTTTAGTAAGCTCAGTCCTCAATAAAAATATAGTGATGTCATATATTTAGATTTTTGGGGACTGTTTCTTAGTAAAGAGAACAGTAAGGAGACCCAGTTAAAATGTATAAATAAATGTATACATAAATAAGTAATAAATAATGGATGATTAATGTATGATTAACTAAGTTAAAGTTGATAGAGCTGATATATTATATTTAATAGGACATAAATGTATATCATGAATTCATTTCTTAATGTTCCTTTATTCTTCCTTATATCTATTTTTACTGCGAAATAGTCAACTTTTCATGTCAGAAAAACAGCAACCCTTTTTCAGCTTTGTGAGGGGCATTTTGTGGCGTCTTCTCTTCTTTTTGTTGTTGTTTTTTTTTCTGTCTGTCATTTAAACACAGATTAAACTGAGCAAGTTAAACAAAATTTTCACAAATAAACAATAAACAAAAATGTATACATACACATTTATTTTGAGCAGCATCACAACCTCTGGGACCTGCAGATTACTTACTTTTTGGATCGAATGCCCTTGTTTTAAAAGTAGAAACACCTTTTTCTTCTGACACATTGCGCAGGGTGCCGTTGTCCGAGAGCCGGTGGATGAGCGCGTGAAGAACCACATCATAGAGCTCTCCAGAGGCAGGGTGAGAGAAGTGAGCGAGGTAAGGTGGCACTCCAAACAGTTTGTGGAGAGACACCTCTTCAAGGACCAACGGCCGCCGTCTCCGTCGAGGAGGAGGTTCTACCCCACGGACAAAGATATCAGAAACCTGGTGCAGAAAGCTGAAGAGTCAGGAGGGAGCTCTGGTACGGACCAGGAGAATCTACAGGTGAGGAGTAAAACTGCAAACACACAGGTTCATGTAGAACATTTACATTCATGATGTAAGTGTGTGGATTATCAGGAAACCAGCAACACGGTATAGATTTGTTTAGAGATTGTTTTTGGGTTAAGAGAGTATGAGAAATGACCTAGGCCTGTCACAATAATACATTTTTTAGGACAATATATTTTCCCAGAAACTATGACAATAAACTATAGTATCGTATCAATGTTGTTTTAGTTTTATAACCATATTAGAGCATAATAGGTACATCCTTTTCCACAGCAATGCATTTTTAAATCTCCAGGATATTAATCATTGGAATTGAAATGTGGAAAAGAAATATTAAAATATCCTCGATAAATAAAACATAAATAAATAAACTACAACCGAAACAAATAAAATAGACTTTCAGGCTCTGTTAACAAACAAAATTGCAGATAATCTTGATGTATTATATTATTTAATTAACATATAAACAGCTGGAATGGCTGCTTGGGAAATATAGTGAGTTATAGTAGAGTTATTTTGGCAAGTCATACTGCCTGTCAAACATTTGAAGCATTACTTTAAACAACACTGAAAGCACAAAAAGTCACACATGTAAACGACAATATATTAAGTCCACTATTGTGTCCATTTTTATATATCGAACGATAAGTCGATACAGTAATTATCCTGACAGGCCTAATATTACCCCAGTGACACATTTACAAATTACAAATTACAAATTTACAAACCCCAACATTTTAACCCAGGAGAACCAGATTTCTTTGGGGGCAAGGGGGTTAATTTAAGTTGTAGCTCGGCACTTTAATCAAGTTTTCTAGTGATAAATCTGTCTTACTCTCTGTCTGTCTCACTGTGTGCCTGTCTCACTCTCTATCTGTCTGTCAGAGTGTATATAAGGACTCAGTTGTAAGGTATATGAAGTCCATTCCCATTCTCAATTATGTCTCATAAATTGTTACAGAAATCTTAGATTGATACCATTTGTTGCACAGATTTGGTGCTAATTTTCAAAATGTTATTTTACTCTAGAAGTGATATAAATAATAAGATTTCCTCCAGAGTACCACAATTAGACCCCAAGACCTTGAGGAACATTGTAGGAAATTGTATGGCAGCACTTGTGTTGTGTTGTCTGCTGAGAAAGGCCCTTATTGTGAATCTAGTGTGGAAAGCCATCCATCCTGTGAATGCTCTAGGTCTGAGTTAATTAATTAAAGTTGATGAAATGTATAAGAGTTTATAACAGTATGAGTATATGAAGTCTGTTCCCATGCTCAATTGTGTCTCATAAGTTGTTGCAGCAATTTTTAGGTTTGACACCATTTCTTCACAGATTTGGTGCTAAATTAAAATCCCTTTAAAACATGTTCAGACACTAAGACCTTGAGGAACACCGTAGAAAAAAACATGCTGTGATTTGGTTTAAAAAAACGTTCGATATTTTATACATTTTTTTCAAGAATGAACATTACTTATTGTGAATCTAGTGTGTCAGCCATCCATCCTCTGGATGCTCTAGGTCTCTAGTTTGAGGTTGTAAAGTTTCATGAGGCTGTGATTATCCTAGAGGTCACAGCAGCTCATTTTATACACTGAGCTCAAGTTTCACTCACTAACATCATCACACATGAAGAAAATTGGGCTCATTGAATCCACAAGAGTCTCAGCTTTACACTCAGACCCCATTTATGCAGCTCACACACTGTTTAGGGACCCCAGTCTGCACAAATATTCACATGCAATTGGACAAAATAACACATTTTGAGACTCATGGGTTCCCATAGAACCCATTTTTCATTCAGATATCTTACAGAGGTTGAAAAAGGACATATCACCTCCTACAATACAAGATATCATGACACGGTTGGTACCAATGGTCTCCTTAGTTCTGTGGTGTCAAACTGATGCATGAAAGGGCCTGTGTATCTATAAATCTGTCTATCTGTAAAAAAGGATGGGTTAAATGCAGAGGTTGAATTTCCCCATTGTGGGATTAATAAAGTAATCTTCAATCTTCTTGAGTCAGGTGTGCTTCTGCAGGGTCGCCACACCCTTTCATGGATCAGTGTGACCCTGCTTTATGTCTTTTATGACACCAGTAACCCTCCGGCATTAAAACTGATCCTGCTGCAGCCTTTGTAAGAAAACTAGGTTGCTAAATTGACTAATGTTGCCTGCTTCTTTATCATTTCAGCTTTTTTACCCGCTGCCTCCTGCTGAGGAGAAAGCTGACATCACACTGGATCCTCCGAAAAGAAAAAAGGGGCAAACCGACGTCTTGAAAAAGGAGTGCACCAGACACCTGAAATCTATAATGGATTATGTGAAACTCCTAAAAGATGACACGTACCTGAAGGAACTGAGGGGAAATATTAAGGACATGCACGATCAGGTTGTGTCACAGGTGCCGGAGGTGCAAGTTCGACTGCTGCAGAAAGCATCAAAAAAAAGAAAGACGATTCCCTCTGATGCCATGCCGCTGCCGAAGCAGCCAAAACAACACACCGACACTAACGGAGTGAATGTGTAAATCAGATTTCTGTCCATCTGTTCATGTTAAGGCGAAGCTCTGAAGATGTTCTCTCAGGGCTCATTCATGCTCAGCGTTAGATACCGACGCAGACTTCTTCCCACTCATTTCGTCCATATTTCTGCATGTTATTTGAAAGATTACAGATGCAGAAGAGATGGAGCAGTACCATCGGAAATCGTGGGGCAGCGTAGCAAAAGGTTCAAGCGAGACACGACCATAAGACATGAGGAGAAAGTTTAAAAATGAAGGAACTTTTTAAGGAGATTTTAGTTAAAAAAAAAAGTGAGTGCTGTGGGACGTTGCTACTAGTTAAGAAGAGTAGAAACGAGTCTCCAAAAGTCTCCAATAACACCAGAAAAAGTCGATAGATTTGTCACTAGTCACTTTTTTGAAAAAGAGTCTCCAGAGAGTCCGAATAGTTGATAAATATAGAGACAAAGTCTCTAAGTTGGCAACACTGCTTGCTGCGTCGGTCTGTTGTCACATTCAGACTCCGTTGGTTAGCCGCTACAAAAGTACCTGTATGGGAACAGAGGCCGAGGGGAAATGACTAGTGGGCGGAGCCAAAACACTCAGCCGCTTTCCAAAAAGTTCTCAGTGGAAACATTCCTTATGAGTTACCTAAATATGACAGCTGAAAACCCAAACTGTGCCCTTGTAAATCTGTGAGATAAATATAAAATCACAAGCAAAGTGGGAAGTTACATTTACTCTGCATAGCATTATAATTATCCAAATATAACAGCGTTATGTAAATAATCACTTTTTCTGATCCTCTTCTTTTCTTCAGAGGCTCTTTGCAGAAGAGGAACAGGAACTCTGTCAAAGCAAATACCAAACTGTAATTGAGACTACTTCACGGATTA
This sequence comes from Centropristis striata, assembly GCF_030273125.1. Taxonomy (NCBI): domain Eukaryota; kingdom Metazoa; phylum Chordata; class Actinopteri; order Perciformes; family Serranidae; genus Centropristis; species Centropristis striata. The sequence continues at coordinate 15,256,842 of NC_081518.1, forward strand.
TGAGATAATGCACCATTGACTGGAAGGTGACACCAAACCATTTCCTGGTAAAAAGAAAACCTGTTCGACATGATACAGAAACACAAAGTTGTCAAACTTGTCAGATCAGGTTCCTCACTGTTACCGCCCACCAGCTTATCCATGTAGCACCCTATAATGTAATAATTTCCTGATAATGTAATAACACCTGAAAATGTAATAAAACCCAATAATGTAATAAAATGACTGACTGATATTTGGTTATTATATCATTTTCAATATGAAATTGACATCTTTCTCTATGCCAAGTGACAGTGGTCAGCTGTCATACTTATAGTATATTATGATACTGGTATCATGTATAAAATAATAAAAATGACAAAACTTGACAGTTATTTTTCTCCTTTTTGGGGTTTATACAGGGTTTCTGAAGTTGTATGTTGTTTCTTAGAGTAAAGATTTAAATCCCGTTTTATTGACGTGACATAATTTCTGCAACGCTATCTGCCGTTGTCATGAATCAGGCAGGATCCAAATGCAGTACAACCAAGATTGAGAGCGAGGTCTCCTTTATTGTTCCACACACAACAGGAAACAATAAACACAAACAGTCTTGCAACTAGAGCATCAGATTGACACAGAAATACCAGAGTCCTGAGCACAGCTCTGAGTCAGGGAACGTGACCAGCAAGTAATCCTCTTCAGAGAAGACGGAGCAGCAGACGCCGACACAGGAACGGGGAAAATTCAACCAGGAAACACAGGCTGAGTCAGATCAGGGACAGAAGGCAGGCAGGTTTACCAGGGTGGAGACGAGGAGACGGAGGCTTGATGAACTCCAGCTGAGCTCTGCAGGTGCAGCAGATCAGCTCTGATGAGGGGGCGTGGCCTGCTGCACCAAAGCAAATGACAGCTGGTAATGTCAGTAACATGTTTATATCAGATTTTTGATTAAATAGTCACTAGTTTTATTATAAAATGATATTTTGATATGTTAATTCATTTTATTACATTATTGGTGAAGTTTCATTACATTTTTGATCGAGTTAAGTGCAAATTTTATTACATATTACATTATAGGGTGCTACAATCCATCATCGTCATCATCTGATTTGACACAGAGCACAGACACGGTCTGGACGTTCCCATGGTGTTAATACTTGGGTATAATTATTTGAACAGATGAATGTGGAACCTTCAGGCATCTGGAAATTGCACCCAAGGATGAACCAGACTTGTGCAAGTCCACAATTCTCTTCCTGATATCTTGGTTGATTTCTTTTGACTTTCCCATGATGTTACACAAAGAAGCAGTGTGTTCCAGGTGTGCCTTAAAATACATCCACAGGTGTGTCTCGAATTAACTCAAATGTTGTCAATAAACAGAAGCTTCCAAAGACATGACAGCATCATCTGGGTTTTCCTTATTGTTTCAAGGCATAATAATGTTAGTGTATGTAAACTTCTGACTTTGAAGAAAGTAATAAAAAATTGTCTAAAAAAAATCCTTCTCTCATTATTCTGGCATTTAGCAAATAGAAATAATTTTGGTAATCCTAACGGACCTAAAACAGGAAAAGTGATTGTCTGATTTCATGTCAGACAGTGAGACAAAAAAGCATATGTGTATTTTTATATAGTGTATGTAAACTTCTGGTATCAACTGTATCAATGCTGTGATTTGGTTTCAAAAACTTTTGACATGCAGCACCCTCTCTTTTATATTATCTGTGCGCGGCACAGTTCAAGTTTCTTTTGGAATGGTTTATAGGTGACCCTGACTCGGTTTGGCTCAGTTGCGAATCCGCCTCTTTAGATAAAATCCCTTTACAGAATTTATTATATCTCTCCTGGCAGGGTGGCAACATTAGTAAAAGATAATGTGCTATTAAAGAATATGTTAAACATTTGGCGTAAAGTCAGGAAATTGGAGGGGTACAGTAATTGCTTCTCTTTATTGACTCCTATTCACGATAACCCTGACTTTCAACCTGGATTACGGGGCGGCTTTGATGACTGGGAGCACAAGGGCATCAGGGTTGTTGGGGACATGATTCAGGGAGGCTCAATCCTCACATTTCAACAAGCGAAAAGCAAATATGGGATCACCAATAAGGATTTTATAAAATTTCTGCAAGTTCGTAACTTTGTTTTGTGTAACCTAAAAGATTTCACTGGTGGTCTTGCTATATCTCCCATAGAATCCCTATTGGTAAATAATATGCAACCTAAATCTTTCACTAAGAAACTGTATAAAATCCTCTGTAATCTTAATGTAGATAATTCTGGTAAAGTAAAAGGCAAATGGGAATCTGATGTTGGTACATTAGAGTCTGGGGACTGGGATGCTCTGTGCAGCCAGCCCTCCAGGGTTCTGGTGTCTAACTATGCATGGGAGAGGCAATTCAAGATTTTGTATAGGCTTTATATCACTCCTGTATACAGACACAGATTTAATCCTAACCTGTCGGAGCTCTGTAATAAATGTCAATCTGATGTTGGATCATTTATTCATTGTTTATGGAGCTGTTCTCACATCCAACAGTTTTGGAGTATAATTGTTCAACAGTTGAATCTGATATTCAAGCGCCATCTACATCTGAGTGCAAGGACTTGTCTGTTAGGACTAGAGGATGAACTGCCTGTTGATTTTGGCCACAAAGACCTTTTACACATTCTACTGCACTATGCCCGGAAATGTATCCTGGCCTTATGGATCACTGACAAAACCCCCACTCTCAATCAGTGGAAACAAACTGGGTCTGGTATCATTCTGTTTGAGGCTTTCTCTACAGCACTGAAGGACAAACCCTTTGTATTCTACCAGACCTGGGATCCATTTCTTGACTACCTAGGTGCCACCACATCTCGTAGGATGAGGTCAGGACTTGTGGACTTGGCCTGCGAAAAAGATGCAGAGTTATAGAGTGATACGATATCGAACTTGAGTATATATTATATTGTCTTCTTTGGTCTCCCTGATCGCCTCCATTTTTATTTTTATTTATTTATATTATTTATTTATTGTTTTCTCTTTTTTTCCCACTTTTACTATGCCAGGCTTAAATGTCTGTATTTTGTACACTATTATCAGTGATATGTTTTCTGTTCTCTCTGTCGCGTCTGCTTTGCAAGAAAAAGTTTAATAAAAACATGTTTGGAAAAAAAACTAAAAACTTTTGACATTTTGGAGATTTCTGCATTTTCTGTGATCATATACTGTTAACTTATGTTTGTTTAAACTGCTGAGAAACCCCTTTACTGTCAACATACCTTTAAACATCCTCTATATGATCTCTACACGTCAGATTTTATAGTCTATGTTTGCTGGAACTTCACTAAAGATTATTTTACTTCCCGAACGTACTTCATGCACGGCCCATTTATGATTTATGATAGTACAGATAATTTATGAATAAATAATGATGTGTCTCAACAAGTTTTTATTCTTGCATTATAAATACAATTTAAAGTAACATTTAATATGTCCCGTACTTTTGGAGGTTCTCAACTTTACTTGTTTACATTTTATGCAACTTTATACTTCTATTTCATGACATCTCAAAGCGAAATATTCTATTTTTTGCATTTTGTGAAAAAATTCTAAGTTACTTTATTTTCGAAAATTCTAATGTATTCTTGAAATGTTAAATAAATAAAAATCATATTTATTTATTTTGAACTTAATTCGACATTTCAACTTTATTCCTTAATACAAAATTTGAAGAAAGATTTCTAGAAAAGAAAAAAAAAAAAAATACTGATTTTTTTTTCCCCTTATGTCTGGCCCTAATACTTGTCTGTACTATATATTAAAAAAAAATTATTATAGATATAGTTCCAACCTGTTTCCTTGGGGGATAAAATCTTTTAAACTTCAATCCAAATCACGACTACCAAATATTAATTAATTTTCAGAAAAGAAAATATGCCTTTAAATACCATTTTGTATATATAATGCCACCTTTTTTAAATAAAAAGAAATACACAAAAGTTTAATTATTTTCTGTGTACTAAATGCTCAGTTGATTTATTTTCAGCATCACTTTCAGTGTTTCCTCTAAGATTTTTTTCAGCAGCGGGGGTAAAGGGTTATTTGTCCCTCAGAAGGAAATATTCTACTTTTTGCTGCACTTGTGTCATAGTAAATTATGATGTATTAATATAGGTTTAAGTCAAACTTTATTGAACCACAGGGTTTAACTACCCAGCAGTGAATAAATAACTAACTTCACCAGCTGCAACATTAAAGCGATGAACACATTAATGCATCAATAATTATAACACAAAAGTATCACATACATGATTCTGCAAAGGGCTGTTCTGCAGAACGAGTTCCATGAGTGATTATTGAAATACCTGAAAACTTGTTCCACTGCTGCTGGATTTGCATTTGCTGATATGTAAATATTCACATTTGCATGAAAAAAAAAACAAACTCTGTCACTCTGAAGTCCTCAAATAACAATCCACACTTTAAAACGTTTTGAACAGCACCAGTCCCTGATCATAACTAACACAATAATCATCGGATTCAGAATTTTAACCCATTAACTGCTAGTTTGTTTACATAATTAAATTGTTGGTTTTTTAAATGAAAAATTTCCCCAAACTGAATTATCTATTTTATTATTGTATTACAGAATAGTGTTTTTTTATTTCGCATTTTGCGAATAAATTGTAAGTGACTTTATTCTGAAAATTAGATTTTATTCTTTAAATGTAAAGTAAATAAAAATAGTTTTTTCTTCCTAAAAATTGGACTTACTTCTTAACATTTAGACTTAATTTTTTTATTGCAAAATTTGAAGAAAAAATTCCACTTCTTATTTTTGTCCCCCTTATGCCTGGCCCTAATACTTTGTACTTGTACTCCATACAATATTTTGATAAAAATGCAATATTTCAATATTTATGACTTTATTCTCGTAATTAGTGCACCCACATTAATTAAATATTTTTTACTTTACTCTCGTTATTAATTAAATATTTACAACTTTATTCTTGTAATTCATTCAATATTTACGACTTTATTCTCGTAATAAATTAATTATTTACAACTTTATTCTCGTAATTAATTCAATATTTACGACTTTATTCTCGTAATTAATTCAATATTTTCGACTTTATTCTCATAATTAATTCAATATTTACGACTTTATTCTCGTAATTATTTCAATATTTTCGACTTTATTCTCATAATTAATTCAATATTTACGACTTTATTCTCGTAATTATTTCAATATTTTCGACTTTATTCTCGTAATTAATTCAATATTTCGACTTAAATCTCGTAATTAATTAAATATTTACGACTTTGATCTCATAATTTTTTTTTTTCTAAATGTGGCATTAATAATTCGTCGTAGATTCGACGTAGATGAAAAAGAAAAAAAACTCTTTCTACTTAAATGTCCCCTTCCTACACATCAATATGATTTTCCAAATGAAAAGAAACACCAAACATGTCCCTCATGAGGCACAAAGGTTAAACAATATTCCCTTTGAGTATAAAACCTGTGAAGAAGAGTTTCCCCGGAGAAGGAGGCGGAGGAGGAGGAGGCCGCTCCGCGGCCCCTCGGTCAATGATCTCAAACCTGCAAGAATTTCCTGTTTTACAGGAAAACCTCCACGTCAGCTGAGACTGAGAGGAGGCGTGTACCTGCGAGAAGGTTCAAACTTAATCCAAACGAGTAAACACACACACCTGCCTGTTCAACCTTCTACTTCCTGCTTCACATGCAGATAAGTATCCAGATTACAGTGTTTGTTTTTGTTCTTCATCTTAACCCATAAGAACCCATGGTGACACGCGTGTAACAAACACTTTAAATCTTCTAGAATCTCCCATATTCAGCTTTATGCTTCACCTTAACTCATTAAATCCCTCAGCAAGACTGTGTGACAGTGACAAGAAGTGACTTCTCCAAAATATGTGTGTGACTGGAAACAGAAATGTGAAAAAGTAGCTAATTTCAAAAATCATATTTTTTGTTACTAAGTTTAAACCCATTTAACAATTCTAATTCTAATCTAAGTACATTTGACCAAATATGAACAAAAATAATCCTATCCTGTCACAATTTTGATCTATGTTGTGGAGATGCAAAGAAAAAGGCAAATTTGTGTTTCTGTGAGCAGAAAAGGTGTTTAGTTTATTTATTTCAAAATAAGAAATATCATATAAATAACTTCCATAAACGCCCAATGTAACGTATATGTCATATCACAGATCTTTGACATTTAGGGGTAGAATGTTTTCTTTTAATTAAAACATCATAAATGTGTTTTTTGTGGTCCACTTGGTCTGTGGTATATCCCCCATAATTTTACTTTAAGGACTAATGGGTCTGGGTTCTTATGGGTTAATTTATATCCTTACACGTCACCTCAAAATAAAATAAAAACATTTGATAGCTGGAGCTGCCTCAAAACTCAGTATTTATTATTACTATTACTATTACTATTTCCTCTTCTCCTGGTACACTGGCATGGAATCTCACTCAATAGGTCTCTGCACTGATTTCAAACTTCAAAGCCGCACTTTTGACTTTTGCATAGTCCATAGTGATGTCACATCAATGTCCATAGCCACGTATGCAGCACGAGTTTTACCCGTTAGCAGTGATGCTAAATGAAGAGCCCAGTCTTCTTGAGGCCATCTGCTGGCATGAGCAATCCTTTCAAAAGTGATTAGATAATGTTCAATGGCATCACCACACCACACCAAGTGTAGGGCTGCATTTTGGGGCCTTTCCAGCCACGAAATCTCCCCAAACTGGGATGCTGTCCTCCAACAGCCACCTGCAATGGTGCAGCTTCAGGCCTCTCTTGGACTGTTGGAAGTTGTGGTTGCACATGTTGAACCTCCTGTTTCAGCTGCTGGTGCTGGATTCCCTTCCATCGCTCTTCCTGTTGCCTGTGCTCCACCTCTGTTCTGACATCATGGCAGCCTGCTGATGCATCAGGCAGCGCAGAAGATCGGACAGTTCAGCTATTGTTTCTTGTGGTTGACCACCTGCTGCCACCTTTAGGCTCACCAACATTGTGGGCCTCTTCCGGTGAACTCTCCATCAGTTGAGGTTTCTTCTGTCTAGTTGACATTTTTCTTCACTGCCTCCTATTGACCTGGATACCATCACTGCCACCAAATGTTACAACGCAAGACCAGGGTGGTGTAAGTTGTAGGCAGACTCAGGAAACATGATTAAGTATCCAAACAGTGTAAATTTATTTATAATGCCGCCCAAAAAATATATACAAAAAAATAAAGCGTTATCTGGGCATAACTCCATCAACAGTAAACAATGCCAGCTACATGTCACATGTACACACCTACACATATCCTTCCCCCCATCAGCCCAAAGCAACTGCTTTTATAGCTTCCTTAATCAGCAGGAGTCACCCTGCAGCCAGCTGTACCATTTGCACAGGGGTAATTCACAGAAAAACAGAGCAAACACAAGAATTTACAATGCGGATCATACCTTGAATTCCGACTACCCCACCAAAATGCATGTCGTCATCCCATATCAACAATTACAGTTAAAATTATCATGGCATCACCGATGATATCACCCAGGGTACAAAAGGAGGAAGTGGCTGGGCGCCTCCTTCCTTTATCCTGAGCACCAGGTGAGTATGGTGAGTATTAGGGAAGTAAACTGAATCAAACTTTAAAAAAGTTATGCTGGGCTTACACCAAAAGATTTCCCCAGTCCCAGAGTAAAAACTGAAAGTCTTTAGTAAATCTATGAGTTTTACTGGAGTCACGGCGTTCCCCTCATCTCCATCGTTCAGTTTAAGGTAGTAATCTGTTTCATATCAGTCTTTTCCTAGACTTGGGTTTGGATCATATCAAACATGTTTGATATTATCTCAAGTCTCAGATAACGTGTAACACAATCACCAACCAATAGATGAGCGGCGGAAAGGTCCCCGGTTCCAGACCGGCCAGTAAAACCAGTAAAACCACTTAGACAGGAAAAAGGAACATCACAATAATGCTAGTAAGCTCAGTCCTCAATAAAAATATAGTGCTGTCATATATTTAGAATTTTGGGGACTGTTTCTTAGTAAAGAGAACAGTAAGGAGACCAAAATGTATAAATAAATGTATACATAAATAAGTAATAAATAATGGATGATTAATGTATGATTATCTAGTGAAAGTTGATAGAGCTGATAAATATAACTATTCAATTCAAATTATAATTAAAGTGGACATAAATGTATATTATTAATTCATTTCTAAATGTCCCTTTCCTTTATTCTTCCTTATATCTATTTTTACTGTAAAATAGTCAACTTTTCATGTCAGAAAAACAGCTTTTTCAGCTTTGTGAGGGTCATTTGGTGGCGTCTTCTCCTCTTCTTTTTTTTTTCCAACACTAACCACTGCACACACTAAAGCAGCTGGAGCCAAAAGCTGCTTCTCCTCCATTTTTTATTTCAAGTTTTTACTAAGAACATGATGGGAAAAAATGCTAAAAGAATCTCATTGCAGTCTTGTAGATAGTGACCCTGAAAGATTGACAGTCTGTCTAAAATCTCAGTGTAACACTAGGCTGGGACTAAAAACTCTCAACACTTGTCTTTAGATGTGAGCAGGTGTGAGCTGATAGTTTTCCAGGAGTCTTTTTCAAATCTTTTCAAAGTCTTCTGATGTTTAGGTAGCATAAGTGTTTCAATTCAACAACAAAAAATCCTCCCTGCTAACAGAAACAAACCCAGGATAAAATAGGGTTAAAAATAACAAAACAAACAGTTACATTGATATGAAGAGCTGCCATGACAAAATAGTGACAAATGGTGTCACGCATCAACAGCATCAACTTAATCAGCACAGCAAAATAAAATAAAAAGTCTAGTTAATAATAGATAAATGTAATGGAGCTCAGAGGAGCTGTTCTCAAAGCCTCAGGAGGATTTCCAGCTTTTCTCCGGCTTTGAGAGAAAACAACACCAGTAAAAACACGGGGTGGAGCAAACAAAGGTGTGGCTTTACCTGCAGGTGAGAAAAGCCACAGCGCCATGGTTACTTGATCTGCTGTGGAAGTGGTTAGACGACCTCAGCAGCTCGAACAGAGATGGCAGGATCCGGGATCCCTGTTTGTAGATGTGATTTGAATACTTGCAGTTGACAGAAGACAGCTAAGACTCACACCTCGACTGCAGCTCAAAAGCCTGAAAAGTCATGAAGTTTACCAGTGAAACATTTCTTCTGCTGTGTATCTGAAAGGACGAGAAGACACATCAGGGAGTGTCAACATGCTGGAGAGTGGCTCTGATCGTAAGGGACAAAGGTACGTCAGCTTTTTGCAGGTAATTCTCTGAGTTTCTGTATGACGAGGGAGAAGAGGAATTGCTGAACCTCAAAGCTGTGAAGCTTTTAGTCAAGTTGAAAATCTATAAAACATTTAATCTGTCTAACATTGAAGTGAAACCTTATAAGTAACTCAAATACTCAGTGGTCAGAGAGTCAGTGGTTACCCTTTTTATTCAATCAAAATTAGAATTTTTTTTTTGTTTGTTTATGGGTTGAAAGAGAGATACAGTCATGTAAAAAAAAAAAAATTAGACGATTGTTTTCTTCAATTTCTTGTTCATTTTAATATCATAACCATAATCATTATCAAGAAAACCATAGAAAACGTCTAGATATCAGCTCTTAAATTAAACTCTTATGATCTATTTTTGTTGTTGTCATTATATTTGTCCAAACAAATGTACCTTTAGTTGTACCAGGCATTAAATTAACAAATTCAATTAGGAAAACAAGGGTGGTCTAATAATTTTTTCCATGACTGTATAATATGTTGTTTGTTTTGTGTTTTTATTCTTTAATTGCTGAATCTTAATGTGTATGTTTTTGGATATAATGTGAGGCACTTTGTAACTTTGTTTTTGTAAGTGCTATATCACTAAATAAATTATTATAAAGTTATTGTTCACAGTACTTTGACATTTTACTTTAGTAAAATTAGATTAGATTATACTTTATTGATCACACAATGGGGAAATTCACTTGTCAAAGTGTTGGCAAAAACAGAAGCAAAAGGTGTGAATATAAGTAGTGGTAGTTTAAATGAAAAATCAAAAATATAAATACAGATCAATACTCAGACTTTTCACACGTCAACATCATGTTGTAGTTATTTCAGCATCCTTTTAAATCAATTTACTGCAGTTAAAAAGCACACAATCAATAATACTGGCGTATTAGCGGCAGTCAGCCTAGCACCTCTCATCCTGAACTCCATTCAGAAAACAAGCATTTTAAAAGTCGTTTGCTTGTCGTCTTGCAAACAGACCTGACAAAACATAAATTCAGACTTTTTACACATCGGCATCATGATGTTGTTATTTCTGCATCCTTTTAAATCAATGTATTGCACTTTGAGTGCACAAAATCGCTTTTATTTTGGTTCATACTGCTGTATTAGTTGCAGTTCACCCTGAACTCCTTTCATAAAACAAGCATTTTAAAAGTTGTTTGCTTGTAGTCTGGCAGACAGATCGCACAAACATGAATTCTATTACTTTCTATTAATCTGCATCATGCTGTAGGTATTTTGGCATAATTTTGATCTGTTTATACTGATGTAGTGTTACTGGCAGTCATCCAGACACAGTTTGTGGAGAAATCACTAAGATGTGTTATAAATCCAGACATGTCCCAGTTTAAGCTGGATTAAAAAGTCCAATATTCACCTTTGACATGTAGCAGAAGTATGAAATAAGGTAGGAATGGGAAGGGTCTCTGTCTCACTGTCTTGTCTCCGCTCTCAGTCAGGGGATGGTGGACGCCGGTAGGCTGCCGGAGAGAAGCTTATGGTGCAGCTTGTCGCGGCGTCACTGCATCTTCTTCATCCTGGTGTTGGGGGCAGTCTTGTTCGTCTACAACACAAATATACAAGATATGATGCAAGACCTGAAACCGACAGAATGGTGGAGTCTAAATGTATTTCAAAATCAGAGACAAAACGTTATGTATCCGATCCCCGCGTCTCGAAACACTAAGAAAACAAACGCTTCAGTGGCTCAGCAGACGACACAAAACAGAACTGAGAATATGACATCAGTAAACATGACTCAGCCGACTTCGGAGACAATGTCACAACAAAAAACTGAGCTGCCGCCACCACCGCCGGTTCCTTATAAATCTCCGGGCCCATATCTAGTTGAGTACCCTTACAAGTACAGCTTTCTCATGAACGAGCCACAGAGGTGTGAGCAGGAGAATCCCTTCGTGGTTCTTGTGGTTCCGGTGGCGCCCCACAACAGGGCTCATCGTGACGTCATCCGCAGCACCTGGGGAGCAGAGAGTCTGGTCCAGGGCAAAGTGGTGAAGCTGTTCTTCTTGCTGGGGCTGCACGCTGGAGTTGGCGCCCAGAAGGTCCACGAGCAAGTGCTTCAGGAGAGCCGGGAGCATCATGACCTGATCCAGAGCAACTTCTTGGACTGCTACAAGAACCTGACCATCAAGACGATGGTGATGCTGGAGTGGCTGGACGCCTACTGTTCCAGCGCCACCTATGCCATGAAGATCGATTCGGACATGTTCCTGAACGTTCCCAATCTGGTTAAAATGTTGCTTAATGCTCCAAAGAAGAACTACATGACCGGACTGGTGGCCCGAGGAGCCGCGGTGCTGAGAGACCGGAGATCCAAGTGGTGCCTGCCGGTGGAGGTTTACGCTCCGCCGCAGTACCCGCGCTACGCTCTCGGCCTGGGCTACGTTTTGTCTCTGGACCTCCCTAAGAAGCTGGTGGAGGCGTCCAGACACGTTAAAGCAGTATACATCGAGGACGTGTATCTGGGGCTGTGTATGCAGTACCTGGGCATCCCTCCTACCGACCCCCCAGACGGGAGATACTTCCATGTGTTTCCTGCACAGTACAGCCGCTGCACCTTCTCCAAGCTCATCGCCACCACCACCAGGCCAGACACTGACCAGGTGAAGATTTGGAAAGACTTCAAGAGACCGGGTCCGTACTGCTGATCCAGAGAGAAAAAAAAAAAAAAAAAAAAAAATATATATATATATATATATATATATATATATATATATATATATATAAAATACACACACACACACAGTCATGGAAAAACAATTAGACCACCCTTTTTTTTTTTTTTTTTCAATTTTTTGTTCATTTTAATGCCTGGTACAACTATATAATGATAACAACAAAAATAGCTCATAAGAGTTTAATTTAAGAGCTGATATCTATACATTTTCCATGGTTTTCTTTATAATAACCAAAATCATTACCAAAAAATCAGATATTCATCAGCTTTTCTTATCAGCTAGTTTTGTTGTTATCATTATATTTGTCCAAACAAATGTACCTTAAGTTGTACCAGGCATTAAAATGAACAAGAAAACAAGAGTGGCCTAATGCGTTTTTCCATGACTGTATAGAGAATGACTTATATTAATATATGATATAATATATTGATCAACAAGACTGAATTTTCTCAGCTCCTGTTGCCAGATTTTTTCTATTTTTATCAGGGCTGCTTGAATATGATAAAAAATGATTATTATGGTCAATATTGAGACCGTGATTATTAAACATGATTTCTTTGGAAATGCATTAAATGAACTTGAAAAAAATGTTTTTTTTAAAAAACAGAAGTTTCATGAATTTCAGGTATCATACAACTGAAAAAGAGATAAAGTAAATAATATATGTTTAAATAAATGGTATAAAAATAAATAAAATGATTAAATAAAAAACAATAAGATCCACTAAATCTACTGCACTTTCACAACAAACTGAAAACAGCTAAATATGTTTTCGAAAGATGAAAATATATTACACCAGATATGTTGCAACTATTAAACCTATATTCATATTTAATCAGTAATAAACGAATTAGACCAAAATAAATTACATCAAATATGTTGCGGTGCACTGCCAAAACACAAATTAATTTAACTAACTTTTTTAAAAAAGAGAATAATTGCAGTTTGGAAAGTTTTGCTCTTAAACCTTTTTTGTTTGATTGCTTAATAAAGACACATAAGTAACTCCATCAAATAGGAGGGTGTTAAAAAGAGCAGACTGGACAAAGTTAAGTGAAAGAAAACAAAAAAAAGACAATCTTCTGGATAAAATATACTAAAAGTGTATTTTACAAAAAACGGTGCAGAACTTTAAAAGCCTCTTTTCTCCTCATTTAAGTAATTTGACTGAATTTAGTGACATTTTCATGCACTACACTGGTCTCTTTTATCCATTGTAACGCTGGTGAATGTATAACTAAATATGAAGGAAACAGGTATTTCTTTGAGCACCCAAAGGCATCAGATGATGTTTGCATGGATCACAATCAGTTTACACACAGAGATTATGTGGTGGTTAAGTAAAAACAGGCAAACATAGAGTTAATGACCAACGAGTATGAGGTGGTTTGCTCGTGGTAGGCGGAGCTGTCAACACAAATATGTTACAGCCTTGAACAAATACTGCAACAAAAGCTCAGCCCCGTCATTCATTCCAGCAGGATGTTCCTTTTTTTTTTTTTTTTTTTACAGCTGCTGGTTTAAAGCACTGGTGACAGAGAAATGGCCCTCTTTCTTTCTTCTGCACCAGACGTGTTTCTGCACGTCACAACATTCAGGGACGACGGGCCTTTTGTCTCTGCACTGCAGGAATTTTGTTCCACACTTTACCTGAAAGTGGCCTTATCCTTTTTTGGGTTTGACTTCAAGCAACAGGAGGGACCATTTGGATGTAACCGAATCTGAATATATTGTCTGGGAGTCTAGACATTTTCCATGGTTTTCTTGAAAATGGTTTTGGTTATTATCAGGTTGTACCAGGCATTAAAATGAACAAATGCTATGAAGAAAACAAGGGTCATCTAATATTTTTTTTCCCACGACTGTATGTGTGTTTTCCAGTTTTCCATCTGAATACAGAAAATTTAAATCCTTCTGAGGTGCATGAAGACGCAACAAGAGTTAATTTACATAAACAGATAAAAGCCATTATAAAAAATACTAAACTAACACCTTTTATATTGTCTCCTTGAGTGCACTCCAAAAAATATATTTTAAATACTTTATTGAAAGAGCAGTTTGATATTTCCTAGACTGCAGAAACACAATAACTAACTAAATATAAATGTAGAACTTTTGGTTTGTGACCTTGCTGTTGCTGCACGGCCACATTTACTCCGATGTCACACATCTGAACCTGAGTGCAAACATTAAATGTTGGAGAAATTTAATTATTTACTAGTTTTTAGTTGAAATAGAAGCTTTTGTTTAGCAGCTGAAAGTTTACAGCAGATATTCGAGTCCTGTAATTGCAGCAGCAAAAGTTTTACTCTTTAATCTCTTCTGTTTTATTGCATAATACAGACACAAAAACAACTTGTATAAAACTGCAGTCATGTCAAACTTATGCGGTTAGAATTTACGGACAGATTTATTTATTTGTAAAACTTTTATAAAAAGGATACAAGCAGGCTTAACGGCAGATTACACAGACATGCTTAACACTTTTTATTGACGTGTAAACACAGATTGTTTCTGTTTCTGTTCAAGCAGCAACAAGCAGTATGTGACAAAATTCTTTACATTTCTATGAGAACTGGTTCTGCTCTGCTTTGTCAGATCAGTAGTTAACTGACTTTATTGACTTTATCATGTTTGATTGGTTGAAACAGATTTAATCATCACGGCTGTGCAGTAGTTAAACAGTACTTAAAGAAATATGTTCACACTATTATGATAGATAGTTAAATATTTATTGGCAGGTGGCATCCTGGTAAAAAATTAACAGCTTTTATGCACAAGTGCTGACTGTGCCTTTTACTGTAATTTTACTGTTCATGATGTTATAGGTTTGTGTTTTTACTACTTTTATCAGCCGTTATCTATGTTCTCTTTAAAGCCACCCCACTCCATCATGGTGGTTGCTTATTGGTAATTGAGTGACTTTGGTGTTTTAAAGCATTAGATTGCTGATATTAAGAACGGTATTCTAAACTTTATTCTAAACTTTCATACTGCTTTGGAAAACATCTATCCCATTGCCAGGAGGCAGTTGCACTCTCACAAATTGTTGCACTTTAAAAAAATAAAATGTGAATAAAATATGTCATCCTGTCTTGGCCCAATGTTACAGGATTCCTGAAAAATTGTGTCTATAGTCAATCATTTTTACGTAATCCTGCTGACAAACAGACAAACCAAACAGTAAACATTACCTTCTACAGTGGAGTTAATAAATAAGTAATCCTTTCAAGTCATCTTTTTTAAACACAAGAATACCATTTAAATAAGGTGTTTATGGGTTGGTTTGGTTTTACCAAAGTCACAAAATAGCACAAACAAACAAATTGATCAAGGCAGTGGTAGATCAGCAACTCCTGTGTCCTGTGAGGTAAATAATTGTTTTTGTTAATGGAATCTGGGGGCTTTTGAAGAGAGCGTAGATAACTGCTTTAGTATCTCCCCATAAACCAAATCCATTTCAGTAAACAGTCTATTTACAATATTTTACCTTGACGAGAAACTGAAGCTATCTATGCTCCATTCAAAGCCACACTGCAAAAAGCCAACTTGTATTATTTGGCCTAAAACAGTGATTTAAGTTGGTAAAACTTGGAAATATAAATTGTTGACATTTAGGGCAATAATGTAAGTTAGCACAACAAAGCAAGCCAGTTGTCTGCTCAAAAACAGGTTTGTGAGTTGTTGTTACTTATCTTTAAGTTGGGGTTCAGAACAAGGGACAATAGTTCTGCTAACTCTTATTTCTTTTTTGTGAAATGCGGGAAAGTGGTGAAAGTCAGTAGCGAAAGCTAGCGGCAAACTGATGCTAGCGGCTAACTGATGCTAGCGGCTAACTGATGCCAGTTCAGCACATTGCAGAAGTTAGCAGAAGTACGGATTAAAAGTTATTACAATGTAAAATTATAAGTTAGTACAACTTACAGATGAGTTGACAAGAATCAGCAAACTCAAAAACAAAACTTAAATATTTAGTTCAATTGTCCAACTTAAAATTTTATCGAAGTTTGTTGCCTTGAAATTTTGACTTCACCCAACTTTTCTTTTTTTGCAGTGCACCAGAGTCCATTGACAAAAGCAGTAATTTAACTTGCAGAACACGGGCGTTGCTGGAAACGCTTCCACCTAATTTAAAAGGATTAGTTTCAATTGACCAAAGTTAAACAATGGGACAAGCAACTCCTGTAATTCAAGAGGTAATTTTGCTGTTTTTGTCAATGGACTCTGGTGGCTTTGAAGAGAGCATAAATAGCTTTAACATCTCCCCGTGAACCTAAACAGAGCTGTCTGACAGCAAGCTAAATAAGGCAAAATATTCTAAATACAGAACACACTTAAATAGATTAAGCCACTGACTATAGATAACTACATTACCAAACTATCCCTTTTACAAATGTGTCTCTGTTTTTACGTCTAAAGAGGAAGAGGCCAAAGACAAAGTTTGTTTTTTGTTGGTAAGATGAAGACTGAAGCGCAATAACTTCAACATGCCGCCCACCGAGCAGTGTTTCCATGTTTAAAACTGTTGAAAAATAAAATATTCCAAATAAATTAATTTATCTAATGAATGAATGTGGATTTTCTTGATTTTAACTGACTTTTTGTTTAGTAAAGTTTATTACACTCAGGAGAAATGTGACCTCAGACTTTAAAAAAAACCTTTTTCACCTCCAGTTGTCAGGCAGAGACACCAAGTGGACATTTTATACACTGCAACTGAAAAATAAAACAGCTTCATGAAGATTTCACAGAGATTTACTTTGATATTCATGTACATTTGCTTATTTATTTATATGCAATGATTTTATTTCCATTTTCTGCTATTTTACTTCACTACATCTCAGAGATAAATACTTGTATATTTCTATTACTATATTATATTATATTTTCCTACTATTTTTTATTGCTTGCTTATTATTTCTTATGTTTTATATGCACTGTTCACTGTTTTTCTTTTATTTCTTATATTTTGTTCTTTTATTATTTTTAATATTTCTGTTTACCTTTACTTTAATTGAAGGAAGGATCAATTTAAAAGTAAATGTATATTATACTATCTATTTTTATTTTTATTAGCCCCATAGTTTCACATTCTTTACAAAGGCAAACTTAATTAATCTAAAACTAAATATATTTCGTAAAACCAACGAGAAGATTATTTCATTTAAACCCTGTATGTTAGATATTCTTTGGCAAAAAAAGGGGGGAAAGTTGCTTATTTAATAAGGCAAATATCCTTTATTTTATTACCACAAACTTTGAAACAATCTTTACAAAAAAGACAAAAATAGATCAGCATATTTTCATATACATTCTTTACCAAAACAAGGTGATTAGCTCCATATTTTAGACATTTTTCCCAAAACAGGGAAATATGTATTTCACATTAAAATAATCCATTTTATAATGAGTAAAACAAATTATACTTCTTTGACGATGTCATGTCCATCGCGAATAAACGTCTATACGTCCGCTTAAATATCAGAGAAAAAATACACTATATCTGTAGAATTTACCTGAGAATCATCACGTTTTAAAGTTAACTTCAGTATTAAAGTCATCCAGTGATAGTTGTCTGTACATCCATATACACATTGCAAACTGGAAGTGTTAATAACTAATTCAGCATAGTTTTAATGGCACCAACTGCCAAAATGTCAACAAATCTAGCACGCTCCATAACTTCCAAACTTGCCTGAGAATCATCACATTTCTAAGTGATAGTTGTCTGTACATCCATATGCATAGTGCAAACTGGAAGTGTTAATGGATTATTCGGCATACTTTTATTGGTGCCAATTTGCCAAAATGTAAAGAAATATAGGCTAAAGTAAACGGGGCTCAAGTTGCAACCTCCAGCAAACTAACTTCAATAAACTTCAATTTCTACAATTTATGGATCACATTAATTTATGATTAAATGTAGATTTTTTTAATTAAAGAAAAATGTATTTAAATCTTTTTCTGTATTTAGACATATTTTAGCTGATGAGGAGATACAAATGCAGTTTTAAAAAATACATGACAAGACAAATGTCTCAAAGAAACCATTTTATTTTTTTGTTTAATAGTTAAAGTGCAAATGAAGAAGAACATGGACAGAGTTGAATAAACACTTTATGTATTTACACTTTTGGTGTTTTCACATTCAATAAAAGACAAAATAAAATAGAAAATAAATTAATGTACTTCACTGGACCGTTAAAGGGAATGTCATTATAAAACATTTAATTTGCTAATTTCCTCTTGAAGTTATGTCTCAGGACCAAGGGTTACAAAATAAAACAAAACATATTAAAAGGTCCTTTAGTGCAAAAAACTCAAAACAAAATCCAACAAAACTGATAAAAAATTTTGTCACATTTTAACCTCCAGAGGTGTCTTGTAACATTAATCCAGCAAAGGCCGACATTCACAGTTTTAAATCAAACAACTTAATTAATTGGGCCCTTTACAGAGATCAAATCTGTATTATATCTGTTCATAATAAAAAAATACTATGTATATATTTATAAATTATAATTTTTAAAGAATGAAAAAAAAATCTTCTTCTTGTGAAACACAGCACATATAACTTTAATAAGGTTGAGTACTAAGCGAGGAGTTTTACGCCTGGATTCCACTGGATGCGTAACGACTCCGACAGGGGTCTGTCCGCAACGACTGCGTATCTACGCAGTCCGTCAACACCCACCGGATCCGTCTGTGTCGGAGCTGTTGCGGACAGCAGAGTCCCGAGGACGCACTAGATCTCGCGAATTCACGCCTAATCAATTGATATAACTGGAAGATAATCAACATCTCCTCGTTAATGACTGGAGACAAATCCAGCGACTCCGTCTTAACGAGCGCTAACGAGGTCGGCCGGCTTGTTAACGAGCCGGCCGACCTCGTTAGCGAACCCGAGGTATTTTATTTTGAAAATATACCGGTGTTTTATTTTGTGTCTGTGCAAGACTTCCTGTCCCGAACGATCTGCTCTGTGCTGAATTTATGCGTAGTGCTCCGTCGTCCGACAAAAATAGAAGCTCTGCGCAAGTGTTGCGAGGGCTGTCGGATGGCCGTGCGTTGTCGGACTCATTACGCAGCGGATCTGCAGTCGGTGGAATCTCACACATTGATTATAATGGGTGCGTAACGGCTCCGACGACGGATCTGCAGCCGTTACGCATCCAGTGGAATCCAGGCGTAAGGCTTTACAGTGTTTTAAAAGTAAACAAAATCAAAATGCGGTTTAAAGATTACTGTAGCCTGTATTTTTAACTGAAAGATAATGAAATTACATTTTTTGGTTGTTATTTAGATGCAGATGAGGAGATACAAATGAAGTAAAAACAAATCAAAAACAAAATAAAATAACAGAACATAAGACAAATGCAAAGAAACCTTTTAATTTTTTTGGTAAATAGTAAAAATATGCAAATGAAGAAGAATATAGATAGAGTTGAATAAATACTTAAGACAAGATGAGCAGCAGCACAGGTGTCAATGAGGCTCGTTTGTGTTTTCACAATTTATAAAAGACAAAATTAAAAAATTAAAAAGGAATCTACTTCACTGGACTGGTGAAGGGAAAATGTCATAATGCAGCATTTCCTTGGCTAATACCCTCCTGAAGTTAAGTCTCAGCGTCAAGGGTAAAAAAAAAAAAACCTTCAGTATCTTAGGATGTCCTATTGTGCAAAAACAAAATAAAAAACTAATAATAAATCTAATCACATTTTAAGGATTCATACAATATTCATCCAGCAGAGGCCGACATTTACAGTTTTAAAACAAACAATTTCATTCACTGGCCTCTTCACAGATATGAAATATGCATTACATCTTTCATTCATATCATTCATTCATTCTCCTTATAGTGGAGCGGCTAAGTGCTCATTTTTGCCAGAATCTTTCAGTTTATGATACAAGCGTGAAAATTGGCATGGACACTCTCCATGGGTAACTTAACAAGAAAATTGTCCGAGACATTTGAAATTTTAAGATGGCGGCCATTTTTCAAGATGGCCGACACCTAAGTGAAGCAGTTAAGTGATATAATGGTTTATTTGGTGATACAAGCATACAAATTGGCATGAGCAGTCTCTGTTGGTCACTTGACAATGACCCACCGACAGTTATTTGAATTTCCAAGATGGCGGCCATTTTTCAAGATGGCCAACACCTTAGTGGAGCAGTTAAGTGATATAATGGTTTATTTGGTGATACAAGCATACAAATTGGCATGAGCAGTCTCTGCTGGTCACTTGACAATAACCCACCCACAGTTACTTGAAATTCCAAGATGGCGGCCATTTTTCAAGATGGCCGACACCTTAGTGGAGCAATTGAATGATATAATGGTTTACAAGCATACAAATTGGCATGACCAGTATCTGTGGGTCACTTGACAATAACCCACCCACAGTTACTTGAAATTCCAAGATGGCGGCCATTTTTCAAGATGGCCGACACCTTATGGAGCAATTAAATTATATAATGGTTTATTTGGTGATACAAGCATAAAAATTGGCATAAGCAGTCTCCATGGGTCACTTGACAATAAGCAACCCACAGTTACTTGGGTTGACAAAAAAACACTCCCAGCCACTTGAAATTTCTATTTTCAAGATGGCCGCCCCCTGGATCCTCAAAACAAGTTTTAACACATCATAATACAGTTGTGTTGATTTGTTGATCATGGACAGATTAGACAAGAGTGAGTATCTGCACTACCAGGGCACAATGGTGATATATGACTGCTGTTAAACTCAGAGTGGGGTTCAATGTCAGCCAATTGTAAAGTTAGTCAAAGAAGAGACGACAAATCTCTGAGTAGTTTTAGTTAACCGGGTGGTGTACAGATCGTACAGGGTAAAAATGGCATTGGATGAACGATTGGACGTTGGAAGTGTAGGGTTTAGGCATGAACTTAGTTGTATCCCATACATCAAAGTGCTTATTAAAAGGTGGTAAAAGGCTAAACCCTCGGCCTCTGCCTTTGAATTTGCTGCAGACATTGCAGAAGCCATTATAACAGTTGAGAAAACAAACAGCAGGACACCAAGATCATACTGGTTATGATACCATTGCAAGAAATGTTCCATTATTTCATAAAATAAATGCTCTGCCTATCTTACGTAGTCCAACCCGACTAGATGAAGGTGATGGCATAGAAAGCACATTGACAAGAAACAGAGCAAAATATCATTCAAGCTGTAAACTTATGTTCAACAACACACAGCTGGAAAGGACACAAAAAAAGGCATCTACTGCTGCTAAAGACACTAAAGATACCAAAGATATCCATGTCAAGAGGTCAAGAAGATCTCAGACTTGTTATGAGGCTGGATATGTGTGGGGACAGACATTGAAGAGACACCCACAAATGCTGAGCCCGTCCGACTGGGGATGGGTTAAACGGGACAAGGAGAGGAAAGTCTTCTGGACTCCACTTCCACCTATTGCGGAGAGTTGTTGGGAGTTGACAAAATGTGGGTGCACCAAGGCTTGTACTGGAAAGTGTAAGTGCTACAGATATGGACTCAGTTGCCCCTGCTAGAACTTATTTGCTTGTTTCTTTTGCCAGTGTTATTCCTTGTTGTCCTTTGTGTTTTAAAGTGTAGGCCTATGGCTCGGCTTCCCCTCGCCACATCGGCGCATTATGTTCTATTTTGTCACCAGCCTATTACTGTGACATGTTCAGTTTTTACTTTGTAACATTGCTTTCACATTTTCAGTTTAGTTCCCTAGTATAGTTTCAGATACTGTTTGTCATGGTTCCACGTCAGCCAGAGCTGCTGTTGCCTCTGAATCTGTCATTATTTCCATTCAGTATTAACCATTGCTCAATTATTATTTTGGAGCACTGTCTGTTCAGCACCACAACTGTGTTTCCCAATCCCTTAGTATTTATTTGGCATGTTTAATGGCAGTAGTAATGGTTAGTTATAAAAAAAGTAATTTAAAAAAGTATTTAAAAAAGCCCTCATGGTAAGGGAGCCTGTCTACCTCGGTGAACCCAGAGAGCTACGCCGGTGGGAGGGATCTCCTGTCAGGTTTTACCAAACTGGACAGGTCGTGGGCAAGGAGTCAAAGCACAGTCAAACAACCTCTCTTGAGGAACCCAATACATTTCTATGAGAAAATTCATAATTTAAAGGTCCACGTGGCCACATCCTGAAAAAAAAATTGCCGCCTTGAAATTTCAAGTAGCTGTGGCTGGCTTATTGTCAAGTGACCGACAGATACTGCTCATGCCAGTTTTTTTGGTATATCACCCAATAAACCATTGTATCACTTAACTGCTCCACTAAGGTGTCGGCCATCTTGAAAAATTGCCGCTATCTTGGAATTTCAAGTAACTGTGCGTTGCTTATTGTGAAGTGACCTACAGATACTGCTCATGCCAATTTTTATGCTTGTATCACCAAATAAACCATTATATCATTCAATTGCTCCACTAATGTGTCGGCCATCTTGAAAAATGGCCGCCATCTTAGAATTTCAAGTAACTGTGGGTGGGTTATTGTGAAGTGACCCACAGATACTGCTCATGCCAATTTTTATGCTTGTATCACCAAATAAACCATTATATAATTTAATTGCGCCACTAAGGTGTCGGCCATCTTAAAAAATGGCCGCCATCTTACAATTTCAAATGTCTCGGACAATTTTCTTGTTAAGTGACCCATGGAGACTGCTCATGCCAATTTTTATGCTTGTATCACCAAATAAACCATTATATCATTCAATTGCTCCACTAAGGTGTCGGCCATCTTGAAAAATGGCCGCCATCTTGAAATTTCAAGTAACTGTGGGTGGGTTATTGTCAAGTGACCAACAGAGACTGCTCATGCCAATTTGTATGCTTGTATCACCAAATAAACCATTATATCACTTAACTGCTCCACTTAGGTGTCGGCCATCTTGAAAAATGGCCGCCATCTTAAAATTTTAAATGTCTCGGACAATTTTCTTGTCAAGTGACCCATGGAGAGTGTTCATGCCAATTTTCACGCTTGTATCATAAACTGAAAGATTATATCACTTAGCCGCTCCACTATTAACCTGGAGCCGATCCCAGCTGGCAATGGGCGAGAGGCGGGGCAGGCTATCCACTGGTTCTTAAAATGTCTAAAATCCAATCACTTGAATTTAAGGCCTTAAAATGTCTCTAAAATTCTCTTAAAATCTCACAAAATGTCTTGAATACGATTTTTAAATGTCTTAAATGTATTAACATTACTTTTATTTAAAACAAATGCATACACTTCAGTTTCGCTTTTAAATGTTTCGACTTTTGAGGATGCAATATAACGACAAAACGGAGCTAAGTACCTGTGCAGCCCGGTCACAATTTCAACAATCAGACTCAAAGTCAAGATTTTAAAGTTCTTAATAAATACTAGTTCACAATAGAGAGGCTTCTGGTGTTTTTTGTTAGGTTAAGCGTTTTTTATTCCAATGTGAAAGAGCTGCAAAGATTCATATGCTTTGCTAGTAATTTTGGGCCTCCGATTTTCCTTTATGTCTTTTGTACTTTTTTGCCAGTATGGATGTGAAATGGGTATTAAATAGTATTCATTATGGTCTTAAAAAGTCTTAAAAAGTCTTAAATGTGACTTAAAAGACCCTGGGGGTACACCCTGGACATGACTATCACAGGGCTGACACATAGAGACAGACAACCATTCACTCTCTCATTCACTCCTACGGGAAGTTTAGAGTCACCAGTAAAAGCTAAGCTGCATGCAAACTCCACACAGAAGAGGCGCAGGCCGCAGTCGAACTGGTGACCCTCTTGCTGTGAGGCAAAAGTGCTAATCACTGTATTACATCTGATACTGAATACTAAAAAAATACTGTATGAATCAAAATTACATTAAAATAATTCAAATATATATTTCATGTGAAACACGCAGCATGTATAACTTCAAAAATCTCCAATACTCAGTGAGGAGTTTGAGGCTTTTACAGTGTTTTTAAAGTAAATAGTGTCAAAGTGCAGTTTAAAGATTATTGTAGTCTGTGTGTCACTTTTGTGGCTTATACTGTCCTATTTTAAAGGAATAGTTTGACCTTTTTTTTGTAAAGAAACATGCTTCATTTCTGTTCTGCTGAGAGTATAAATGGAAATGTCAGTTAAACATGAAGCTGCATCTGGAAGACTGTTAGCTTAGCTTAGCATAAATAATGAAAACAGGGGAAAACAGCTAGCCCGAGGGTGTGCTAATAGGCTACTACTTGTCTAATTTGTAGTTTGATGAACATAGTTAGTTGGTCAGTTAGATAGTTTGTAGTTTTCTATCTTTTAATCTTTTGTAATACATCAATACATTTTTTTAAATTTGTTTTTGGGAATTTGTTACTTTGTAGATTCAGATTAAAAACATAATCGATCAAATTATCACCCAAATTCAGAAGCTACCTGGCAGTATATTTTTATTACTTTATTATATTTATTATTATTTATATAATTGGTTCTTTATTTGAATAATTTTTATGTATTTCTTTATACTCACAATTTACTATTTTTCTTTACAATTTTTTATTATTTCTCGTGTTTTTTAAATTTTATATATATATATATATATATATATATATATATACTGTTTTCTCTTGTATAGAAGTGTATGAGAAAATATCCCTACTTCTCACTTGATTTCTGACCACAGAAATGAGTTTATGGTCTCAATCATAAGTCTTCTTAGTAAATGGCCCCATTTAGAGTAAAGCAGATGATCGTCCACTATTTTTGCACAGACCGTCCAATAGTTGTTGAAATATTTTAGTCAAAGCTGTCGACCTTAGAGTTGCAAAGCTTGCGTGGCTTAAAAGTCCACCTGATTCGACAAATACCTGGTGTGATTATTAATTTGTTTTCTGGAACCGGACCTGAAAGTTTCACTTTTGGGAACCTTAAACCACCTAAACTGAAACAAACATCTCAGAGGTTCCTACGTTGATTTAAAAAGAATATATTTCACACAAACAAACTGAGATAAATGACTCTAACTAACGACACATTTATAGGTCATAGAAGTTGTTTAACCCAAAGCTATGGGATGGATTATTTTGTCTTAGGTTAACTTGGTTACTTAAGAACTAGCACTGGTGTGGTGACAATATAAATTATTTTAGTTATGTTTCATTTTCTTTGGGCACAATACAAGTGCAGGCCACTGGAATATTGATAATCTCTTTTTTCAACCTGTATTTGTCAGATCCTGGATGGCACGGAAACTTCCTCAGGACCGTCCTCTGAGCAAACACCTGGACAGAGTTGTAGGCGAAGCTTTCTTGCTGGTTGATGATGCAGCCATCACAAAGACACTCGGCAAAGAAGATCTTACGAGGAAACCTGTTGTCATCTTGGTTTATCCTGATAGGAGACAATCACACAACAACAATCTGAATCATTCCCGCTTGTTAATTGTTACATTATAACTTTCTCTGTGTGATGATAAAGCAGGAAAGCAACTTACAATGGCCAGATTCACATTATTTTTAACCCTCTGAACCCCAACAAGCTGTGTCAGGGCGTTTTTTGCTCTTTTTACATTGTGTCACTATGTCCTTGTGTTTCACTGCAACATATAAAATCTCTATAAATCTATAAGTCTTGCAGCTCTATGGAATCAGCACAATCATGGCTAGAGGTGGGAACAACTCAAAAATCTCTTTTGTGCAGAATAACACAGTAATAATGACATAAATCATTAAAAAAGAAAACACAGTTGAATTTCTCTGATTAATTATTTCTTTTAAAATGGAATTTAAATTGAATTTATACATACAACACTTTTCGAAGTGTCATGAATTTTGAAAAAAAAAAATAAGGTCTCTACATACTGTACTTATTAAGTATTGTCCTGTCCTCTCCTCTCTGCTCTGTGTAAACAGCCTCTCCTGTCCTGTCCTCTCCTCTCTGCTCTGTGTAAATAGCCTCCTGTCCTCTCCTCTCTGCTCTGTGTAAATAACCTCTCATGTCCTCTCCTCTCTGCTCTGTGTAAACAGCCTCCCCTGTCCTCCCCTCTCTGCTCTGTGTAAACAGCCTCCCCTGTCCTCTCCTCTCTGCTCTGTGTAAACAGCCTCCCCTGTCCTCTCCTCTCTGCTCTGTGTAAACAGCCTCCCCTGTCCTCTCCTCTCTGCTCTGTGTAAACAGCCTCTCCTGTCCTCTCCTCACTGCTCTGTGTAAACAGCCTCCCCTGTACTCTCCTCTCTGCTCTGTGTAAACAGCCTCTCCTGTCCTCTCCTCACTGCTCTGTGTAAACAGATTTTCAGTGAATATTTGTCACGTGACCGTTGGTCTCAGCAGAATCAGTCATGTCTTCTCAGTGTCTCTGAGGAGCAGAATTTATTTATTTGACACATGTAGAATAGAGAGATTCTCACAGAAACATCACAATTTCCAGCTTCAATTTGGTCACTTTTTCTAACAGAAACGCTCGTAAACAATGATCCATTCAAGGACCATCGGAAAGTTCAAACTCTGACAATAATGCTTGCTTTCACATTTTGTTTTTACGATAAACTGTGTATTTTTCACTTTTTATTTGAAAGATAACATTCTTTTCCGGGGTTCAGAGAGTTAAAGTAAAACTAGCTGTGAAGTGTAGATTGTTTACTTTAGTAAAAGTAGTAATGTCACAGTGTAGAAGTAAAATCTACTACTAGCTTTTGCTTTTTGACAGATTCAGATATATAAATATAAATATAAACGTATATAAACTTATAAATTGAATAAATAAAATAGCTTTATTGATTAATATTAATCAACAATATAATAGTAACAGTAATTCAACCACATTTAACAACTACTACATTA
The DNA here is from genome assembly GCF_030273125.1 of Centropristis striata. Taxonomy (NCBI): domain Eukaryota; kingdom Metazoa; phylum Chordata; class Actinopteri; order Perciformes; family Serranidae; genus Centropristis; species Centropristis striata. The sequence goes on from NC_081518.1 coordinate 15,283,667, forward strand.
AAGTGATGAACACATTAGCGAAGCAATAATTGTAATATAATAACATCAATATTTTATTCTGAAATTGGCCATTCTGCACCATGAGTACTTTTACGTTAACTTTAATTTACTTCAGTAAAATTGTAATGTAGACTTTTAATTGCATCAAAGTACACTCTGGTATCACTAATTTTACTTCGCTGAAGATCTGAGTACTTCTTCAATCACTGCAGTATTGTTACTTTTACTTTAGTACGAATGCAGGACTTTTACTTGGAGAGTATTTCTACACTGTAGTTTAAGTAAATATATTAGTACTTCTTTTACCACTGCAGTATTGTTACTTTTACTTCAGTAAAGACATTAGTTGTGACCAGTGGTGGAATGAACATTTACTCAAGTACTGTATATAAGTACAATTTTGTTGAAGTTGTACTCTACTTGAGCATTCCTATTTTATGTAACTTTATACTTCTACTCCACTACATTTTGAGGTAAATATTTCACTTTTTACTATTTTGCTGCCAAATTAAGTTACTTTTCAGGTCGAGATTTAACATAAGTATGAAAAATTTAAAGTGATTAGACATTTGTTGAAATTAAACCTCATAACAGTATGTTAAGAAAATAAAAATTAATTCTATTTTGAGAAAATGTAAATGCTGCTTACACAGTGGTGGAAAGTAACTAAGTACATATACTCAAGTACTGTACTTTAGTACAATTTTGAGGTACTTGTACTTTGCTTGAGAATTTCCATTTTATGTAACTTTATACTCCTACTTCACTACATTGAGAAGCAAAGATTGTATTTTTTACTCCACTACATTTAGCTGACAGCTTTAGTTAGTTTTCAGGTCGAGATTGAAGTGACTGAAGTGAAGTGATTCAACTTGTTTAAAATAAAATTAAACCTAAGCCTTAAACAGTGTATTAAGTAGTTAAAATGAGCTAAATGCTGCTGACATAAATGCATCAATGATAGTCATAATAATCCAATAAAATATTTAGGATATATAAAACAAACTGTGTGGGTCAATTCTGCATAACAAATACTTTAAAGATCTTTAAGGGATCTGAATACTTCTTCCACCACTGCTTGTGAGAGATTTCTGCTCGTCTATCAGTGAGCGATTTTGTCCCTCTGCGGTGCCCGTAGCCGCATGTCATGCACCTGTACTCACCTGTAAATCCACGGGGACAGGGACCGTTTGCGCTCCTCTCCGCGCATTTCTTTGGCTGCCTTTGCGCAGGTGTCCGGCTGCAGCATTGGGGGGGCAGATGCGGGCCAGTAGTGACTCAGAAACCTGCCAGCTGGGATGTTCAGCGCGGTCTGATTGACGCACCGGGCAGCACAGGGACACGTGTGGTTGTTGAAGAGCAGCAGCAGCGAGCCGAGAGACATCTATAAAAATCAAAAAAGATTTAAAACGTTTTGCTCTCAGCTCCTCAGCATGAAAGGAAACTCTCTGCGTGTGTGTGTGTGTGTGTGTGTGTGAGGGGAAGCGCGCTCCCTGTGTCCACGGTGAGAATTACCATGTAGTGCAGGCTGACTGATTCGCTCATCCTGGAGCCGAAGAGGTGTTAATGTGAGCCGCAGTTTCATCGGACCCGCTTTATATACAGTATCTATATATGTGAAGGCTGCCGCTGTTTGGATGGGAAAATCCTTTAAATCTGATTATTTCCTTCTTCTGAATCACTGCCTCCAAGGTCCGAGATCAGCATCATGACCCCGCCCTCCGCAGGCGTCACCAAGGAGCCCTGACTGTATTTCTTTGTAAACTCTCAAAGTATTATCAGCAGGCTTTACCCTCTAGGGAATTAGGCTATGTTTATAACTTTTCTCCACACAAGGAATAACTTTGGAACAATGGTCAAATACTATTAAAGACAAAAGTGTATATAAAGAGAGCTGGTTGAGAGGGACATAATCTTTGTTTGACGATAATGGAAGTCTTTATAGCTTCGAAAACTTCCTAGAGCAGGGGTGTCAAACTCAAATACACAATGGGCCAAAATTTAAAACTTGAATAAAATCGCGGGCCAACATTGAACAAATTAACCTTTTAATATATACCAAACATGCTCTGCTTTAACATTAAATATGGAACCAGCAACGCTTATAAACATACAATATATAACTAAATAGTGCAGACAAGCAAAATCAAATTTCAAATAAAAAACACATCAATGTCATTAATTTACAATAATAATATAATAATTTGGTATTGCCTCGCGGGCCAAATAAAATTACACTGGGGGCCAAATTTGGCCCGCGGGCCAGAGTTTGACACCCCTGTCCTAGAGGTTAAAGCCTTTCCAGTCAAATACAGAGAGTTTGTTTCTTTTGTAAAGGCCATCCCCACTGGTATGTTTGAGTTAATAAAATGTCACTTAAATTATCAAAATGTTACTGTTCAAATAGTTTCTCTAAAATTTGTGGGATTGATATATTGGATTAAAAAAATGCATAAACAAGCATATCAGAAAAAAATTACAGAGACAAAATAATTTTTCCCCAAAGGAAAGTTCTTTTGGATTCAATAATTGAGCAGAATAAACTGGTGTAGATGCTTGTGTCCCTTCCGTCTCTCAACTAAGATCAGAAAAGTTCATTTAAAATTTTGCATAATATTTACCCATGTAATAAATTAATTTCCAGGTTTGCTGATGTAGGCGAAATGTTCACTTCTTGTTGAGCCAGAGACAACTTTACATTTATTTTATGTTGGCCCATTGTCATCTATATTTTGGAGGGATATGGAAAAATTCATACTCGATAAGACTGGACAGCCCATCATTTTTTAACCTTAAGATATTATCTCAAAATTTGAATGTAATCCCTATCTAACTCTAGTGTTTTTTACAATGGAAATGAAATTGTATATAGAGACTTTAGAGTTGATGTCAAATAAAAAATGTAAGCACCCTATACCCTATGTGCCTTATTATATTATTATTTTATTTTTATATACATATTTTAATCTACAGTTACTGTAACTGACATTTTTTTCTTTGTATGTCTTGTTTATATCATGAATGTCTATATTTCTCTACTTGTTAATGAAGATCTGAAATAAATAATTAAATTAAATTAAAATAACAAAAAACAATAAATGAGTAAAAGTACTAATTCCGCACTGTGAAATTACTCCACTACAATAAAAGTCATGCATTCATATTTTACTGAGGTAAAAGTACAAAAGTATCAGCATCAAAATGTGCTTAAAGTATAAAAAGTAAAAATATTCCTTATGCAGAACAGCCCCTCTCAGAATGTTTAATATATCTCGACCAGAAAAGTAACTAAAGCTGAATAGAAGAATAAAGTTACATAAAATGGAAATACCCAAGTAAAGTACAAGTACCTCCAAATTGTACTTAAGCACAGTAGTTGAGTAAATGTACTTAGTTTACCGTCCACCACTGGTAAAGATATACTAGTAGTACTGCTACTTTTATTTAACTACAAATAAGAAAAATGTTTTAATGCTAATACTTTTGAACTTTTACTTAAGTAAAATTGTAATGTATGACTTAAACTGAAAGTTCATTGTGGTGTCACTACTTCTACTTCACTAAAGGTCTGAGTACTTCTGCAGTATTGCTACTTAATTTAAGTACAATATCTGAGTACTTGTTTTACCACTATACTGTAGTATTGTTACTTATATTTCAGTCATGATTAGAGTATTTCCAAACTCTGTGCGATCTGCTGAGTCCCTCTCAGACTTTAAGAAGAGTCTGCAGCTCTTTGCTGAACACCTTCACACATAATCGACGCACATGATAATTAACAATTAAATAAATGATCGACTCTGAATTGTACGTCACTTTAGACAAAAGCGTCTACTAAATGACATTGTAGAATTTCTTCTGCCACTGCAGTATTATTACTTTTACTTTAGTAAAAGATCAGATTAATAGTAATAACTAAGTATTGTTACTTTCAGTTCAGCAGATGGTCTGAGAACTTCTTCCAATATTGCAGTATTGCTGTTTTTGCTTAAGGCTGAGTGACCAGTGGTGGAATGAACTGAAGTATTAGTAGTACTGAAGTATTTCACTCGCCACCAACCAACAGTATTGTAACTTTAATTTGAGCAAATATCTGAGTACTTCTTCTGCCACTGCGGTACTGTTACTTTTACTTATGAGTACTCTTTCCACCAGTTTCCTCTCCTCTGCTATTCTTACTGTTAGATGTGTTAGTTACTGTTACTGAACACAGTTACTGTGTTACTGTGTGAGTGACTTACTGCTGCAGTTGCTATGATCTAATATAATATATTAAGTCTGCTGATTCTGCCATCGGGAATGTGAAGTTAATCCTTTTCTTTTTAAACATCTTCCCTCATTTTTTTCAAAGTGACATTAAGGGGCTTGTTAACTGCTGACATGTGCTGTTGCCACAACAACTGTGAGCCAGTCAGAGTGGCTCCCTTAGCGTGACTCAGCAGTACTCCTCTGACAACACACTTGAAAAATCTCCTCCTCCTCTGAAACTGGAGGATAAAACGCCAGCAGACTGTTTTTAGAAACAGAGGAAGCGTTGTCACATACAGACTCACTTCCTTGTGTTTGACTAAAACTTCAGAACAGTCAAACACGGCAAACAAATGGCCAGATTACATGTGTTTGCATATCTGATAATGATACTAAGCCTGAGTATTTCAAAATTCACTGACTCCCTTTGTGCATGTGTTTTTTATTAATGTGTCACTACTTGAGTGACACATTAAGAGAGAGAGAGAGATATCATGTAACTTTTCTGCAACAAAATATCTAAAAACAATAGGACTATGGACTAACTATGTTATATAATTTGTTGGAACGCTGTGAAAAACATAATGATTTGCAATTCCTTTGCAACCTACATTACATTCAGATGACTACAGTACAAAGACAAGACAGCTAATACTCAAAGTGGGAAACTTTTGTGTTTGTAAAATTTGATGCTGTTATTTACTTCATGGCATACCAATGTTATGTAACATAGCTAAGCTAAATACATTCAGCTTGCTACCTAGCTGCCAAAAGGTAGTAAAAAGTAATCATTTTAGCTAACATTAGTTTGCTAATGACATGAATGGCATAGATGAACAACAGGCTGTAGTAATCAACAATTACAACACAACAGGGTGTAGTAAACAACAATAACATCACAACAGGCTGTAGTAAACAATAACAACAACACAACAGGCTTTAGAAAACAACTATAAAAACACAATAGGCTGTAGTAAACAACAATAACATCGCAACAGGCTATAGTAAACAACAATAACATCACAACAGGCTGTAGTAAACAACAATAACATCACAACAGGCTGCAGTAAACAACAATAACATCACAACAGGCTATAGTAAACAACAATAACATCACAACAGGCTGTAGCAAACAACAATGACATCACAACAGGCTGTAGTAAACAACAATAACATCACAACAGGCTGTAGTAGACAACAATAACAACACGACAGGGTGTAGTAAACAACAATAACATCACAACAGGCTGTAGTAAACAACAATAACATCACAACAGGCTGTAGTAAACAACAATAACAACACGACAGGGTGTAGTAAACAACAATAACATCACAACAGGCTGTAGTAAACAACAATAACAACACAACAGAGTGTAGTAAACAACAATAACATCACAACAGGCTGTAGTAAACAACAATAACATCACAACAGGCTGTAGTAAACAACAATAACAACACGACAGGGTGTAGTAAACAACAATAACATCACAACAGGCTGTAGTAAACAACAATAACAACACGACAGGGTGTAGTAAACAACAATGACATCACAACAGGCTGTAGTAAACAACAATAACATCACAACAGGGTGTAGTAAACAACAATAACATCACAACAGGCTGTAGTAAACAACAATAACATCACAACAGGCTGTAGCAAAGAACAATAACATCACAACAGGCTGTAGTAAACAACAATAACATCACAACAGGCTGCAGTAAACAACTAATACTATTCTACCATAAACAGAGATGCCTGTTAAACATGGCAAATGTTTAACAGGCAAAAATCTAAAAAAAAAAAAAAAAAAAGGACTCACAGGTGAGCCCACTTCCTGTCTACACTTCAAGGCATTTCCACATCAGGATGCCTGGCAGTAAATACTGGGTAATGATGGGGATTACCAACTGTGGTGCACCGTAAACTGCCTGTGTGGCAGCTGATAAGCTGAGAATTTTTATTTAAAACTGTGCCTCAGATCCACTCCTAAATTCAAATAGTTCTTTCTGAGCTAATGTTACACCCTACTATCACGTGTCATTAGAATCAAGCCAGTATCCATCCATCCTTTTTCTTTTCTGCTTATTCTGGCCCATGTTGCGGGGCCGCAGCTCTTCCAGCTCCTCCTGGAGGACCCCAAGGTGTTCATGGACAGGCAAGATGCATAATCCCTCCAGCACGTTCTGGGGATTCAAAAAAATCTGTTCTGTTTGGCTTGCTGACTGTGTAATCTTCAATGATGATGATATGAGGTAATCATGGATTGTGGCAATATGGTGTGGATTTTAAATAAGCATGGATGACTCAAATATGCTTAATATTACGATAATAATACGACTGACAACAGAATTGTAACTGGTCTTAAATGATGTGATGGAGGAGTTTTCTGTTATGATTATTTATTTGCCATTTTCATTTTCATTTCAATTTTCATTTTTTTTATTTGATAGTGACAGAGAGGAAGGCATGCAGCACTGGGACCACCGGTGATCCACTGGGACTCCTGTGGGGAAGTTTTCAATGAGAAAGAACAAAAAGAAGATTGTCTTTGCTGAAGGTTGGCCAGTGATATTTTTTCTCACCAAACTGAAACATAACCCTGTTGGCAGAGCATAGACTGTCCTTACAAGAAAAACAAGTGCTTGTTTAACTTCCTACTATAACTATGTTGACATAACTTCACCTGACAGATGAAGCCGTCTGACAAGCTTTGCATGATGAAATAATGCTGTGTGTATTCCACCAGTGGAGACACGGCAGTAACCTACAGAGCCTTGTAACCATGACTTTTTGCATTCACCTTGGCAAAATAGACTCACCGGCCACTATATTAGGTACACCTTTCTGCCTTAACTCTTCGTGTCATAGATTCAATAAGATGCTGAAAATATTCCTCAGAGATTTTGCTCCATATTGACATGATAGCATCATACAGTGGCTGCAGATTTGTCTGCTGCACATCAGTGATGTAAATCTCCCGTCTCCTCAATGTCCCAGAGGAGCTCTGTTAGATTGAGATCTGGTGACTGTGGAGCACAATAAACTCAGTCAGCTTTGTGACACGGCGCGTTATTCTGTTGGAAGTATCCAACAGAGGATGTGGTCATCAAGGGTCAGACATGGTCAGCAACAATACTCCAGTAGGCTGTGCTGTTTCAACCATGCTCAGTTGGTTTTTATGGGCCCAAGGTCAGCAAAGAAAGTATCCCTCACACCTTCACAGCAGCCTGAACCATTGATACAAGACGGGATGGACCCATGCTTTCATGTTGTTTACGCCAAATTCTGACCCGACCATCTGAATGTCAAAGCTGAAAACGAGACTCATCAGACCAGGCAACTTTTTTACATTCTTCTGTCAATAGATTTTCGTGAGCCTGCGCAAATTACAGCCTCAGGTTTCTGTTCACCCGGTGTGGTCTCTCATCACACCCGGTGTGGTCCTCTCCTGTTGTAGCCCAACTGCTTCAAGATTGGACGTGTTGTGCGTTCAAAGATATTCTTCTGCAGATCTCTGCTGTAACAAGTGGTTATTTAAATTCTTGTTGAACCAGTCTGGCCATTCTCCTCTGACCTCTGGCATCAGGGCTCGCTGGATATTTTCCCTTTTTTGGACCGTTCTCTGTAAACCCTATAGGTGGTCATTAAATCAGCAGTTTGTGAAACACTCAGACCAACAACATGCCACTTAAATCACCTTCCTTCCCCATTCTGAACCATGTCTACATGCCTTAATGCATTGAGTTGCTGCCACGCGATTGGCTGATTAGATAATTGAGTTAATGAGCAGTTGTACAGGTGTACCTTATAAAGTGGCAGGTGAGTATAAGTGTAGGAGGGGTTGTAAATGTAACCTGACCTGAGGCATAGTTTGCAGCACTTCTGGCTGCTCTGGAGATTTGATCTCTTCCTCTAAAACACTTCAAAAGCTCTTTGTTGGAACAACTTTAGGCTAGATTTGATTTGTTCACTTACTACTTTGGTAACTTCTTGACGCTCGTGGGACTTTCTCTCAAATGTCCAGACAAGGACAAGACTTTTGGGTACATTCCCAGTGACCCTGCATTCCAGGCTGCCACATCTTCCCGATACGTATCACCAGCAGGGAAGGAAGCGTTTCACTTACACTGCCTGCAGCCAAACGTCTGTGAGCTGAGAGTCTGATGTCCTGTACAGTCAGTAGGGTCAAGACTGCCAAAGTCCATTCTCTCTACTGTCCAGTAGGGGGGCCAGTTATGAGCCTACTTCTGACTTGTGTCATATAAAAATCTTATAAATTATTTATTTATTTTTCCCTGACTTTGTATAGCATGTGCTGTCTGTCGGGATGGGATGGGGGGGAGGGGTTCTGTTTCTGTGTTTTGTATTGTTAACGTGTTTAAAAACAATAAAGTGTGTTTAAAAAAATAAAATAAATAAATGAATAAAAAATCTTATCAATCTTCTGTCATAAAAAAGTGAAAGTAGCTTCTATCTTACCTGCGCAGAGCTTTGCTTTTCAATGCTTTATATCAGATTAGATAGATTAGATTTGACTTTATTAATCCCACAGCGGGGAAATTTCTTTGTTACAGCCGCAAAAAAACACACAATTTTAAGATAAGATAAAAAACAATCTAAGAAAAGACATTTAACAATATACAAAATATACAAAATAATAATAATAATATACTATATACAATATCTGATTGATCATCAGTTTATTAGGGGAAGTATCTGTAAATAAAAACATCTAATTGATGAATTTATCATTTAATTGTTTTATATTATCTTAAAACAGTCTGAATAATGTGAATTCACTGTCCATGGTTGAAATGAAACTTCCCCTCCCCAGCACTTCAAGCATTACCTGGACATTGATCGGCTCTCAGGTCGGCTCACGTGACAAACATTCCTCACGCTTGGTGTCACAGACTTCCACCATGTCAGCGGAATGATGCAACGTCAGAGCCATTTCCTCCTCCTCACTATAAATGTGTGTCGCCTGCATTTAGACTCACAGTGTGGCGGAGCTGGCAGAGATTTCACTCTTTTAAAAAGATTACGTAACTTATGTGGCACAGCCTGATGCAACCCAGCTGTGTTGTCTGCAACTGCCAGTGTGTAACCAAGTATATTTAACACTTTGCTTAAGTCCACTGGTTTATGTAACTTTACACTTAAATATTGCACTTTTTTAAAGCATTACATTTGTCTGACAGCTTTAGTTTCTTTACACATTTAGATTTCTCAAACAAAATATACATTTTGATGTATATTTTAATGTCATTACTGATATTTTGTACTCTTACATATATGAGGTTTTTGGAATGGAGTATTTTTATACCGTAGTATTGCTACTTTTATTAAGAGTGAGACAAATAAAAAGTATTATTAAAAATGATATTAAAAAGTAATAATATAAAAGTGTTTCAATAGAAATAAACTAATAAAAAATAAAAACAATATTAAAAAAGAGTGATTAAAGACAATTAAAATGATGAAATAGGTCATTAAAATAAAGTAATTAAAAACAAATTAGATTATGATAATAATAATAATAATAATAATAATAATAATAATACATTTCAGTGATTAAAGACAAATTTAAAAAAAAGCAAAAATAATTATATATAAGTCATGAAATTATTAATAAAAACAAAAATGATGTTTAAAAATCATAAGTTATAATTAAAAAAACAGAATATGATATGATAATCTAATGCAATCTGTTGCTTGGAGAGTGGTATTTGTACTTTTACTGAAATAAAAGATCTGAAGACTTCTTCCACCACTGCCTGCATTTATTGTTTTTTATCCGCTTTTAATTAACAAGTAAAAAAGAAAAGATGAAATAAATCTCTACTCTTCTTTGCTTTGGGTTGCTTGGGAATGTTTGAGTTCTTTCCTGGAAATAAAATAAATGAAAGAACTTCTGTTTGCCGTCATTTCACCTTTGTTCAACCACAGTTGTTCTCAGTGTGAAACAAAAAACTGTGGAGCTGAGGACTTCTGATAAAGCTTCCTGCTTCCCTTTCCTTGTTTCTAACTGTACTTAAGTCCAGAAGGCTTATCTCTCCACAGGTGTGAATGGATAAGAATGATTTATGATATTATTTTCCCAACGATAATCCCCTCCTGCATTAATCTACATTCACTCAGCTTTCCTTTCAGACCCCATTTATGCAACTAACAGACTGTTTAGGGACCCCAGTGAGCACAAATATTCACATACAGTAAGCAAAAATAACACATTTCAGTGTTTACTTCTTCTTCTTCTTTTTTTGCCTTAATCTTTGCATTGTATCAGCATAATGTGGGCATGTCTGTAAAGAAGAGATTACCAACATCTTACCAGCATCTTTTTAAAAAAAAGCTACAGTCTTGAAAGAATAAAGCCATCACAAAATTTGGCATATTTGATAATAATAATAATAATAATAATAATAATAATAATAATAATAATAATAATAATAATAATAATAATAATAATAATAATAATAATAATATTTATTTGTGTGGCACCTGTTATTCAAGAAATGCAGCACCTGCTTTATAATATAGAAGTTAGATGACATAAATAGACATAGAATGAACACAAAATAAACCATAATTTATTTAAATTAAGTTTGAAAATAAAGTATATGTAACCCAACATTAGAAATATATCCCACTGGATAATATGTTGAAAAATAAGAGTAGTAATGTAACGGTGGAGATTAGAAGTTTAGCCTCGAGTGATTTCTCATGAATAAATATTAACACTCCTGCTGTCCAATGCAGTTTTTATTCGCTGACATCTCTACAGCAGAGATATGCAAACATCATGTTTTCCACAGATTAGATTATCTCTCCAAATCATTCCTATCTGGTACTGTTTCTAACATGGTTTACACGAGTGGAAACACAGTGACTTTTTTGTGCCCTATCTCTGTTGCTCTTCTGGTCCCTGGATCAGATTCAGCTCGTGACACAGAAAACACTGCCCGCCTGCCTGCTGTGGTATGGGTCCATTGAGGTCACTGAGACCAGCAGGATGGAAACATGAAGAGGAAACCTCAGACTGATTATTGCTCTTCTATTGTTAAAAGTGTGTTTCTTTCTGGGTGGACAAACATGCACGTCAAATAGTTTGGGGAATAATGTAGTCCTCCACCGTGATTCAACATGGATGAGATAAGGATGAGATAAGTCCTGCAAAATTCTCCCTGGTGTTCCTACCAAACAACGGCTCATGTTAAGCAAGCATCTGACTTAAGCAGAAGTCAGAAGTTTGGTGCTAAAATATGCAATTTTATTCATATCAAGAATGGATGAAAATGCTCAAAAAACATCCAGAATATAACATCAATATATCAAGACCTTAGGAACAACAGAGAATGTTGTGATTTGGGTTTAAAATGAGAAAAGATTTTTTGGAGATTTCTGTATTTTAAGCAATTGGATGACTTGTTCTTCAAAGAGAAAGAGAACCCCCCTTATTGTCAATATACCTAGAACAGCTGCATATCATCCTTTAAATATCCTCTGAATGCTCTAGGACTCTAGTTTGTGGTTGTAAAGATTAATGAGGCTGTGATTATCCTAGAGGTCACAGCAGCTCATTTTATACACTGAAGTTGAAACTCAAGAAATTCCATTGCTGCAATGAACTGGCTACTACTGATTCACAAAGAGTAGTTTAAAAAAAACTATGTGGTTTTGCCTTAAATTGCATGTTATCAGCATAACATGGGAACCTATTTTCATTGAGATCACATGATGTCAGAGGTCACATGACCGCTTTGAAAATCACCATGAAACAATAACTGGAAGATGATGTACATTTTTATCAACTTGACTCATTTTAAAGGTCATCAGTTCTAAAGTGCTCGCCTGTTTTAAGGAACAAGTTGTAAACAGGCATCCTGGTTGTTAAGGTGTGGGTCTGCTATTTCTGTGTGTGTGTGTGTGTGTGTGTGTGTGTGTGTGTGTGTGTGTGTGTGTGTGTGTGTGTGTTTTACATCAACAAATGACTCACACAGCGGGTCTCTGGAGTATGAAAATTTGCCAAAATGTGAGGCAGGACAAGCAAAGAATGGTATTTTGGCTACTTAGGAAATTCTTGTGTTTCAAGAGATGAATCATGTTTTCAATACATGTAAAAAACAGCTGGGAAACACTGTGACTAACCTCCTGCAACAGAAAAAGCTCTGATGACCCCAAGTAAAAGTACAAAAGTATACTTAGGGTACTGAAAATAAAAGTACTCATTATGTTGATTGTCCCATTGCAGATGGATTTGTATATATTACATTAGTGAATTATATTTATTGATCCTTTCAACAGCTCAGCCCTTTATGCAGAGTTGTTATAGTCATGAATCTATAATAAAAAGAATGAATAATGAGTTAATTATTTCAAATTAATAAAGTGTATAAGAGTTTATAACATTATGATATGCATATAGAGGTTCGTTCCCATGTTTAATTATGTCTCATAAGTTGTTGCAGCAATTTTTTAGGGTTGACACCATTTGTTCACAGATTTGGTGCTAAATTTAAACCTTTTTTTACATCTCGAGAATTGATGAAAAATGTCAAACATTCCTGTAGAATCCCACATTAATACACCAAGACCTTGAAGAACAGCAGAGGGAAATTGATGCTGTGATTTGGTTTTTCTGCGACTGTGTGACGAGAATTTGTGTTGTGTTGCCAGCTGAAAACCCCCTTATTGTCAATATAATGTGTAAAGCCATCTATCCTGTGAATGTTATAGGTCTCTAGTTTGTGGTTGTAAAGTTTCATGAGGCTATGATTATAAAGTCCATTCTCATGCTCAGTTATGTCTCATAAGTATGTGACATAGTATAAGTATGTGTTATAAACATAATATATAGCATATAGCATGTCTGTAAAGAGGAGATTTGTGGGTACCTATAGAACACATTTTCATCCAGATATCTTAAAGGTCAGAGGTCAAGGGACCCCTTTGAAAATAGACATGTAAGTCTTTCCCTACTCTAACGTTTCACCAAACTTTGGGCCGTTATTTTTAATTCCTTCCTGACAAGATGATATGATATTTGGTACTAATTGATTCCTCAGAGCTTCTGATTTCA